>NW_022900932.1:3084091-3086823 GCF_012274545.1 Fukomys damarensis
TTTTTTTTTTTTTTTTGGTACTGGGGATTGAACTCGGGTCCTTGCGCTTGCAAGGCAGGCCACCGAACCACTGAGCTAAATCCCTGGCCCTACCCTATCTCAAAATAATGAAAACAAAAACAAAAATAGCCCACTAGTAAAAGGAAGGGATACATGTAGGGTAAACGTAAATGTATAAATATATAAACTATTATCACACACACACAAGGGCTAAGTATACTCAAGGCTGGTGGAAAATTCAGTTTGTAATTCGGGTGAAGACGTAGCTATGAAAGGCGGCAGCAGACAGTGAAGTTCATCCAGGTCCTCTGTCACAGGAGAGGGCTACGCTGTGGCGCGGAAGGGTGAGAGGAGGACCTGGGAGGAGCTGGCCAGCAGCGCAGTGAGCAGCGAGCTCAGAGGTGTGAAGGCCCAGCTTCCTGTCAGGACAGTTTGCCAGGGAAGAATGTCTGACGGAGCCCGCATTTCAGCCCAACGTCCAGTGGAGCAGGGTGGTTACCGGTTGAGAACTAGCAGACGTTTGAAGACTGCGACTGTGACCCGAGTGCCTTACAGGCCCCGCAGTCTGGCTCGCGGTGCTGGTGCTCTCCTGGGGCAGCAGTGTGGTTTCCCTTTGTCCACTGTGTCTTCATATTGCACATGGCCCCCCGAGGACAAGCAGGCTCAGGCAGTGTGGGAAGGCTGTGCGGGTGGGAGTTGGTTCTTCGACCACATCGTAAGAGGGATGTGTGAGGGCCAGGGATTTTATTTTCCCTACCAACAAGCCAGTAATTAGCCTGTTACAGTTTGGATTCTAACTTCAGAGAGCTCCCTCTTCTGTTGCTTCAAGTGGAGTTAAAGAATAAAATGATTTGCCTTCTCAGATACCCTGGTGTGTTCCTCCGTCCCCACTTTTATCCCTGTTCTTCATGTCTGTCGTCACTGTCTTGCTCCCTTATCCATGTGACGACCTTTCCGAGGGATGGGTAGGCCATGGGAGGTTAGCTTCGTGAGTTCGGGCTGTGCTGGACCAGTTTCCTGACGCTCACCGCAGGTGCCTTGTAGTGGACAAACCCCCCGGGGTGCAGTCAGCTCTCTCCAGTTGGTCCATATTGCTTTTCATTGATTACTGGCTTATCTTGGGTTAATCTCTTCTCAGCCTCCTCAGATGCCCTTTTTCTTCCTCTGGTTTGCTCTCCATAGCTGCATATTGCATTTGTGTCTTTTCTTTGCTTTTCTTTTTTTTGTGTGACAAGGTCTCACTATGTAGCCCAGGCTAGCCTCAAACTCGTGGTGATCCTCCTGCCTCAGCCTTCTGAGTTTACACACACTCCTGGGTTTACACGTGGGCCACCACAACTGGCTTGTGTCTTGGTGCTGTCGATATTTTGTATCTACCTAATTGTACGTAGGGGTTTATGAGGATACTTTATTTTCTAGGTTTTTTAAATGTTATCTGTGGACTTTTTCTGTTGCTGTTTAGAACTCAGAGCCTTCACACTGAAATACATCCCCAACCTTTCTTAAGATTTGAGACAGATTTGCAAGTGCAAGGCCCCAAGTTCGATCCCCTGTACTCCCCCCAAATTTGAGACAGAGTCTAAGTTGCTAAGTTACTCAGACTGGGCTTGAATTTACCATCCTCCTGCCTCAGCCTCCCAGAGTGCTAGGGTTACAGGTGTGGGCCCCCATGCCAAGCTCTCTGTTTTTATGTGGAGATCCAGAAATATCAAAAGGTTAGCTGTAGCCTTTTTGCTGAGTCCCACAGAAGGACCATGAGTGGGATGGTGACAATCATAAGTAGAATGGTGTCTCACTTAACATCTCTCATGGGCCAGAGATTTAGCTCAGTGGTTCAGTCGCCTGCCTTTGCAAGCGCAAGAGCCCAAGTTCGATCCCCAGTACCAAACAAACAAAAACCCAACAAAAAAACATCTCACATGGCGTAGACTCACTAGCTAGCCGCTGTTATTTAACTTTCTCTTTTCTCCAATCCAGAAGTGTTATTGAGTGTAATGTTCATTTAGCAGATGCCCATGGAAATAACTTCTCAAAAAAAAGAAAGAAAGAAGTAACCTCCTCATTCGCCTTCTCAGATTCACAAAGAACCTCTCTCCGGACAAAATCAACCTGAGCACCCTGAAGGGGGAGGGTCAGCTGACCAACCTGGAGCTGGATGAAGAGGTCCTGCAGAACGTATTGGAGCTGCCCACCTGGTTAGCCATCACTCGCGTCTACTGCAACCGGGCCTCCATCCGGGTGAGAATGGGCTCAGAGTCGTGCTGCTGTCCCTGGAGAGCGGGCCTGCCTTCATGCGGGGTGGTTCCACAGCCCTGAGTCTTCACTCTCCTCTTTCAGATCCAGTGGACGAAGTTGAAGACGCACCCAATTTGCTTGGTAATGGCCTTTCGTGATTGCAGTAATCAGATAGGGAAGGCTGGGGCGGTCCTTTAAAGGGTAGGAGTCCTGATAAGCTGACTTTTTTGGGAGTGGTAGGTTCGTCTTTTTTTTTTGAGACAGGGTCTCACTGTGTAGCTCACGCTGGCCTTGAACTCTTGGCTCTCCCTCTGCCTCAGCCTCCTGAGTGCTGAGATTACAGGCCCAACACTGTGCCCAGCCTCCTGTATTGCCCTGTGAACGTCTCTCTCAGATAGAGTGACTGTTACCTGGGCTCATGCTGGAACTTCTGTGCAGTGAAGGAATTAGCACTGAGACAAAAGACCTGGGACATTTTTTTTTTTTTTTTTTTATGG
>NW_022900932.1:3086963-3123010 GCF_012274545.1 Fukomys damarensis
TTTTTTTTTTTGTATGGGGGAATTGAACTCATGACACTGACACTGAGCTAAATCCTCAGCCCAACTGAGATGTGTTTTATACTTTATATCAATTTTTGCTGCCAGACTCTATACTTGGACTTTGTTAGTAAGAGAAGTTTAGTTTGTAGCTGGTGCTGCACCCCTGTAATCCCAGCACTCTGGGAGGCTGAGGCAGCAGGGTTGCAAGTTTGAGCCCAGCCTGGGCACTTTAGCGGTTTGGCAGGACCCCATCTGGAATGAAAAAGGCCTGGGGATGTAGCTTGGAATGAAGGCTCTAGGTTCAATCCCCAGTACCACACTCACGCAAGTAACATGCGTTTGTGCTGACTGCTGAGTGAGTTTTGGTGCAGATGCTCAGTTCTGCCTGGCTTTTTTCCAGTGCCTGGATAAGGTTGAAGTAGAGATGCAGACCTGTGAGGAGCCGCGGCCCCCCAATGGACAGTCTCCCATCGCCCTCGCGTCTGGACAGAGGTTGGTTGCTTTGAGCCCTGGTAATTCCAGCACATTACCTGCTCCAGGTCACCTATTGAATTAAAAAAAATGTCACGCAGAATTCGGAACACAGAGAAAATAGTGTAATGAACCCCACACACCCAAGACCTCACCAGCAATCTTTGATGTTTTGCCGCTGTTTTTCATGTCGTTCTGCCACTCTGTGTGCTGTACACGGTAGTACCCGGAAGCAAACCCCAGATGCCGCCGGCTCCCCCTGTCAGTACTACTGCTTTGCATCGTTTTGTGCAAGGGCTGACACGGCAAATAGAAGCTGTCACATTTAGTGGAATTAACAAGCATTCCATAACACCACCTCATCCTATTTTATATGTTTTCCTGCATTATCTCTTAACTGTTTTTTTTAGGGCCGAGGATGTAGTTTAATTACAAAGTGCTTCCTAACTGGCATATGTGAGGCCTTGGGTTCCATTCCCAGCACTGCAAGGAAAAAATATATTTCACAGGGCAGCTGGATCAAAAGAACTGCCCCTGCAGTCAGGTCATGTGTGTTTGAAAGCTCTGCTGTATCCCCCAACACATGCAGTTTTTGTTTTATGTACAGTGCTAGGGAGTGAACCCAGGTCTTGTGAGTCTGAGGTGGCTGCTTTACCACTGAGACATACTCTGAACTTTCAATAGTACACACATACGTCCCACCAAAAGCAATGCACACATGCACATGTAACTTTTTTGGTACCAGGGATTGAACTTGGGACCTTGCGCTTGTGAGGCAGGTGGCAGAACCACTGAGCTAAATCTGCAGCACGCATACTTGTTAATATACAATGTATTCTTTGCGGAAAAGAACTTTTTTCTTTTGGGTTTTTATTTTGTTGTTGTTTTGTTTTTAGAGACAGAGTCTTGCTGTGTAGTTCAGGCTGGCCTCGAACTCCATGCAGTCCTTCTGCCTCAGCCTCCCAAGTGCTGGGATTCTAGGTGTGCACCACCACACCTGGCTGGTAGTTTGTTTTAAAGGCTTGACCTGGTGAAATTATTTTTTAGTGGTAAGAATTCTTGTAAGAGGTAAGAGATTCCCCTGGGCCTCTTTTATCAAGGCACCGATCCTGTGCACGAGGCCTTTGCCCCACTCGCTTCCCAAGGCCGCATCCCTCAAACCATCACAGTCAGCACTAGATTTCAGCCTGTGAGGTTTGGAGGAGCACAGAGATTTAGACCAGAGCACTGAGTTACGCTCAGTTGTATGAACGAACATATCACAGCTTACTTATCATTCACTTGTTCGTTTTATTTCCCTTTTGTCTGGCGTGAATACTGCAGCTGAGCTTTTACACAGGACTTTTGGTCTGGTTGTGTGCTGCTACTGCTGTTGGGTAAATACCTGGTAACAGAATGGTAGGGTGGCTTGGGATGGGAGGATTGAACTTTTTAAGAAAGTCAAACTTAAATTAAAAAAAAATTTTTTTTTGGTACCAGGGATCGAACTCAGGTCTTTGTGTTTGCGAGGCAGGAACAGAACCACTGAGCTAAATCCCTGGCCCGTTACCCACTTATAGAACATCTTCATCATCCGAGAAGAAACGCTCCTCCTCTTAGCAGTCCCTCCACATTTCCCCTGCCTTAGCCCCACACAACCATGCGTCAGCTTTCTCCGGCAGTTCTGCACATAGGGTATAAGTGGAACCATGTACTGTGTGGTCTTGTGGGATGGGCTCCTTTCAGTTAAACATGTTCAGAGTTTAACCATGGTGTCTCATGCAGCAAGCAGTACTTTATTCTCTTTTATGGCTGAGTAATATTTGATCCGTTCTGTCGTAGATTTCTAGTTTTTGGCTGTGTAGTACAGTGTTATGGTAAGGAATGGTTTTCTCTGATGACTGGTAGCCAACACACGCCTGTATGCATTTGTGTAAACCTGTAGGCCCACGCAACACAAACAATCAAATGTTCAGTGTGTAAACTGAAAATATACTATACAAGAAAAAGAACGGTGCCTCAGAGAACTTGTAGTACCACATCTCTCGGCGTCCACTGATGCACTCTTCTCTTCCACACCAACCTGCAGCGGAGGTGTGGGATTGCTGGCTGTGCCCAGGCTCCCTGTTGGCACAGTGCTAGGCATCTTCTATACTGGTTCTTCTGCCTTCCCCCCTGGCGGGGCATAAAAGTGCCAGTCTCTCCATGTCCTTGCTGACACCTGGTGTTGTCTGTCTTTATTTTAACAATTCTGGTGGCTGCGTACTTGGATCACACTGTGGTTTTAATTTGCATCTTTATATTGGTGGGTTTATTGGAATTTTGGATGTTTTCTCACAAAGCACCTATGTGTTTTGCCCATTTATTTGGGGTTGTCCTTTTCTTATTAATCTTTTAGAAGTTCTTGTTTTTTTTTGGTTTGGTTTGGCTTTTTTTTTGGTACCAGGGATCAAACTTGGGTCCTTGCCCTTACAAGGTGGGCAGTGGAACCACTGAGCTAAATAAATCCCCAACCCCTAGAAATTCTTTATCTATTCTAGAAATAAATCCCTGGTTAGATACATGTAATGCAGATATCTTTTATTCTGAGTTTCCTATTACTTTTTGTTTATTTGGTTTTGGAGATTAAACCCAAGGCCTTGTGTACGGAAGGCACGTGCTCTGCCCCTGAGCTGCACCTGAAGCCTTACGTTTCTTTTTTTTAGTTCTGGGGATTGAATTCAGGGCCTCGTGAATGTTACGCACACAGTACCTGTGAGCTATAGCCCCAGACTTTCCTATGACTGTTTTTTGTTGTTGTTGAACAGAAATTATTAATTCTAATGTAGTCCATTATATCTTTTTTTTCCCTTTACGGTTAGCACTTTCTATGTTTTGCCGAGGGAGCTCCCCTCCCATCTTAAGGCATGAAGATGTTTTCTTCTAAAAGCATCATTGACTTTTTACATTTAAATTTCCAATCTGTTTTGAAACTAAGTTTTAAAATTGGATGTAAAGTAGGGAAATACAATTTTTCTCTTTATAGGTATCTCTAAGCTGATCATGTACCACTTCCTGAAAAGATCTCTTTTCCCCATTGCATAATCAGTCACCTTTGTCACAAATCAGTTGATTTGGTATCATTTTTTGTGTGTGTACTGAGGCTTGAACTCGGGACCTTGGACCTGCAAGGAAGGGAATGGGACCACTGAGCTAAATCCCTGGCAATCATTATCATTTTGAATGAGGTCTGTCTGTCTGTCTATCGAAACAGGGTCTGGCTGTGAAGTTCAGGCTGGCCTTGAACTCACTGCAGTCCTCCTGCCTCAGCCTCCCAACTGCTGGGATTAAGCATCATTTTATGTTTAATATCTATTTGCCAGGCTGGGGATTTAGCTTAGTGGTTCCACTGCCTGCCTTGCTGCCTCTCAAGCACAAGGACCTGGAGGTCTGTCTGTCTGTCTATCGAAACAGGGTCTGGCTGTGAAGTTCAGGCTGGCCTTGAACTCACTGCAGTCCTCCTGCCTCAGCCTCCCAACTGCTGGGATTAAGCATCATTTTATGTTTAATATCTATTTGCCAGGCTGGGGATTTAGCTTAGTGGTTCCACTGCCTGCCTTGCTGCCTCTCAAGCACAAGGACCTGAGTTCGATCCTCTGTGTACATTTTTTTGGACTGTTTTTTATTTTATTATTTTAATTATTTTAAAATAAATTACATATATGTATGTGTGTGACCTTTTTTTTAGGTTAAATTTCCGGGTTTCTGTTTTGCTTCTTATATTGAGAAGTGATTGCACCTACATTTCACAAATGTGTGTTTTCCACATCTGGAGGGAGCGTTAGGATGTCCTTCGCTCCTCTCCTCTTGCCAGTTCTGGCTTCTCCCCATGGATGCCTGGCTCTTTGGGAAGTGCTGGCAGTGTCCTTGGGCAGATTTTGCAGTGTTGAGCCTCTTCCTCACCTGGCCATCCTGCTTGCACCCTTCTGCTCCTGTGGCAGAGCATTCTGTCTTTGAAGAGTTTCTGGAAAGCTGGTGACTCTTTCTGTAGTTACACACTCCCTCACTGTAATGTCTGAGTATTGACTCAGGTAATTTGTGTGCTGTAAATAGATTTGCCAGTTTATTCTTTCTAATAACAGGGAGGCTGTTTCCAGATCAACTCTTTCTCTTTCATGCCATTGTTAGAAAAATTCCCATTAAAGACAGTACTTTATCATCACTAAAAAATATTTAGGAATTTAAGTTTAGTTTTTTTTGGTACCGGGGATTGAACTCAGGTCCTTGTGCTTGCAAAGCAGGCCACCCAACCACTGAGCTAAATCCCCGGCCCATATTTAGGAATTTAAAAAAATGAAAGCCTCAAGGGGGGAGTGGAGAGAGACTCACATGCCTAGGACCCAGTAACTCAGTCTGTGTGTAACCATGTTTTTATCTTTTGGTACCGGGGATCGAACCCTTGTGCTTGCGAGGCAGGCGGCGGAGCCATGGAGCCAAGTCCCTGGCCCTCAGTCTGTGTGTTAAAGGCTGTGCCTGAAGCCTCTGTGGCCTGACCCTCCGGCTCCCTTTGTTGCAGTGAATACGGCTTTGCCGAGAAGGTGGTGGAGGGGATGTTCATCGTGGTCAGTTCCATCACCGTCAAGATTCACTCCAAGGCCTTCCACGCTTCTTTTGAACTGTGGCAGCTCCAGGGTTACAGCGTCAACCCCAGCTGGCAGCAGAGTGACCTTCGCCTCACCCGCATCACTGACCCCTGCCGAGGAGAGGTTGGCCCTGATGTTTGACGGGAAGGAGTGGGAGGATTCAAAGTAGGACAGAGTCTTAAAGGATCTTTCTTCTTTGGAGATTTCCTCAGATGCTCCTCGTTCCCAGGAACCCCAGACTCCAGACTCCTTTGTGTCCCGTCTTACTGTTGCTCCCTTTCCTTGGTTTTTGGATCATACACACACACACACCCTCTTGCCAGTCTTTTGCCTTCTGATCCCTGCCTCTTGGTCAATTTCACTCACAGAATTAACTGAGTTTAGCTTTTCTTCTTCCAGGTTCTAACATTTAAGGAAATAACTTGGCAGACACTTCGAATTGAGGCAGATGCTACAGAAAATGGTGACCAGGACTCTGTCACTACCCCATTAAGGCTCATTACCAACCAAGGCAGGATCCAAATAGCCCTCAAGAGAAGGGTAAGTGTCTCTGTCTTCATGAAAATGTCTGTGTTTTTCTCTAGACAGTCTGGGAGTTGGCACTCCCTCACTGTTTGGAATATTAGTGGTCCCGGGGGTGGCACCGCAGGGAGAGACCTGCAGTTCAGGGTTGTTCAGTACTCACCAGTGAGAATATTTCCTTCTCCTTGTTTTCTTAAAAAAAAATTTTTTTTTGAGACAGGGTCTCACTGTATAGTTGAGACTGACCTGGAACTCACTATGTAGCCCAGGCTGGTCTCAAACTTGCAGTGATCCTTCTGCCTCAGCCTCCTGAGTGCTGGGATTACAGGCGTGCGCCACCATGCCCGGCCTCTTAATTTTGGAAATGACAATTTTTACCCACACTAACCCAATGATAAGGCCCCTCACAGTTGACTGTTAATCAAGCCAGTTAGAGTAGTTTTGTAAGAAATAGGCTTTTCACAGTGCTCCATTCTTCCCTTTCACATCCTGGAGAGTGAAAAGCCACCTCTGAAACTGATTGGGCCATGGTTACTCGAGCAGTTGCAGTGATACCAGCTGACAAAGCCCTGGTTTCTGTGGACCCCTCAGACCAAAGACTGCAATGTGGTGGCCTCCAAGCTGACGTTCCTGCTGGATGACCTGCTCTGGGTGCTCACTGACTCGCAGCTCAAGGCCATGATGAAGTATGCGGAGTCGCTGAGCGAGGCCATGGAGAAGTCAGCCCAGCAGAGGAAGAGCCTGGCTCCCGAGCCCGTGCAGGTGGGAGATGAGTGGGCACCTGGTGGGGCTGGGGCGATGCTGGCTCAGGCCTCACTTGCACCTGGGGGATCCGTTACTTCTGGATGCTCCCAGGCTTTGCGAGCCCCTGTGTGGTTTATTTATTCTGTTCATGGGGTGCCTCCTATGTGTTCGGCGTAGTGCTGGTCACTGGGGAGGAAAAGTGGAATAAGCATCTTGTTCCTGTCCTCGGGGTCCTCACTGTCTGAACGCTGAACCACAGACAAGCTGTTGGTGCGTGGTGCGGTAAGCGCTGTGCCTGAGAGTGCAGAGGGGCCTCTCCGAACAGCTGAAGAGCGTTCAGGAAGATTTCCCAGGGCAGGTGTTTGCGCATGAGCTTGGAGGGCAGCTGGAGCCCGAGAGCCGAGTGAGCTGGCAGGCAGGCAGGTGGGCAGGAGGAGGGAGAAGGGGCATCTGGCCAGCAGGTGGGGTGAACACTCGAAGCCTGTGCAGGAGCCTCTCAGGGCCTAGACCACCTGTTTCTCTGTCACATGTAGGTCACTCCGCCTGCTCCCAGTGCCCAGCAGTCCTGGGCCCAGGCTTTTGGCGGCAGCCAGGGCGGCAGCAGCAGCAGCGGCAACAGCAGCCGCCTCAGCCAGTACTTTGAGAAATTTGATGTGAAGGAGTCCTCCTACCACCTGCTCATCTCCCGCCTGGATCTGCACATCTGTGACGACAGCCAGTCTCAGGAGCCAGGTACCCCGCGAGGCCCAGCCTGGCCCGGGCGGGGCTGTTTCCGGAGATGTGGTGGCGCCTTTGAGCTGGGTGGCTCTGTTAGTGTGAGGTTCTGCTCTTTGGAGTGCAGGGCTTTCACTCAGTGCCGTGCAGAGGTCGCCCCACTGAGTCAGAATATTTTTATTTCAGTACTAGGGATGGAACCGAGGGCCTTTACACTGAACTATATCCCCAGCCATTTTTATTTTTTCACATGTAGATAGGGCCTCCTAGAGTGTTGGGGTTACAGGTGTGCACCATCCTTCCTGGCTAAATCAAAATCTTCAAGTGTAGAGTCCAAGCAATGTTGAAATTTTTTTTCTTCCTCAAGCTCCTTAGGCAATACTGACGCTTGGCCAAGGTTGAGAACTATTGGTATAAAATTTTAGGGAGACAAATTCAGCTGTAGGAAGTCATGGAATGTTAAGGGCTTTTTTTGTTGTTAGCTGAGGATTGAACCTAGAGCCTTGGGTATACTAAGCACATATTATACCACTGAGCTCTGAAGGTCATAGCCACAGAAGTTTTAGATTTTTTTTTTTTTGTACCTGGGATCAAACTCAGGTTCTTACACTTGTGAGGCAGGTGGCAGAACCACTGAGCTAAATCCCCGGCCCAGTTTTAGATTTTTTAATCAATTGAAATATATATTGTGCTCGGCTGTGCTCTTACCAAGCAAGGAGTAATGCCCTGTTCTTCTCATACTTAGAACAGTTGGTATCACATACACCTATCAATTTGTTCAGAATGAACAAGGCAACTGCTTTGCTTACTTTTTTTTATTTTTAAAATTTTATTTATTTTTTTGGTTGTTTTGAGACAGGGTCTTACTATATAGTTGAGAGTGACCTGGAACTCACTATGTAGCCCAGGCTGGTATTGAACTCACAGTGATCCTCCTGCCTCAGCCTCCCCAGTGCTGGGATTACAGGCATGAGATATCACACCTGGCTTGCTTATTTTTTACGCCTGCCTCCCTCCCCAGTGCTGGGATTACAGGCATGAGCTATCACACCTGGCTTGCTTATTTTTTTATAAGCCTTGGAGAAATAACTTAACCTTTTGCTTAACCTGAGTTTCCTCATTGTGAAATTGGGGTGAAATCATCTGTTATTCATTTACCTTGAAGGTCGTTACTAGGCTTAAATGAGATAATGAACTGGAAGACCTTAATTGTGTGTGTGTGTGAGTGTGTGAGAGAGAGAGAGAGATGCTGGGGATTGAAACTAGGGCCTTTGCACTGAGATTTTTATTTTTTATTTTGAGACAAGGCCTTTCAAAGTTCCCCAGTTTGAGCTTGATCTCATGATCTTCTTACCTTAGCTGTCTAGAGTGCTGGGATTTCAGGATGTGCTACCACACCCGGCTTGGAGGACCTTCATTCTAAACAAATGTTGATCTTGCAAGATCAGCACTGCAGCTGAGGCAAATGGATGTCTGTGGGTGTGGGCAGAGGGCTTTCTCTTAGTGGATCACTGGATCTCAAAGTCATACGCCCAAGGATGGCCTGTGCGTGCCTGTTGGCTGCCATTGGCTGCTTGCTGATGTGTTTATGTGTGATTCTTGGTATTTCTGTAATCTACCCTTTGGAAACGAAATGAAAATATGTTAAGTCTACAAAAGTTATTCAACCCTGTCTTAATTTCGTCATTTGCTCAAAGGGAAGAAGATTGACAATATCTGAATGAGTGTCTAGTAGCTAGTTTTAAATTATTTTCTTCTATTCAGCAAAAGTTAAGGCAGGTGTGGTGGCCCAGGCCTGTAATCTCAGCCCTTGAGAGGCTGAAGCAGGAAGATCACAAGTTGAAGGCTCACTTGGGGTACATACTGAGACCCTGTCCCAAAAATCCAAGCTTGGAAGGCAGGCGCTGGAACCACTGAGCTAAATCCCTGGCCCTACTTTTTTTTTTTTTTTTTTTTTTTTTTTTTTTTGAGATAGGGTCTTGCTGTGAAATTTAGGCTGGCCTCAAACTCACAGAGATCCTCCTTCCTGAATGTTGAGATTATAGACAGCCCCACCATGTCTGCAAAGCTAAATATGAATTGCTTTGAAATATTTAACTGAACTTAAAATCTGTTTAGTGTTTCTTAACCCTGGTTTGAAGATATACACATACGCACATATATAATACATACACACTTTTTGATGTGTAATGCACAGGTAAATATACATATATATGCAAACAAATATAGAGGAAGGCTCAATTAGGAAAAAAAAAGTCTAAACTGGTTCCTTGCTGGGAGAGGTCATTAAGAATGAAAATAAATAAATAAATACAATGAAATAAAATTACGGAATCATGAGTTTTTCAGTTTCTTTTGCTTTTCTGGAAATCTGGCAGCCATTTAGAGACAGGAGTATACTTTCTGTGGATCTTTTAGAGTATGTCCACTGACTGTTGCAACTCAAAAGAGGAAGGCTGCAGCCATGCAAGTCAGCTCACTTTAGGGCCTTTCAGCGGCACTGTTACCGGCTGGGATTTAGTGCTGGCAGCAGGGAACTTGTAAGCGCTTCAGTGTTGGGCTTCTCTGCTCCTGCCAGTGCTGTCCACTGTATTTTCTTCTACAGGTGTCTCTGCAAACAGACTCACGGGTGGTGCCATGCAGCTTACCTTCCGCAGGATGGCGTTTGACTACTACCCATTCCACTGGACAGGTTAGGTCGTCGAATGGCCCAGAACATTGAGGGCAGATCCGGGGCTCATCCCTGACCACCCAGCAGGAGCGTGCAGAGAGCGGTTGGGAGTGGCCCTTCAGCAGAACGTCTTTGGGAAGCCTGGGTCCTGGGGCTGAGAGGGCGTGGAGAGGGGAGGTAGTGCCTGAGTTGTTCCTCTCAGCCCTTACCCCCAAGGTCTGGAGCCTCTCCAGCCCCGTGTCAAGTGGCAGTAGCAGCTGGCCTTTAGGAGCCTCAGGGAAAGGTCACAGTGGGGTCCAGGAGAACTGGGCCTCTGTATGGGCTGATCTTTTCTTATCCCAGAGAATTCTGCACTGGGGGTGAAGGATCAGATTCTTCAGTGTGCCTATATATGTAGGAAGGAAAATTTGGAATATTGGCTCAAGACTCTGGGTTAAATTCTGTTTCTTTGTTGCACAGGTGATAGCTGCAAACACTGGGCTCGGCACTGTGAGGCCATGGAGACCAGAGGACAGTGGGCCCAGAAGCTGGTAATGGAGTTTCAGAGCAAAATGGAGAAGTGGCACGAAGAGATGGGGCTGAAAACATCCTGGCACCTCGGGGTAGATGCTCCCTTCCGAAGAAAAGCAGGTAGGTCACTAGCACCTAAGCACTCCTGTTGCTCAGCCTCTTGCCGATTATCTTTTTTGGGGGTACTGGTGATCGAACTCAGGACCTTGTGCTTAACAAGGCAGGCGTGGCACCACCGAGCTAAATCCCCGGCTCGGGCCATTTATCTTTGTTTGTATGTTTGTTTTGGGGGTTTTTTTTTTTTTTTTTGAGACAGGGTCTCACTATGTAGTTGAGACTGACCTGGAACTCACTATGTAGCCCATGCTGGTCTCAAACTCACAGCGATCTTCCTGCCTCATCCTCCCGAGTGCTGGGATTATAGGTATGAGCCACCACGCCCGGCTCGGGCCACTTATCTTTGAATAACTAGTGGGATAAAGCAACAAGAAGTAGCTAATTAACCTGCTTGTATCCCATGGAGCGACATCAGTGATGTTTTCTTTATGGAGTCCTCTGTCCCTAGGAATGACTGGGGTGTTAAAGAGAAGTTGTCATCATCCGTATTCAGTATGCAGTTACTTTGGTCTTAAGAATATTTTTGAGTTCCATCCAGTGTTAAGTTCTTTTCTATTTACAGCATTGATGATTTTAGGATTTTTTTCTTTTGAGGTGCTTGAGATTGAATCCAGGGCCTTGAACATGCTGAGCAAGTGCTCTACCATTGAGTTTTAGATCTCTAGCCCTTTTTATTTTTTTGAGAGAGTTTCACTAAGTTGCTTAGGCTGGCCTTGAATTTAAGATCCTCCTGCTTCAGCCTCCTGAGTAGCTGGGATTATAGGCATGTACCTCTGCTCTTAAGATTTTTACTTTCCAAATTCTATTGCTAATGAGGGTTGAAAGTACCTTGATTCTCTTTCCCACTTTCATCTTTTTATGTAGCTTCTCTCTCCAGTCCTCAAAAGAACCCTCTTGAGAAAACCTCTTTGCAGGGCCGGCAGGCCACCTTCCGACCTCCAGCCTGGAATCGCTTACGCTCCAGCTGCATGGTTGTGCGCGTGGATGACCTGGACATCCACCAGGTGAGGGTGTGGGGAGGCCTGGTTGGAAGGTGGTGCGATAGCCCACTTGGAAGGCAGCTGGAGCCACGTGCACAGACCGTGGAGTCCAGGGACTGTTTGCCTCATATCTGGGTAGCGCTGCAGCTTGTTTCTTCTGACCGTGGCTGTTGAGAAAAGGACTTGGGGATTCTCCCGGTTTTCCTCCAAATGCTTTAGTATAGTCTCCTGCTAACTCGAGGATGGTGCGAGGCGGGTGTGGGGACGCCTGGAACATGTGTGAAAAGCACTGTTCTCGTGACAGACTTGGCAGGAGGATGGCGTTGCTCCTCTGAGGCCTCACAGTCTTTCGAGGAAGCTGCCTTCCGGTCTGGGGCTGCTGCAAGGGCTGACAGTGAATTGTGCTTGCTTAGGTGTCTACGGCTGGACAGCCCAGCAAGAAGCCATCCACGCTCCTCTCCTGCAGCCGCGGGCTCCACAGCCTGCCTGCTCAGGCATCTGCCATCCACGTGGAGTTCACCGAGTATTACTTCCCGGATAACCAGGAGCTTCCGGGTGAGCGTCGGGCTGGACCCCTCCGTCTGGTTCCCGTTCTTCTCCTTGCAGCCTTGTAGCCTTGTGTCGCTGGGGATTTTAGGAGTTCAAGTTGTTTTGTACACTTTTGCCCTCTTGATAATGAAATAAATATTAGCTGGTAAGAGTCCAGCTGCTGCTTTACCATGATTTTTTTCTTCTCTTTTTTAGTTCCCTGTCCCAATCTCTACATTCAGTTAAATGATCTGATATTTACTGTGGATCCTGTCAGCCTGCTCTGGGGAAACCTCTTCTGCCTCGATTTATACCGCAGCTTGGAGCAGTTCAAAGCTATCTATAAGCTGGAAGATTCAAGGCAGAAAGATGAACACTTGGATATCCGGCTGGATGCCTTCCGGTTGAAGGTAGGGAAAGAGTGGTTTTTAGTCCTCTCTTGGTAGCCACAGCTGCGTTTCCCCCAGGGCTATAAGCTACAGTTCTTCTCTGTCTTTGTCCATTTGGTGGAAGCCAGAAAAGCAGTTTCCCAGCCCAAGTGGTTTCTCACATGTGTGTTAATGGTGGCATGCTGAGATACTCGGATGGCCATTCTGAGTTGTGTTTCATTTTCTCTCTGAAGGTGAGCTTCCCACTGGAGAAGAAAGAGCAGGCGAAGTTGCATCGTCCCCAGGCCCTTGTCTTCTCTGCATCTGGCATGATTGCCACCAATACTCGTCATGCCCCACATTGTAGCTGTCCTGACCTCCAGAGTCTCTTTCGGGGTTTTGCTGCTGCTGAGTTCTTTCATTCTAATTATGATCACTTTCCCAAGGTTCCAGGTGGCTTTAGCCTTCTGCACATGCTTTTTTTGCACCATGCCTTTCAGATGGATTCTGGCTCCTCTCAGCCCAGCACCCTCCCTCTCCAGAGGCCTAGGGCTTCCCAGGATCTCTGGTCCATCCACTTTTCCCAGGTCTCCTTGGACTTTGAGGGAACAGAGAACTTCAGAGGCCACTCCTTGAATTTCGTGGCCCCCTTCCCCCTGTCCATTTGGGCCTGCCTGCCTCTCCGCTGGCAACAAGCTCAGGCCTGGAGGCTCCTTTTGGCCTCGGAGGGGAGGCTGAAACCGTCAGCCAGCTTTGGAAGTCCTGTCCGATCTGAGGCCCTTGCTCCCGAGTCTGTGTCCCGTCAGAGGTCAAAGACGGAGCATGATCTGAAGAGCCTGTCTGGCCTCATGGAAGGCAGCATTGCTGCAGACAGTAGAGGGCCTCCACCGGGGCTGGAGGACGCAGCTGACGTCCATGTGCTCGTGCACTCCCCGGCCCATGTTCGAGTGAGGCTGGATCACTACCAGTACTTGGCCCTGCTCCGCCTGAAGGACGTGCTGCAGGGGCTTCAGGAGCAGCTGACCAAGGACACGCAGGCCATGACTGGGTCTGCCCTGCAGGACCGGACAGCTTGCATCGGTGTCCTCTTCCCCAGCGCGGAGGTGGCTCTGCTCATGCATCCTGCCCCTGCGGCTGGTGATGCAGACTCTGCAGGTTCAGATACCACTAGCCTCATAGATTCTGAGCTGTCTCCCTCAGAGGAGCG
Source organism: Fukomys damarensis (assembly GCF_012274545.1). Lineage (NCBI taxonomy): Eukaryota > Metazoa > Chordata > Mammalia > Rodentia > Bathyergidae > Fukomys > Fukomys damarensis. The sequence goes on from NW_022900932.1 coordinate 3,100,397, forward strand.
GGAACCCAAGTCTGACGCATCCTCAGAGCAGGGCCCGGCAAGCCCTGAGAAGGTCCTGGGGGACAGCAGCATGGAAAATCTGGATGCGTCCCAGGAGAGGCTGCACAGCAATGGAGACCTGCAGGACCCCGGGCCCCCTGCACAATGGATGGCAGGGAAGGGGCATGAGGCCGTTGAGTCCCTGCAGGCCAAGAGACTGAGCAGAGCCCAGGCCTCCAGCTCACCAGCTGTGTCGAAGTCCCCCACAGGCAGGGCCACCGTTGTGGATGGACAGGGTGAGCCCATCCCCCTGAAGAACATCGAGGGAGAGTTATCAAGTGCTATCCACCTGACCAAGGATGCCACCAAGGAGGCTCTGCATGCCACCATGGACCTCACCAAGGAAGCCGTGTCCCTGACTAAGGACGCCTTCAGTCTTGGCAGAGATCGAATGACCTCCACCATGCACAAGATGCTGTCCCTGCCCCCTGCCAAGTGAGTGGTTCTCTGCCTTTCACTGATCTGCAGTTGTTGCCACCGATACGTTACGTCAGAGTAACCCTGCATCTGTGGAATGTTCTTTTAGTGGGCTTTCCTATAGTTATTGTTTGATTGGATCCTCAAAGCAGCCTGCTAAGGCAGCGACAGATGCTTGTATCCTGAGTTTATAGCTGAGGAAACTGAGGCTTGAACGAGGATTTGTTTGTGCCTCCCACAATTTGTAAATAGAATAGCCAGGCCTTAGACTTGCTCTTTGTAGTACACCTTACCAGGGTCTGCCAGGGCAATAGGGAAGGAAGAATTTCATCCATTCCTTCATCCTTTGTGGTGCTGGGGATCGATCCCAGGATATTGTGCTGTGCTAGGCAAGTGCTCCATGAGTCAGCCTCACCCCAGCCTGAAACAAAGGTTTTTCAGCTCTTTTTTTTTTTTTGAGACAGGGTCTCACTATGTAGTTGAGACTGACCTGGAACTCACTATGTAGCCCAGGCTGGTCTCGAACTCACAGCGATCCTCCTGCCTCAGCCTCCCCAGTGCTAGGATTACAGGCGTGTGGCACCCCGCCTGGCAGGTTTTTGAGCTCTTAATGGTCTAGGCCAGTGATGGCAAACCTTTTAGAGCTTTCAATGATAACAAACAGCTGACTCTAGCCCACATGCCATAGGTTCACCACCATGGTTATAGGCTGTGTATTAAACACAGAAATGCATAATCAGGAGGGGGAACAGTGGGGATTTTCATGTGGCTTTAGGAAAGGTAGTGAAGACTAAAGGAAGTCTTTGCTGGGACACTTGGTGGTTTACAGACCATGGTAAGATCAGGGACTGTTACGGCTGTGCCTAGGTGTCTCCCAAAGCCTCATGCAGTCACAGAGCACTTGTCAGAGGTGACTGGATCTAGAGTGTGGTCCTGGGATCGGGGGTGTGACCACCAAGTCCGTGCACTGATTGGCTTGGCACGGTTGCTCTAGGATTAAGGGTGTGAGTGCTCTACCCTCCCTACAGCAGGTAGCCTGTAATATAGGGGACAGAAACAGAGCTAATGTGCTCTTGCCTACCTCCCTGCCGTGGCTGTGTCTCCTCTTTGATGCCCCTGTGCTATGCCACTTGGCCTTGGAGCCAGCCGATTATGGTCTGAAACCTACAAGCTGCGAGCCAGATAAATAACTTCGGGTGTCGGGTATTTTTGTCTCAGCAATGAGGAAAGTAACTCAGAGAGTGACAGAGTTCTTTTCTAAGTGAATTACACGAAGAGGGTCTGTACGCAATGCCTGTGTCTAGGCCCTGCCTGGACAGACAGCCAGAGAGGAAGGAGTGAGGGAAGCTTGGAGAAGGGCGCCGTACTAATTCCAGAGCGGGGCTTCGTGTGCCGGACGCGTCCTAAGGACAGTGTTGATCCCGATTCCTGCGCCTGCCCCGGAAGACGGGCTGGCGTCATGCCCACGTTTCAGTTGGGGAGACCAGGCTTGGGAGGAAGGGACTCGCTCAGGCTCACGCATCTCGTGAGCCGTGGGGCGGGGAGCGAAAGCCAGACTCCTAGCTGCCGAATGTGCTGCCTCTTCTGAGTGAAGACAGTTAAGGAAGGTGGGCGAGGACAGGTGGAGAGGAGCAAAGAAAGACGTGTGATAAAAGCTTTTTTATTTTAATTTAATTTAATTTTTGATGGTACTAGGGATTGAACCCAGGGCGTTCACATTGAGCTGCTACATCCCCAGCCCTCTTTTTAATTTTTAATTTTGAGACAAGATCTCACTAAGTTGCTGAATTGCCTGGGCTGGGCTCAAACTTGTGATCCTCCTGCCTCAGCCTTGCAGAGCGCTGTAACTCTTGAAACATGATTTCCTAACTGCCCAAGAGGATGGCCTTCTCTCAGCCCACCTTTTCCTGGGCATTGCTGGTCAGTTCGTTCAGAGCAGCTGTAACCTTGCCCAGTCTCTCTCACTTCCCTGAAGGAGTCTTCTTTGTGTCCTGGGCTGCTGTCTTTTTCCTTTTGTTTTAAAAATGTGAATATTCCCTAGGATGCCCATCGTCGGATCACCTGAATCACCACTTTGGTTTTCTTTAACTTACAAGAGTGACTGGTGCTCATTTTGTCGACAGTGTAGGAGATCAGAAGAATGAAGAAAGAAGCCAGGTGTAGTAGCTTATGCCTGTAATTTCGGCTATTTGGGAAACTGAGGCGGAAGGCCTGAAAGTTTGAAGGCAGCCTCGGCAACTTAGTGAGACCCTGTCTCAAAATTTCGAAAGAAAACTGGGGATGTTGCTTGTTGATTTAGTGCTTGCCTAGCCTGTACGAGGCCTTGGGTCCAATGCACAAGATTGCCAAAAAACAAAAAAAAGGAGAGGTAGCCACTATTATTTACATTTGAGTTTTCTTCCAATTTTTTTTCTTTTTGAGACAGCGTCTCACTATGCAGTTCAGGCTGGCTTTGCACTCGTTGTATAGCCCAGCCTGGCCTTGAACTCCCACGGATACTCCTTCCTCGGCTTTCGGAGTGCTGGCATGACAGCTCTTTTGTCTTTTGGCAGTGCTGGGAATTGAACCCAGGTCTTGTGAGTGTTAGGTGAGCTCTTAATCACTGAACTGCGTCCTTGGCCTCTTTTCCAACTTTTCCCCTTGTTCTTTTTTATATCTGTAAATCTGTGTCTGTGTGAACACTTGTATTCACGTATATAATGCCCAGAGATATGGTTGTTACAACAGTAGGATTATATCACTCCTGTACTATTGCGCACTGTTTTATTCATTTGATTATTTTCCCATCGTTAGATGTTCAAATAGCCGATTTTTAATTGCCTTCTTGTCCTGTAGCAAATGGATGCATTATAATTTCCCCATCCATTGTCGTTGTTAAATGGCCTTACTTTTGTGAATGTTACGCTGTGCGCATCGTACGTATCTACAATCTTTCTGTAGAATATAACCCTAGAAGTGAAGTGCCGGAGTCAGATGCCATCAACATTTGTTAAGGTGTTTGATGTGTCTGTCAGACTTTGAGCTTTGCTGAGCTGTTTTTCCCTCTCCTGCTGCCTGTGTTCTCATCTGCAGCTGCCTGCTAGTCACAGCTCCGCGCGGTCCCTCTTGTCCCTCCCCAGACTGGCCTTTCTTCCCTTGGTAACTGCGGTCTCCGACTCCTGGGCAGGCCAGCCCTTTGCCGTTCCCGCTCACTTGTTATGTTCTGAGCGTCCTTCCTGCCTCAGGTTGCTTGTGAAAACATGGGCGTGGGGCGGCACACGCGTGTAATCCCAGCTGCGACAAATGGATTGAGTTTGAGGCCAGCCTGGCAATTTAGCAAGACCTTGCCCACCCGCAATCCCCAGTGCTGAATAAAACAAAACACGGGTTGCAGAGGCCTATCCGTGGGGTTCTCTGTCAGTGGGTGTGAGGTGGGCTGAGGCTTTGCACTTAGAAAGGTCTCTGTGGGTGCTGATCCCCCCACACCCCCGGCTCGGGGGAAGCTCTCGTCAGTCGCTCTTTGCTCTTTATTCCCACCTGGGGCTTTTGTAGTAAATCATTGACATCTGCACGGAAAAGTCCAGGCCAGACTTCCTAAAACACAGGCGTGGTCTTGTCATTTCCCTCCTCCCAGACCTCAGGCTCTCTCCTTGTAACCCCAGCCCTGGGTCTAGTTGGATTTGTGTGTGACACTGCTGGGATGGAACTGGGCGAGGGCTCCACCGCTGAGCCCTGCCCCAGCCCGGTTTGAGCTTCTTAGTGCTGTTCTTCCGACCGGGCCTGTGCCACATCTGGGCTGAGTGAGTCAGGAGTCTCATTTTGTTTCTGGCTTTGTGCCTTTATTTATGCTGTTTTTTCCTGTTGAATGTCTTTTCTCTCTTTCATAGACCTTCAAGAACTCAAGTGCCATCTCTTTCACGAAACCATTCCTTTTTCCTTTTCTTTCAAGCCCTGGGGACTGAACTCAGAGAATGTTGAACTGTATCCTAGCCCCTTTACTTTATTTTGAAACTAAGTCTCACTGTTTAGCCTAGGCTGACCTAGATAGAACGTGTTATCCTCCTGCCTCAGCCTCCTGAGTACTGAGGTTACAGGTGTGTGCCCCATGCCTGGCTTACACAGCCATTCTCGAGCCCCTTCTCATCCCTCTGTCCTGTTGCCTGGCCTCTGGCTTGTGCCATTGTCCCAATTTCATGGGGTGTGAGACTCACTCCCGTGTAACGTTTCACAGGAATCGGTCTCCTGTGTCCTAATAGGTTATGAGTTCTTGGAGGACAGGGCCTGCCTTATCCTCAGCGCTGCCCCACCGTCCGCCTGGTGCCTGCGTACAGGAGCTCTGTGGTCAGGACTTGTGCTGGGGCTGCAGGTGGGCTCAGGCTGACCCTGCACCAGGGTTGGGGAGTACCCGTGACTTTTGTGCCTCAGTGACCCCAGGCAGCCTTGCCATTTGGTGTTGATTGAGCGATCGACACAGCACGCAGCTGAAAATGCTGGGATAAGAAATCAGAAAGGCCAGAGCTTGAAAATAGCTTCCCCTTTGATAACAGGTAACTGGTGGCACCAAGTTTACGTTCATATCCGCTCCGAGGGGGAGGGTGGGGGCCAGGGCCGGGAGCGAATATCCCTTTCCAGTCGCATCGGTGCTTTTCGTTGTTATGTTTAAAAACAGGGAGCCCTTGGCCAGGACAGAGGAGGGGGTGGCGACCCCAATAAGTGGAGGAGCTGCCCGACTCCGGTTTTTCTCCATGAAGAGGACAGTGTCTCAGCAGTCATTTGATGGTGTCGTGTTGGATAGCAGTGGCCCCGAAGACCGGATTTCAGTGGACAGTGACGGCAGCGATAGCCTTGTGATGCTCTTGGACGCTGGTATGTGGGAGCAAAGCTGTAGAAGTCAGACAGGCTTCTCTCTGCTGCTGCTACTCAAACTAGCAAGATCAAGCGGGGCTGAGGTGTGATGATACAGTTTTGTTTTGTTTAAGTACTGGAGATTAAACCCAGGGCCTTTATACTGAACTACACTCCCAGCCCCTTTTTTAAAAAAAATGTTTTTTTGGAGATAGGATCTCATGAGTTGCACAGGCTGGGCTTGAACTTGTGATCCTCCTGCCTCAGCCTCCCAGAGTATTAGGGTTGTAGGCCTGCATCATCGTGCTACTAAGCTAGACATTTTCTTACCAAAACAAAAATGATAAAAAATGTAGATCTGTGGCTCTGGCTTTTTCTCCACATTTTCTAGGTTATTGGTTAATACTTGACCTCTGTCACAGAAAGAGATTAAAACCAAAGGAAAAATTATTAGTCTTATGCCACAAGTTTATGTCAGTAGGATTGGTTTTGTGCTGTATTTGATATCAGTGGTATGAGTGTTGTCTGGGTGTCTCCTGTCTCTCTCTCTCTCTCTCTGTCTCTCTCAGTACTGGGATGGAACTCAGGATCTTGCACTTGCAGAGCAGTAGGTGGAACCACAGAGCCAAGCACCCAACCCTTAATTTTTGTCTTTTTGTACCAGAGATTGAACTTAGGACCTTGCTCTTGCGTAGGTCGATTGATTTCCTAACTTGGCTATTGTCAACAGTGCTCTGATGAACATGGGGATTCAGATAGCTTTGCCACTTTCTGATCCCAGATCTCAGGTGTGTGCTGATTTCCACCCCTAGCAGTGTCCGGGGCCCTGCTTTCCCATGTCCTTGACAACACTTAGTCTCTCCATCTCTGTGATAATGTCCCTCTGACAAGCGTGAGGTGACACCGACTGTGCTTTGGGAGAGGATGTACTGTTTCTTAAGCTAGGTGGTGTGCACCTTGTTTGTTGTTATTGTTGTTATTAATATTATTATTATTTTTTTGGTGGCACCGGGGATTGAACTCGGGTCCTTGCGCTTGCGAGGCAGGCCACCAAACCGCTGAGCTAAATCCCCGGCCCTGTTATTATTATTTTTAACTTTGGAGACATTTAAACGTGTAAAATGGACGGAGTCAAATTATGAACACATCCCCAGCCTTCAGCATTAAGAGCTCATGGCCATTCTTGTTTCATACACAATCCTACTTCCCTTCAGCCTGTTACTTTATTTATTTTTTTTTTTGTGTGTGTGGTACCGGGGATCGAACTCAGGTCCTTGTGCTTGCGAGGCAGGCCACTGAACTGCTGAGCTAAATCCCCGGGCCCAGCCTGTTATTTTAAATAAAGCAAATCTCCAACATCATTTTATCATAAATAGTTTTAGTTATGCATTGATAAAATATAGAATTAAAAACTTTTTGAAGATTGTGGTAAAATAAAATCTGCTTTTTCAACCATTTTCAGGTGTCCTGTTCGGTGGAGTTAAACACACTTGTGTTGCACTCAGCACCTTCGTTGGACTCCAGGACACTTGAAGACTGAAACTTGTCCATAAATTTGATGTTGGAGCCCGGGATTTAGCTCAGTGGTGCCGCTGCCTGCCTTGCAAGTGCAAGGTCCTGAGTTCGATCCCTGGTACCAAAACAAAAAACAAAACATAAATTTGATGTTTAAGTAACTCATGTTAGTGGAGTTATATGATTCTGTCCTTTTGTAACCAGTGCAATCTACTTAATGTAACATCCTCGGCATTCTCTTTGTTGTAGCATGTGTCAGGATTTCATTCCTTTTAAGAGCTAAATATTGTTGAATATGGTGGTGCATGCCTGTAATTCTAGCCTCATTGCAGCTGGGAGGCTGAGGCAGGAGGATCACTGGCTGGCCTGAGCTACGTGTGAGTTCAAGGCCAGTCTGAACTATATATAGCAAGACCTTGTTTCAAAACAGAACAAAACCAAAACAGCAAAGTAAAAGCTAAATATTATTCTGTTGAATGGGTGTATCATATTTTATTCATCTGTCAGTGGAAGTTTAGGTTGTGTCCATGTATAGATTTTATTAAATGTGGCACAATACCATTATCTTTTACAAATTAACAATAATTTCTTAAGTTTATCAAGTATCTAGTTGATTTCAAATTTGCAATTTTCATAAATGCTCTAAACATTCTGTTTTGCTTTTACAATTAATATTATTAGACATTGGGTTTAATTTTTTGGTACTGGGGATTGAATTTGGGACCTTGTGTTTGCCAGGTAGGCGGTGGATAAACAAACTTTTTTTTTTTTTTTTTTTGAGACAGGGTCTCACTGTGTAGTTGAGCCTGCCCTGGAACTCACTCTGTAGCCCAGGCTGGTCTCGAACTCACAGTGATCCTCATGCCTCAGCCTCCCGAGTGCTGGGATTACAGGTGTGTGCCACCACGCCCGGCTAAACAAACTTTTTTGACTTGACATCTTTTCTTATTTGTCTCATGTAGAATCTGGTCTAGAATCGGTTCCACTAGGTTCTCTTCCAACTGTCTTGGATGATGCTGGTGTTCAGGGGACCCCTGTTGCAGATAACTGTGGCCGTGTGTCCCCAGAGGCCACCAGTTCAGCTTCGCCCAGCAGGGAGGACCTCGTCCTGCACTCGGTCAGCTGCTGTGCTTTGCTCCCCGAGGAGGGCGGGCTGTGGGCTGGAAGCCTGGGACTCTGGGCTGAGAGATCCCCTCCGACAGGTGTCAGTTCTGGTCCTGAAGGTGGACGAGGTGACTTTTGGGATTGAGGTACGTGGTGAGGACCTGACGGTAGCCTTGCAAGCGGAGGAACTGGCCCTGCAGCAGCTGGGCACCGTGGGGCTCTGGAAGTTCCTGCATGGACAGTGCCCTGGTAAGGATGGCGGCCGCTCCCGAGTACTGGCAGGATTTACCTAGCGCGCCCAGAGAGTCACTGGCATCTGTGCTCTGTGGGCAGCTGCTCTAGTGCCAAGCCCCTGGGCCTTTTCTGCAGCAGCCAGTAAGAGGAGAAAGAACTCTCGTGAAACCTCTTTCTTGCAAGGAGCCTCCCAGGGCTGTGTGTTCACCTGGCTCATCCACATCTTCACTGCCTGGGTGCGCTGTGAGCTTCTCATCACCTAAGATCAGCACAACCCAGTTTTAGACTGTTTCCATCACACCCCAAACATCCCTGTAGCTGGTACCCTAACTACTTCCTCAGTCTATTCTGAAAAGACATTGGATTGTTGGCAGTGTTTTTGCTATTTCACCTTGGGTTGCTGTGAACAGCCTTGTGCATGTCTCCTGGTCCAAGGGTTTCTCCAGGGTGATACTCCTGAGGGTATGTTTCTAGTTCACTAGGGTAGGTACAGCTTTGGCTCTACTAGATAATGCCAAACGTTCCCCAAAATGATGTACCCATCTGCAGCTCCTTAGATATGCAAGTCGTTCCATGTCCTTGGCTAAACCTGAGGTTGTTCTTTGTGGACTTTCGGGGAGAGAAGCGTAGATCCTGCTTGGTTTCATCGCTGAGAAGTGAGAAGACCATGACTTAAGGAAAGGGAGAGACGTTCACATTTAGTGGAGTTGAGGGTGCTGTGCTTCAAGAGCTTTCCTCTGGCCGTTAGTCCAGTGCCTAAATTCATAGCAAGCCAGCTTTTGGTGGCTTGTCCCCCTCTCCACCCTGCGAGGCACGATAGCAGAGTAGCTGAGCTCACAGACTTCGCAGTCAGACCACCTGGGTTTAAGGTCTTCCTGACTGTATGACTTTGGGCAAGTGATTCTTGGTGACTGTTTATCTGTAATACGGGAATGGTGTAGTGCGTTTGGCAGAGGTTTGTTAGGAATATTGAAGCCATGATTAGTGCTTAGAATTTTTCCTGCATTAACTACTTGTCTTTCTTCTTAAAGGTGCGAGCCTGCAAAAACCCTCAAGTGTGCAGACTGACCACATGCAGCCAGCCGTGGGCCTTCGCTTTGAGGTGGGGCCTGGCGCGGCTGTTCATTCTCCTCTGGCCACACAGAATGGTTTCCTGCATTTCATGCTTCGTGGCTGTGACCTTGAGCTGCTCACTTCGGTGCTCAATGGCCTGGGCCCCTTCTTGGAGGATGAGGAAGTCCCAGTAGTTGTCCCCATGCAGATCGAGCTCCTGAACTCCAGTGTCACCCTAAAGGTGAGCGGCATCTACGGTTTTTGCCCTGGACTTTGTCGAGTAAGGAGTTCCTCCCTCGCCAGTGTGCAGCGCAGCGAGGAGGAAGTGAGGACGTGCACGTTAGCATCCCACCCGTGTGGCAGGGCCATACAAAGTGTGTGTAGGAGCAAGACCATGTCTCTAACCCTGTCCTGGGCCTGCATTTCCTGGTCTTCAGTTTTGCCATCTCTAGAATGCAAGATTGTGTGGGAACCAATGGCATAAACTGCTTCCAGCTGGATGGTAGAAGCCTGGTCGTCACCTAGAGGGCCCTGAGCCGGCCGGGGGCTTGACACGGTTTTCCTGTTTCCTGCAGGATGACATCCCGCCCATCTACCCAACGTCCCCAGGCCCTGTCCCCGTCACTCTGGCCATGGAACACGTTGTGCTGAAGCGCAGTGATGATGGCGTCTTCCACATCAGCGGTGAGTTGGCCTTGGCGGCCCTCGGCCTCTTTGCCTTTTTCCTCCTGTGAGCGAGTAGGTGACATCTGGGAGCTGTGTGGCTGTAGGCAGCAGTTTGTCACTCGGCGCTTTGCTCTTTTCCTCCAGCTGCTGCTCAAGACAGACCGTCCGTGGGAGTGCCTAGAAGTGAGAAGAGGCAGCCCCCTAAAGGACAGGTGTTTCTGGCACCTGCCGGAGAGGTTTCTGGAGAGCAGGTGAGGACTGAGCTGCATTGTGACATCCCATAAACCTAGGGGCTGTGACTATGGACGCGGGTAACAGCCAGAGGGCTGAAAGGGTCGCTTGTGTTGTGTGCACCTCGGTGGTGTGGGCTCTTGTCCTCTGGCGGCAGCTTCTGGATGAGCTTAAGGTGTGAGCCGGAGCTGAGGTGGTGGGTGCTGCCCTGTGCTGTCCCGGTGACCGATCAGCTGAGGGAGTTAGGCTCGTGGGAGAGATCCAGTCGTCTGATCGTTGACCTAACCTGTGCACTTTTCTGCTTGAATTCTTCTACTCATTCTCCTGCTGGCCGTCATTGTAAGATGGCATTGCCATGTTCATTAACTGTAAACTCCTTGTTCCTCAGGTGCAAGAACTGCCTGCCCTCCTAAAAGAACTTACAGAAACGAAGCAAGCATTGGCCAATGCCAAGCAGGAAAAAGAAAAACTTCTACAGGAGATTAGGAAATATAACCCCCTCTTTGAGCTCTGATAGCAGTGGCTCAGCTGTCTGTGCCCAGGAGAAGAGAGGTCACCAGCCTCAGCACCAGCCAGGACGGGAGGCGCTGTCTGCTGAGGAGGCCTGAGGAACGGGGTGCGCTTTCTGCTGGCTGTTCTGACTCAGGTGGAGGACAAGGCAGAGCATGGCCGCACCCCAGGAAAGGGCGGCAGCTCTTGCGTGGCTCAGGCAGCACGTCAGGCCTTACACAGCCCTTGGTGGAATCTCCTCCGCTCCAAAGGCCACTTCTCCTGGTTTCGTGGCAGAGATATTTGCTTCCTTCACGGCCTGTGTGAACAAGTCACAGTCCTCACCTCCGCAGCCACCCACAGAGCCACCAAAGATTCCATGTCGCGGCTTCCTGAAGCAGACCCAGGGAGGTCTTGGGCTGGGCCAGGCCAGCCTTGCTAATGGATTAGAACAGGAGGTCGCCTAGCAAGGGCGGGGTCTTGAGAGGCACACGTAACGGGGCCTCTGCCTGCTTCAGGACGGGAGCCAGGCTCGTGTCGTCTTCCCGATGCTGCCATCCACTTGCTCAGGGTCAAGCCTCCTTTCGGTTGGAATCTCATCATGGTGATGCCGCGACAGGAAGTAAACAGCGGTTTCGAATCAGCCATGCCATCTTTCCTCTCTAGGACATAACTGATTCGGAATTAGAATAAAGAAGAAATACTTGCTCTGAGCTAGGTTGCAGGCATGATGTGGTAGGGGACTGGTTTCAGGGACCTTGGTTCTGAACCCCCCTGCCATAGCTGTGCCCGAGAGGTAGGTTGCTCCCTCGGCCTCCCTGGGGTCCCTGCTCCTCCGCTCTCCCCGCCTGGGACTTCCTGCCAGTGCTCATCTCAGTGCCCGGCGGCTTGGCAGCAGAACACGAGTTCCTGCACTTGAATGTCTCAGTCTTCACTGGTTGCCTCTCACTCCCCACTAATACTGTGGCTTTTTAAAATGATGTAATTTTAACTTAAGAAAAAAGCAAAGGCAAAACAAAACCCCTTCAACCCATCTAGGTTTGCCCCCCGTGCCCCATAAAAGTGCTTTTTCTCCCATTTCTTTCTTAATTCTCCAAAACTCTGCCTTGGTCCGTGCTGCTTTGTGGTGCACTTGGGGCTGTGCTGGTCGGACAGGACTTCCTCAGCCAGCTCACCTTGACTTGTAAGATGGCGGGCAGTGAGTCGGTGATGTCCCAGAAGTCGTTTCATCATACACGACCTCCTGAAGGACAGGTAAAATGGGTTCTTTCATGGGGAATCATGCTTGAACTGTATAGTCTCATTTTTTAAAAGAAACTTGCATTCTTGAAGGAACAAGAATTCATTCAGACTCTTAAAGGACTCTTCTCAGGTTTCTTCACTAAGGCAAATTTTAAAACAGCAGTTACTGTGGGAATTTGTCCTTCTTGGGAAACAAATTAGAGACTTAGGAATATAGGAACCTCTTTCTGGAAAAACCGTTAACAGAGGACATTTCTTAAGGTTTGATACTCAGTTCAACCTTCTGTAGGGTTTTTACTGGTGACCTGAATGTCAACTTTTACAGTGAAATAAACTGTTTCTACTTCTAGGCAATGGAAGGTAGATGAGAAGAGATTTAAAAAAAACACGAAGCCACAGAAAAGGTCACAAGCGAGGCCGTGAATATTCAGAAAAATGGTAGGCGCTCAGTATCGCTGTGTGTACAGCAATGTATTTGTGGAAGAACGGTCAGCCGACATGGCAGTGAGATTTGTTATTAGCACTCAGGAAAGAAACTATGCTGCCCCTGGGAGGGCAGAGGGCCCAGGCCGAGCTGCCCTCTCTGCATCGCTGGGAAGGGTACTGTGGGCAGCACCGTGTGCTCCAGCACGGGTGAAGACTTTGCTGTGCTGGGGATGGAACCCAGGGCCTTGAACATGCTAGGCAAGTGCTTTACCGTAGAGCTGTACCCTCAGCCTTTTAAGATGTTTGTTTTGTGGTACTGGGGATTAAACCCAGAGCCTTGTGCGTGCCAAGCAAGTGCTCTGCCATTGAGCTGTACCCCCAGGCCTTTCAGATTTTTGTTCTTTGTTTGTCTTGTGGTATTAGGGATTGAACCCAGGGCTTTTGCACTGAGCCACATCCCTAGCCTTTCTTTTATTTTTTGAGACTGGGTATTGCTAGGTTTCCCAGGCTGACCTCGAACTTGGGTCCTCCTCCCTCAGCCTCCCAGGTAGCTGGGATTACAAGTATGCACCACTGTGCCTGGCCACAGGTACATTTAACTCAAATTGTCCGTGCGTTTCTAGTGACCTCATTTATCAACTATACGCAGAAGGGAGGAAGTGTCCAGAGAACAGCAGAGGCAGTGGAGGCAGTGGAGGTGCTTCCAGACATGGGCACGTCTTTCACATGCAAACTTCAGTCATCTTCAAAGATGACAGCTGTGGGGAGTATTAAATCCTGTGTCTAGTCAAGGGCAAGGAAGGGCTGGGGATGTAACTCAGTGGTGCTGCCGCCTGCTTTACAAGCTCGAGGTCACGAGTTTGATCCCCAGTACCAAAAAAAAAAAAGAAAAACCACAAAAAACAAAGAGTCGGTCCTGAAATACTGCTAGCTTTAGGGCTCTACCTGTCTACCTTGGGTAAAGAAAGCACTTGTAACAGATTGGAAACTAAAGAGCTTTTGGTGCAAGTAGTGGTGTCAGCCTCACCAGTCCATGACTGCAGAAGGTTTAAGAGGAACCCCTGTCTGATGGCCTCCCAAAAGGAATTGCAGCCTGGGGATCCTTGGTGGCCTGCAACAGAGTGACTGGTCCCTCCACAGACTGTAGCCCTTAGTGCTTCTTTCACAGGCTGAATGTTGAACTGGGTTCAACATCAGGATCACTAGTCCTCTCAAGTAGGACATGGCTGATGTTCTTGGGAGGGCGTGGAGGAGAGCCATGTAGGAGCCAGGAAGTAGAATTGTTTAATCTCAGACTGAATTGTCTACAAATCACATTTGGATTCTCTTCCCTTCCCTCCCTTCTTCACTTACCATATCCCTCTGGCATTTTTCCAGGCAAAGAAAATGTCTAGTAGCCTTGCTTGTCTCACCTTTACCGTAAGCCTACGGTAGAAACACACCAGCAGGTACCAAGGCCGACCCTGTACTGTAGAAGGATCCACTGTAATGCCACACTCTCAGGGCTCTAGGCTGAGAGAGTTGAGTTCTTGGCCATGTGTCCAATGGAGCCTTGGAATTTCCTTATGTCACAGCTTTGGCTCTTGTGTCTTAAAATCCTCTATCAGAAAATGTAGGATGTAGGGTTCATTATTCCGCAAGGTTTTCGTGAAAATCATCCTGTATATTGTCATACTCCTATCCCCGGGGACGAGACTTTTTAATAATGAATAGATGGGCGGGGGATGTAGTTCAGTGGTTCAGCCACCTGCCTTCCAAACGCAAGGTCCTGAATTCGATCCCCAGTTCAAAAAAAGAGATGTGAACTGGTAGGAGTCTTCAGGATAAAGGTAAAGGAAGGCGATGCCAAGACTGCACAAGAGATAACCATACCTCCAACGGCGCCTGGAGTGGTAGCACCTCTGCCCCTGACTCCAGCCACTGCACACGACACATCATTTACAACTAACTGTGTATTCTCTGATTGTTTACGTTTCCTGTTCACATGGGTGTGCTGGGGGTATGCTTCGGCATGGATGGACTAGCGCCCAGTTCTTTTCAACTCACTGGAGTAATTAACCTCGTTTCTGCAAGACGGGGGGTTCTAGTCGCACGAGGCTGCTTTTTACCTTTTCGCCTGGCCCTCCTTTTGCCATGGCCTCAGCCTTTATGCTGGCTCCTGGATGATTCTGAAAAAATGGTTCCTATGTATGGAAGGAACAAGGGGCTGAACACCCCTGACAAACCCCACTTCGGTGCTTCCATCTGGCCCATTTACATCCGTTTCCCTCTTGGGGGAGACAGAGGGTGGTGGAGAGAAGGTCCTGCGGGTGCGCGCACCGACTGCCCTATGGGACTTTCCATTCCATTGTCCCACCTGCTCCACTTTAATATTCACCGAAACCTCTAAACTCGTTAACAGTCAAAATCACAGTCACAAAACTGAAAACGAGCGAGCTGTATTACACACACTGGTCCAGTGACATGTGACTGAGAACGGAGAAGGCTATTGGCCTCGTAACTTGTCAGTGTCCTGTGGTACAGAGAACCTGGTGTGGTACTTGCACGGCGGGAACATCCACTCATCTCTGGGTAGGTGTGGATGGTCGCTGTGTTCCCCATGGCACAAGGGGGAAGCGGTCTTGCATAACCTTTAACAGTAAGGCCTCGCTAAGTGGCCAGATCTCCCTCCTGTTATTTTCAGTGTTATCTAGTATCTTCACTTGCAATAGGTGTAGTTTCTACAACTGTTTAAAATTCCTGTTAGAGCTGAGAAAGTATCTCTTTGTCAGTGTATTAGTTTCTGGTCAAGATTTAGCTGTCTTCTAGCATTTCTTTGTGGAATGACCCACTGAAATGTCTTTTCCTTTGGCTAAGTACTTACAGCCTTGAGTTTTAATGTAAGATACTAAAAGTCAGGTCTGTCCAGCTTTATAAGTCTTAAGACGTTCCCCCTACTCAGGGTGCTAAACAGATTTGGAGATTTACTTGACCTGCTCAAGGAAACCTTTGAAAGAGAACAGCCTCAGAACCCTCGTCTGGGACACTGCACAGCAGGTTTCTGGGGGAGTGCGATTGCATATAGTAGCCTTATTACTGCTAACCACTGTCAGTACAAGGTAACTCCATTCCTCTCTGTGTGAGGACAACACTGAGAACGTGATGAACTGGAACCCTGGACAGTACTGGGAAATTTCACTGTTGCAATATCTAATCCAGCCCTGAGTGTACTGGTTCTGTGAACCATCTGAAAAACAGATTAAATTTATTAAACAGCATTGGTTGTGGTTTATCTGCTTATTTTTTATTTTATTTTATTTTTTTGTTCTTTGAGACAGGGTCTCACTATGTAGTTGAGACTGCCCTGGAACTCACTGTGTAGCCCAGGCTGGTCTTGAACTCACAGCAATCCTCCTGCCTCAGCCTCCCAAGTGCTGGGATTACAGGCATGTGCCACTACGCTCGGTGTGGTATATCTTTATTTAAAGGAGTTGGAAATACAGAGTGGTTTTAAAATGTTTCCGGTGTCTTTCGTGAGTTAAAATTTTGATGATTCTAGTAAAAAATGGGAAGGGCTCACAAATTTTTATAAAAAAGCCAAAGCTAGTTTTATTTGGACACCAAAAAAGAATGATGGCATTCTCCCCATTCCAACCAGCTACACACAAAACAATTACAAGTTGGAAAAGTCTGATGATTAGTCACTAAAATCCACACAAGAATCTTAAATGTTAGCAAGCACAAGTTGTTCCCGTACTGCTGTTCTCACTGCATCCTTTATGATGGAGTACCACAAGTCAGAAGTTTCTGGTGGTTTCATCTACTTAAAACCAGATGCAGGAAACAATCCAAATCTTGGTGCTTTAGGCTTCAGTGTGCAGGTTCTCCTGGAAAGACCGTCTGTCTGAAGCAGTTCCCTGCCCAGAAGCTGCTGAAGGTCCTTGCCCTCTCTTCCTTCAGCTAGCCAGACAGAGCTGAGTATCTCAGAATGGCCCACAAGGTCCCAAAATATAGTCAGGGCAAGAGTGAAACAGGCTGCATGCCTTCTGGGTGTGGCATTAAAACCATCATGGAATCCTTGGAGGCCTGCAACACCAAAGCACTGGCGCAGAAAGTCTCAGAACAGGGAGCCGGGGACCAGAATTCTTTCTGTCGGTCACAGGCCTTTCAGGGCTTTGCTCTAGAAGAAGGTGATTTTTTTGTGCTTCGAGTTGGGGATCTGCCCCTTTGACTTTAGCCTCCGAACAGCCTCCCTCATGTGTTTGGGTTGCAGCGGTGGCGTCTCTCCCCATTTCTCACACACGTCCAGTGCTATGTAGAGGGAAAGGAAAAAGTCATGTAAGGGCTTACTAAGCACATAACCCTTTTGCATCTTGTAATTCTTATTCACTCTTCTTAAAGTTGCTTTTTTTTTTTTTTTTTTTTTTTTTTTTTTGAGACGGTCTCACTATGTAGTTGAGACTGACCTGGAACTCACTGTGTAGCCCCGGCTAGTCTCGAACTCAAAGCGATCCTCCTGCCTCAGCCTCCCGAGTGCTGGGATTACAGGTATGCGCCACCATGCCCAGCAACATTTTCCTTCTTAAGACAGTGCTGTAAAATGTATCAAATTAGTAATATGCCATTTTGGGCTTCATCATAGGTAATAGTAAAACATCTCCTGCTTAAGCAAATCAGGAAGAGGCTAGGACGGGAAGCAGCCAGGCTTTCTGTCAACAGACCGAGGGGCAGTTCCCAGGGGTGACAATATCAGGGACAAACTATCATACACCACACTGCACTAGGTTACCCCTGGTGATGGCTTTTCTTGTATCTTTGTCAGCAGAAACAGGCAAAGTCTGGCAGTGAGAAACACAAGATCTGCTTCCTGTACCCTGGACTAAGCAGAGGTACAGGGGAGGGATTTCCCAGATAGTTCCTTGTCAATCAGTACTGAAACTGTTAAGAAATAGTAGCCAATGCTCTCCTGATACAAGGCTCCCCTAGTGCAAATGGAAACTCCCACAGGCCAGGCACTTTAGTAAGTTCCTTGCATAGATAGTCATGAAAATAAGACCATCACAGGAACCAACATTACTCACCTTCTTCTACCACCTCTCCGACGAAAACCTTGGAAATACCAGACATGGCAATGACGACATTCTGTGACACAGAGGTTCCGGTGATGGACTGGATCAGCTGAAGAGACAGAGACGTGGTGATGACAGCAGCCTGTACTAGCTGTGACATAGGTCAGCGAAGTAAGGTAGCTCATCCTTACCCTTTTAATGGCTGCCTTAGGGAAAGCTGACCGGCGATACATCTCATAGCGGTTCAGCTGCTCCTCCGAAAAAGAGGAAACCAGGATTCTAGACAAGGATTCAGGCAGTTAGCTAGTAAGAATGAAAGCTGAAGACACCAGGTCGATACATGTCTCAGAGAATTACAAAATGGAATCTCAGGGAGTCAGTGGCATCGGGTATAGTGCCTCTGAGGGATGGAGGTGCCACTGCTGCTGCTAAGGAACTTGAGAAAGCACAATTCCTTTTTTCATTAAGCACAAAAGCTAAACAGTTGGCCACAGTGTCACACTGTAGACTGTGGCTTCAGCATTAGGCTCCTCCCCCTAGCTACCTTACTGCATTTCACATCAATGATAAAAACAATATATAAATTTATATCCAAAGCAGTAGTTTTCAACATTAACAGATCAGGGGGGAATATTTGTAAAATAAACATAAAATAATACTTGTAATATATAATTAATTCCTTTGAATAAATAAAAAGATGGCAAAAATCAACTGTAGGAAATGAACATAGGACATGAGCAGGGTATTTGTAAAAATATCAATGGCCAATAAATAGAAAAAAAAACTTAAATATTAATTTAGGAAATTAAAAGGTTAATCTGAGCTGGTATGTGATGCACACCTGTAATCCCAGCAGTCTGGGAGGCCGAGGCAGGAGGATGGCAGGTTAGAATCCAGCTTTGGAATTCAGCAAGACATTGTCAAAAAACAACACCATGCTGGGGTCAGTGTGAAGGCCCTAGGTTCAATGCCCAGTATAACCAAAAAAAAAAAAAACAAAAAACAAAAAACAAAAAAACAACCAAGACTAAAACCCAGCAAAACAAAACACATTTTTCAAATATTTGGACATAAGTACAAAAACTTTTTGTACTTTTTGCTAAGTCACTAAATTGCACAGGCTGTGCTCAGACATGTAATCCTCCTGTCTCAGTCTCCCAGAGTGCTGGGATTACAGGTGTGCACCACCAGCCTGGCCTTTTTTTTTTTTTTTTTGCGTACCAGGGATCGAACTCAGGACCTTGCGCTTGCGATGTAGGTGGCAGAACCACTGGGCTAAGTCTCTGGCCTCATGCTTGGCTTTTTTATACTGTCTAAACTATCAATTATACTTTTAGGAGTTTATCTTAACAGTGTAATAGGCAAGTATACAAAGATATGCTCATATACAACACAGTGTTGTCAAAAGAAAAAAAAAATCCAGATATGGTGGCACATGCCTGTAATCTCAGCACTCAGGAGGCTGAGGCAGGAGGATCGCTGTGAGTTCCAGACCAGCCTGAGCTACACAGTGAGTTCCAGGTCAGTCTCAACTATATAGTGATACTCTGTCTCAAAAAAAAAAAAAGTTAACCAGAGTAGCTACAGGGATTGGTTAAGGTGTACCATTAAAAAGGACTTATCAGCATATCTACTGACATGGAAATATGCAATTTGACATTACACGTCAAATTTCAAAAAAGCTGAAAAGGTATATGCACAAATACTATATCCAGCAAAAGATCTCTTTTGGGTTTCAAAAAGAAAAAAAAAGTGTAAAGGCTGAGAAAAATATCAAATTTGTGTGTCAAGTTAGAGCCTTCACATAGGGAAACTGACTTACTGCATCTTCTGAATCTCATCTTCATCCACTTTCTGCTTTTTCTCTTTCTTTTCTTTGGTATCTATTTTCAGTTTTTTGGCTGCAGGAGTGAGTAATGATGAGTCTTCCCTTTCACCTGCTGTTAAGTCTGAGACATCTTGACTCTTGAGCTGGGAAAAATTAAAATAAGCTTGTTACATAATTTGGCGTACTTTCAGGTGTGGGCAAGGTAAAAAGAAATCATTCTCATCACAACACAACAAATCCGTTTCTTGGCATAGTGTTTTGGTTCTAGGCACTGACTGTGCCATCAAGTGTAAGATACAGGATATCTCCTAAGGAAAGATTATAGTCCACCTGTGAAAGAAAACTAGCTAAATAATCCATTTTTCCAATTTAGCTATGATCAGAGTTGCAGAATCTGTTTACAAAACAACAAAATGCCAAGAATCAAAACAACCACTCTCCTTTCTCCCCCTGGGCCTGCTTTATTAACCTCTCTCTCTCTCTCTCTTTTTTTTTTTAAGAGGGTCTTGCTGGGAGCCAGGGATTTAGCTCAGTGGTACCACACCTGCCTCAGAAGCACAAGGTCCGCAGCTTGACCCCAGGTACAAAAAGAAGAGGGTCTTGCTTTGTGGCCAAGGCTGGCCTTGAACTTGCAGTGATATTCCTGTCTGAGCCACTTCCAGTGTGCTGGGATTACAGGTGGCCACCACACCTGGCTAACCTCATTCTTTAGAGGGGATGTCAGCAAAGTTCTCTCAAACCAGCCAGCATTGTCTCTAGACCTATGGATCTCTTTCCTGCTGATGATTCCATTTGGAAAGAATATTAAAAGGAGAGGATGCCCCTCAGTGGTACAGTGCTGACCTAAAATGTGTGAGGCCCTGGGTATGATACCCAGAATTGCAAAACAACAAAACACAAAACTAAAACAATTACTTCTTTCAATTTAGAACTTTCAAGTGAGCTTCCCCTGTGTGTAGTGTTTTCTTCCTATTCTTCAATACTACTGTATTACGAGGGCTGGGATTTAGCTCAGTGGTGCCACTGCCTGCCTCATAGGCACCAGGACAGGAGTTTGATCCCTGGTCCCCCTCCCCCCAAAAAACTACTGTATTATAAAAATATATATTTCCTATTAACTGAAAACTTCTTGAAGATAGATGTGTCTACTACTATTTCTTTATAAAAAACTTTTTTTTTTTTTTTTTTTTTTTGAAACAGGGTTTCACTATGTAGCTCAGGCTGGCCTGGAACTCGCAGTGATCCTTCTGCCTCAGCCTCCCAAGTGCTGGCTTTATAGACATGTGCCACCATGCCTGGCTCCATAACAGTTTAATAAATTGTTTAACAAGAGCAGAAATCACATCCAAACTTTGTCCTGACTTCATATGGAATCTTAGACAACAGAGCTCATTAATGAGATATAAATGTCTGCCTTAGAGCAACTCAAATTTAAATTCACAAGAATATGGGAAGTAGATGGGGTGAATAGTTTATCTTTGACAGCTTTTTCAGTTTTTTCTAGCTGATTTGCACTAGTTTCCCAAATTCTTTGTGCTTCAATTTGGTGATTTACATTTCCCTAAAAGAGCATCCATTTTTCTTAGACTTTCACAACTATTTGGCTTAAGCTTGAATATTAAATTTTCTTTTTGTTGGTGTGAAGGCCTTGCCCTGTGCCCTACCACTGTGTCACATCCTCAGTCCCTGTTTTCAGTCCATTTTTAGAGTGTAAATTCATTAGTAATGTGTCTACTTTAATCCTTATTAATCCCTTGTTCTACACTCTTGTGGTTTATCTTTCCAGTTTTCTGAGTTGGGTCCTAATTTTCAAAATTCTGTAAGGCTATGAAAAAAATTTTTTTTGGTACTTGGGATTGAACTCAGGACCTTGCCCTTTTGACGCAGGCAATGGAACCATTGAGCTAAATCCCCACCCCCACAGGCTATGAATTTTTGATAAGACTTTGATTAAATCCCCTACAATTTGATGTAATGTTAATATCTTTAATATAAGGGTTAGAAATAGAAACAGTTTAACAGCAGTTTAACCACTTCTGGTAGTATTTTCATTTTTGGGGGAGGGGAGCCTTTTGTTGTTAATATCAAGCTTATTACATTGTCCTAATAGAATGTGACCTGCACAATTTCTACTTTTAAGCATATATGTTTTCTGTTCTGGAAAACAGCTTTTAACAGGGCTTCAGAAGCATCACAGTTACACCTTCTTTTGGGTGCAAGTTTCTGTATGTAGGGAGTGCTCTTAGTCAACCCAGCTAATTACTCAAAAATTTTTTCTTTTTCTTTTTTTTTTTGGTACTGGGGATTGAACTTGGGTCCTTTGAGCTTTCGAGGCAGGCGGCAGCACCACTGAACTAAATCCTTAGCCCTTTTAAGTTTTTATTTATTTTTTTGGTACCAGGGATTAAACTCAAGCCCTTGTGCTTGTGAGGCAGATGCCAGAACCACTGAGCTAAATCCTTGGCCCTTTTAAGTTTTTTGAGACAAGGTCTTGCTGTGTAGTCCAGGTTGGCTTGGGACTTGTGGTGATCCTCCTGCCTCAGCCTCCAAATGGGATTATAGGCATGAGACACCATGCCCAGTTTAAGGTTTCTTTCTTAAGTTTTGCCCTATTCTTTTCCTCTTTTTCTAAAAGTTCTTCGTATATTTTGATGCAACCTTATGCTTTGAAAGGCCATTTCCATCTAATCCAATGTTCAGTCTAAGAATGATCTCTTAGGTCCTTTCTAGCTCCAAGACTCTGAAACTCTTACCTCTGGAACTGGAACCCAGGGAACACAGAGATTTTGGTCCTGACTGACGCTCAGCTAGGCAACGCTGCTGAGTGCTTGTGGTAGCACAATTAATGGGTTTGTGGTTTTGAAGCTACAGAGATCCTTGAACATTAGCACTCAGATCACTGATAGCAGTTAAACATTCCAAGAGAGTAAAAACATGATTTAACCAGTGATTCCTTCAGAAATTTCCCTTTATCAGATCTGATTGACTCTACCACTTTTAAAACTAAATGCTGTGCAGGTGGGGATTTAGCTCAGTGGCGCCACCACCTGCCTTGCAAACGCAAGGACCCGAGTTCGATCCTTGGTACCAAAATAAAACAATAATAAAGCTGCGCTTAAGCAACATCTAAGAGAAACTACTGAGGTGAAAAGGCTGCTAGGAATTTTGGGTTTTAGTTTTCACATAAAGTCTCCATGTGATATTGAATCCCAAGTCCTTCACCAGAAAAAACAGGAGGATATTTAAATTTCCTTGCTGGGTGTGGTGGTGTACACCTGTAATCCCAGAGTTCAGGAGGATGAGACAGGAGGGTCGCCTGATTTCGAGGCCAGCCTGGGCTACACAGTGAGTTCAAGACCAGACCAGTCTGAATTACAGAGTGAGACCCTGTCTCAAAAAGCAAATCAAAACAGGGCCAGAATTGCCGCTCAGTGGCGCCACACCGGCCTGGCAAGCGCAAGGTCCTGAGTTTGATCCCCGGTACAAAAACTAAAAAAA
>NW_022900932.1:3123040-3124569 GCF_012274545.1 Fukomys damarensis
GCGTGCCTTGCAAGCGCAAGGAGTCAAGTTCGCACCCCCGGAAAAAAAAAAAAAAAAAAAAAAAAAAAACAAAAACCCAACAACAATAAAGCAAACAAAGCAAAAAGTAGCTTTAATTCGTAAAGGCAACGATTAAAATTTTCACTTTGTGCTTGGTCTCTGGAACGGAACCAGCCCTGTCATCCTTTCCCTGTCTCACCCCTCGATACTGCACTTCAGAGTTCAGTCGGGTGAGTTCGACTACTCCTAGCTCAGGAAGACTAACCCAGGAAGCTGCACATACAGTCTTGGGGTACTCCTTCCGTCTCTATACCTCGCCTTCCTCCGCTACGGCTTCTTTCAAGTCCATGTCTCCGTCTCCATCAGGTTCCTCCGGGATTGCGTCTGGGTCTGAAGTCTCCAGGACCACGGGAGCAGAGGCCGTCTCATCTGACTCCCCTGCCTCTCCACCTTTGTCGGTGGGCGACTCTCGGGCACTGCCCATCGCAGCCAGCACTGGAGCGGAGAGGAGACCGCAGCGCTCTCAAACGTAGGCGCTGCAAGACTGAGCTACACAGCAAGCCCCTAACTCGGTTCCTGTTGTCGCGCCCGGATGACATCACCCCTACGGGTCCTCGGAGGGGTTATTTTGAAGCTCGCGAAAGACTTGAGGGATCCAAAGGTGCAGGCAAACAACTTGAGGTGCTCTGGTTTTGTGGTCAAGGGGAGAACAAAGGCTGGGAGTGTGAATCTTCCGCTGTAGGAAACCAGCATTTGTGAAGGAGCACAGTCTTGTTTACCGTATCTTTTTTTTTCCCCTTTCCGCCGTTCTAAATACACACAATCAGTGAACCCCTTCCGAATCCGTCTCCCTTAGGGTAGTCGGGGACGGGGCGAACACCGGTTCCATCGCGTGCTAGTATAGAGAAAAACGCGGCTACCTTGGACTAGTAATCTCTCAGCCAGGTACTCCTGGTATAGTTTAACTGGTCCGGGTTTGCACCCGGATCGCTAGCATTTCCCTTCCGATTCGCAAGTTCCTAGCTGGAGTCATCGCTTGAGAGTTGATCCAATTTATTCACTCGACAACCGCTGACCGCTTCCAGTCTGGAACGGTGCTACATGGTTACCGGGGAACAAAACAGACAGGGTTTACTTAATAACATGCTTTTGCGGGGGCTTCAAACGTGTTTTTTTTAAAGTAACAATTTGTTTAATCTCATCAAAACTAAAAGGACAAAAGGCGGTCTCTCCTTTGAATGTCACCAGTTCAGACTGGGAGGATGGGGTGGCGAGAATATTTTATTTTATGGTTTTCCTCTTTCCCCGAAGAGGTGGGAGGGCGTTTTACTCATTTCTGTAGCACTAGGTCTCCGCGCGGCACACTTCGTCTATGCACGCGGCAAGGACGGACTTGGAAAGGCAGGCGCGCGTTACCTGGATCGTTACCGTGTGTCCAGTGCCCCGAGCCCAGGGCTGCTGGAGGCCCCAGGTGGGCCCATGGGCTCTTCCACCGCCCAGGCTCCCGACGCGAACCTGCGCGGCTGCGC
>NW_022900932.1:3125066-3185227 GCF_012274545.1 Fukomys damarensis
GGCGACTGCGCGCGGGCCGAGGCGGAGAATGGTGGGAGTGCCCAGGTGGCACCGCGCCGCATGGCACAGCCTCGCTGCACCCTCGCCCGCTATGGGGTGCCGGCTGTGGTTTCTGACAAAAGCCACTTCAGTGCAGATACACAGAGAAAATCTCGCTCACCTCCTGCAGAAACTCCCTTGCCTTGCAGCGTGTCGCGGCTGCCCGGGAGGAAATTCTGTTGATTTTCTTCTCTTAGGACCTTGGAACCTTGCACCACGCTCTGCAAGACTAAGCTTTTGTTTATACTAAAATTGTAGATTTATGACCCTCGAAGAGTTTGTCTTTGAGCCTCTCTCATGCTAGAAGCTCAAATTGTCTCGCAGTCACCATCGCTGCATTCGTCTGAGTGGTAGACGCAGGGTTCATGGGGGGCTTATTCATAAAGAAATTACGGTTTAGAAAGACGTGTTTTGGAAACCGAGAGGCGCTTTAAACTTTCCCAGGGTCTATTAAAATAAACGCTTGAATCTGGGGCTGCACTGTTTGAAGGGAAGAGATCACTTTTGTGTAGCTTGGAAGGAGGATTGGAGGCGCTTTGTCAGTGCGAGCGAAATGTGTTGGTTCAGCAGCGCTTTCACAGCCTGTTTTCCTTCCTCGTTCTTCTGAGGTTTTTAAAGAAGTGGAAGTTCATTTAGAAATGGCTTCGGTAGCTTTTGTTCCCTGTTAGTTTATGTAACTTCAATTTGAGTGAGCTTGAACCAAAGAAGCCCAGGGCTCTAACAGCTCGTTAGGTATTAAGCACCGGGTACCAACTTAGATCTTTACAGAACGATTTTTAAAAGTAGCACAAAGAAAAGAGCCCTCCCCAGGAATTTCCTTTAGGGAACAAAAACCCAGTACTGGTGTGCGGCTATTTCTCCAGCTCCTAGCTAGAACAACATTGGCTTGAGAGAGTCACTCAGGATGTGTTGAATGAGAGAGTCCGTTGGAGAGTATTTCTGGCTAAACTGGCAGTGGTACTCCTGTGATGGTTGGTAGTTCAGAGCCCCGGTCATGGCCTTGGGGTGGGATGGAGGTCAGGGCCTCCATGAGGAGGGCATTAAACCAGGCTTGACGGATATACAGGTCTGGGTAGAGGAAATGTAGCAGGAATGTTCCATGTGGGCACACCTTGGTCAGAGGTGTAGAAGTGGGGAGACTTGGTTGGTACATGTGGGTCACCAGGAGAGCTTGTTGCTTGGATCCTTGCGGAGTAAATTAAGAATGTATCGGTACCTCCTGTCTATCAGAGTGCCAATCTTTTTCCTGTTTATGTTCCCAGTCTACATTCGTGCCTGGTGACTCACAGGTGCTCAGTATGTGTACATTGGTTGAATGCATGAATTGGGTTTTGGATCCTACACGGGTTCTTTGCATTTTTCACAGTTCTGATGTTTGAGAGGTGAAGGAAAGACTGCACCAAGTGTGGCGGTGGCTGTCTCTGATGAGTAGATGATGTAGTTTTTGGAGATTCGCCAGTGATACCTTAACCCACTTATTCTGCCCAAGTGAGAGGTTTTCACATAGAGCCTGCTCTGCAGCACAGGTGAATTTATTCTTGATGTTCTCACTCCGAGGCTGTTGGACTCCTGCTGAGGATTTAGCTGCCCTATAGGTCAGCAAGAGTAGGGAGTCTGTTGAGCAGTGTTTTTCCTTTGGGGCTCCCACTAGTGTGCCCAGGCTCCGCAGTGGGGCGGGGTGGTGTCTCCCTTGCCCACAGTTAGAGCTCACTCTGCTGACTTGCTCCTGTGTTTGTAGCAGAGGCTGCTGATGCCCAAGCACTTCCCAGCCTCCCATTCCTGCGACTCCTAGGGGCAGGGAGTATCTCCAGGTACTAGTTACATTAGGTGTGTCATTAATTAGAGCTGACTGTAAACCTGGTGAAAGATTTCTGAGCCAATGAGACCATGCACTTAAATAATTGCTAGGTCAGCATGTCCTCACCCCGCAGGTTTGGAAATGCTAGGGGTGAGTCCCCCATTCTCTCAACTGCTGTCTCTTCCAATGATCCTGGTGATGCCACGAAAGCTGCGGAATCAGAGCTTCAGATCTGGCCTTTGAATTAGCTGTTGGATGCTAGCAGCAACCTGCCGCGTCCAGCTCTTTGCAGCGCTTACAGCTGCTTAGGTGCAGATGATTCAAATCACATGTGTTTGTCCACTCATGAATGCATGGTCCCCCCATTCCACAGAGGCAGCGCGCGATTCCTTAGTGACAAAATGCCCCTTCCTCTTCCACTGCTCGGCCTTCGCTCTTCTTCAGCACTGCCTCATGACCTTAGTGCACACAGATCTTCCAAGCTTCTTCTTGGGGACGCCTCATCTGTACTACGTGGTGTGGCACCGGTGCATACACTGCTCCTCTAGCTTTCAGGGCGGCATTTTGGTCTGTCAGTGTTGTGTTAACATGTAATAATCCTTACCTGTCTGAGAAGATGCCAGAGAACCAGAAAATCTGCTAAGAATTCCACTTTTAAAAAGAAGTTATAAACACCGTGTTGTCGTGAGCCTGACTTGTTTACATTATTCAGGTAGTATAATAAATTAAGACCATTTGTTCTGCAGTCAGGCTGCCTGGATTCCCAGTTCAATTCACAGTCACCAGCTGCTTGGCCTTCTATAAGGTAAATACTGTGGGGTGTCAAGTTCTGTGTCTGTGAAATGGGGATAATATTACCTGCCGTATATATATTGTCTCAGGTAACGACTGACAAACTTACCACAATTCCTGGCACATTTTCAGTGCTTGCTGTTAGCTGTTCATATTTCATCTCACTGAACCCCCCCCCCCCCCCCCAGGGATCGAACTCAGGACCTTGCTCTTGCCAGGCAGGCACGGTGCCACTGAGCTACATTCCTGGCCCATCATTTCATCAAGTTTTGCCATGTTGCACCTGCTCTGTGCAAATTAGCGTGCCAGAGACATTTCAGATTACGTTCTTTCAAGCTTGGCGACCTGTTTTCAAGCCACGGCAGATCAGAAACAGTAAAGAACGGAGGACCTGCTCAGGCAGGCATATTAATGTCATTCATTAGCCAGATGTTTGCCTTCTTTGACTTTGTGCCAGGCCAAGTGATTGCTGGGTGCCCTGCAAAATGTGTCTCGGACTAGCACACTGTAGATCCTCTATCAGAACCATCTGTTCCCTCACGGCAGTTATGGTAGACTATATGTCTCTGTGACAGACTGACTCCCCCTCAAAAAAACTAAGTTCACCCTCGCAGTCTTTACAGGTTATCGACATAGCCGCTTTAGCCCATCACACCTGAGTAGGCCCCAAGCATCATTGTACTGTCCTAGTGCTGTAATTTATGTCTGTTACAACTTTTAGCTGCCAGAGGTTAAATTACGTTCCATAATTTGTTAATGAGAATAGAAAATACACTGTTTGGTTTTCCAGCCAAAGTGATTCAAATATAATTTTTTTTGGTACTGGGGTCAAATATATTTTTGTTACTTAAAATGAAAATAATAACTAGAAATCATAGTTTCCCAAAATGCTTAGTCCTATTGCAGTCCTAGATTGTGTGGATTATGCCTGGGTAACATGGACTGGTTTTCTAACTGTCTGATGGATGTGTGCCTTCAGCCTGGAGTGGAGAGCTTGGGACAGGCACCGTGTTCAACTTTCTCACTGATAGTGATTTTAGCACTGGGCATTTCAGTAGGCATTAAAATTCTCAAGTCATGAAGAGTTTGCTGAATTTAGGATTAATAGTGAACTTACTGGTTTTCAGGAAAGCAACTTCTGCCCAAGGATATGGTTAGATTTGGGTTACAAGTGAAGTCCAACTTGAAAGTCCGAAAAACCTGAGAAAAGAAAATGTCAGAATAAAAGCAATCATACAGCAGCTTAAAATTGTAAGTTGATTAACGAGCTAATTACTGATATGTAAGAATATAAAGGTAAAGTGAAAAGACTTCCTTGGAGTTCAGAAGCCCAGAGAAACAAAACCAAGGATTGTCATTGTGAGGGAGATGGTGTCATGGTTTAAGAAAATTCTACACTTAATTTCTCAAGTATTAAGAAAAATGAATAAGAAAAGGGGAAGCCAGGAGGCTTGCTGGAGAAACCTGAAAATGTGCAGACATAGCAAGATACAGGGCTCCAAGCTTGTTTTTGCTGTCATCTTGTGTGAAAAAAAAAGAATATTCCAAAATAGACCCGAATAAACCCCATTTTGTGGACAGTATAGCAAGTTCTCCCAAATATCAGAAGATAGGACAAATAAAAGATAGGACAAATAATTGTTTTTGAAAAAAAGATTATTAATGTTTATTTAGAAATTTAGATTTTTTTAAAAGAGTGGTTTGCATAACCATGCCATCACCGTGGTCCTTCATCCACTCCCGGAATGGCTCTGTAGTGTGGCGATTTCAGTGGCGTGACAGCTTTTCCTCCCACCAACCCTTTTGCTTTTGCCCCTTCTACTGTGCCAGATTTCTTTTGAACTTGTCTATTTTGAGCAAAATGATTTTAACATCCTAAGGAAGTGGACAGCACTGACCACATAAGGGTTGTGGAATGGGGGACCTGGAAACAGAGTATCTCACTTCTTGTTTTGTACAGCAGTGCACAAGTGAAAAAGCAAAGCAAATCCCAATTATCCCCCAGGATGAAATTTTCTTAATCTTCTGCTAAACTACCTTAATTAAAAACAGTTTTTCAAGAACTTTTGAAAGTACTTTTAAATATGATTTGGTTGGCCTGGCAGCCTATTATTTTGTAATTGCTGTGCATTACTACTTTCTCCAAAGAAGAATGTGGTTCCCTCGTCTAAAACAAAAAGGAGGCAGCATGCCTGGAAGTGACTTCTGCAGCGGTTATTTTATATACAGAAATCTAGAGAGAGCCCAGTCTCTGAGTTGAATAGGGCATCTAATTGTAGTACAGGATAATTTACAGAAGTTTAACAAGTCGCTGGCCCCCTTTTTTCCTGAATTTTGCAATGAAGTTCAGTTTTTACTGCCTTAGTTATACAAATTAGAGGCAGGAAACAGTGGGACAGTCTTGTGGTCTGAAAAATTGGATTTGTACTCTGTCAGCTTCAGCCTGTTCATCATCACGGGAGGTTATGGGCACATTAAAAGTGGCATCTTTGGCCAGAAAAATCCCTTCAAAAGGTTTCTTTTCCCCTCTTTGGCTTGGTTCACCCCAAACAGCTGTGAATTTTGGTTTACAAAGAGGAAGGGCAGGCTATTTCTGCCCTGGTTTTCAGTAGGGAAAGTAAATTACTGAGTTTCGTGGTCCGGAGACAGGGAAACCCCAAAAGTAGACAGTGGAGAGTTTGTTCTTGGAGAAGTCAGGCTCCTCTGTGGATAGGAACCTGCTCTCTTCATTTGGAGAGCCCTCAAAACATGTTTCCCACACCGACTTCCAAAAGATTACCGGGAGATTTTCTGTGGTGCAGAAAATTACATCATGTAATTCGTTACATTCATCCGGACATCTTCAAATATCTTTGGTGTGGTTAGAGTTAATGGTAGTAATACTAGAAATTATATGGTACGGCTTCATATTTACCCTTTCTCAGTAATTTGTAGATCAAGTTTGTTTAGTTTACAAGTCAAAAAAGTTTTAAAGACAAGTCAGTTGCCTGTGCTTTGAAAGCAGTCAGTGGTACCCATGGGTGCTGTGTTTGCTATCAGAAGTGGAGGGCGTGCCTGCGGATGCCACCTGTGGCCTGCTGCAGCGCTGAGTCAGGCCTCGCTCTGTCTTCTGTCTTGGGGAAATCACAAAGCTTGTCAGCCTCTGTGTCTGCATAGGCAGGACGGGCTGGCGATGGTGCCCGCCTCCAGTGGCGCGAAACACGCAGGACGCAAGGAGCCTGGTCTGCCAGTCACCTGATGAGAGCCCCACGCCTGCCACTTCTCCTGGGTCCGAGTGATGATCCTCTTTGTCAGCTGCTTGTCTTTGCTGTTGCTGTTTTTAAAATTTATAGTTGATCACCGAGGCTACCAACCCTTTTACATATGAGAAAATCTTGCTTTTGAAAGCCTAAAAGTGGTAGTGGTGATAAATTGCACATTAATCCAATTCTGTAATCCTTGGCTTGATATTTTAAAATATAAATTTTCAGAGTTGTTAGGAGAATGAGATGAGCCTCTGGTGGGATTGTGGCTTTGCTCTGAACAGTACGTTCCTTGGAATGGGATAAATAGGAAGCATCTTCCTACAGTTTAGGTCAGGCCTTACAGCTGCACAGCTTGCTGCTAAGGCATGATTTTGGGATTTTAGGTGAGGGCTTACAGACCTTTGCCTTTATTGTAGGAAAATTGTAAGACACGAAAACGCAGAGAAGAAAATAAAATCATTTATAATTCTACCACCCAACGAAATTAATTATTGTAATTTTGGTGTGCATACTTGGTCTTTTCTCCGATTGATCAATTTTATTTATTTAAAATAAATTTATATTATGTAAAATGTATTACATACCTATATTGTTTATGGCTATTAATTTTACAAAATGTTGGGTTTCAGTGTGGCATTTTCAAACCTGGACATTCCTATTAACCTCCCTTACATTCTCTTCCCCCATCCTTGTTTCCTTCCTCTCATCTAATAGTATTATTTTTTCTATTTTCATGCCACTTTTTATTTATTTTTAATATTCCACATGTTAGGGAAAACGTGCAAGACTGTCTTTCAGAGTCTGGCTTATTTCATTAAACATGATGATCTCTGATTCCATCCACTTTCCTACATAGTTTTGTTCTTCTTTAAAACTGTATAATGTGCCATTATACTCCTCTTTTGGTTATGTTTTGTTTTTCGGTTTTCTTTCTGGTACCGGGGATTGAACTCAAGACCCGGCACTTGCAAGGCAGGTATGTTGCCACAGAGCTAAATCCCTGGCCCCAATACATCACTATGTCTATGTGCCACATTTTCTTTATCCATTCAACTCGGTTTTTTGTTTTGTTTTGCTTTTTGTTTTATACCAGGGATCCATTCAACTATTGATGGGCACCTAGGCTGGTTCCATGTGTTGGCTTTGTGAGTTTTGTTACAATAAAGGTGGGTGTGCAGGTGTCTGTAGTATGCTGCCTGTAATTCCTGAGAGTGTATACCAAAGAGTGGCACCGCTGGGTCATACATTAGTTCTGTTTTTAGTTTTTTGAGGAACCTCTATACAGATTTCCATAGTAGCTGTACTACTTCATACTCCCAGCAGCAGTGTAAAAGCCTCCTTAATCCTCATCAGCTGTGTTGTGTATTTAAAAAAAATTTATTCTAAGGGCCAGGGATTTAGCTCAGTGGTTCCATTGCCTGGTTTGCAATCACAAGGTCCTGAGTTCGATTCTGGTACCAAAAATTTTTTTTAAAAAATTTTAACTAATACATTAAAACAAAAATTGTGCATGTTAATGGGGTGGCATGTTTGGTACACATGCACCTTGCATAGTGTTTACATCCATTGAAGCCTTTATTTCCTCAAACATCTATTCTTCTTCAGAGTGAAATCTCAGAATCCGTGGAGCTTTTTGAAATGTACAGTGCATGATTATCCCCACTCACCTTCATAGGTGATGGTATCTCCTTCTTCAAAGAAGAAGAGGGCAGATTTGAATCCCCTGCTTGCCTGTGGTTTTTGCTTGGCCTGACTGCATTAGAGGTGTGGGTGTGCCTTCTGTCAGTGTGGTGGGAGTCTGAAGTCCCGGTTGCCTCCCTGGTGGTCACAAAGGTGCTCATTGTCCTGAGACACCGCTGCTCTCTCTGATGGCCTCTCCATGCTCACACCAGGGAGATGTCAGGTCTGTCTCACAGTCTGTCTTCCTGTCTCCTTGTGCTGGAGAAGCTCTCTGCTTTAAAAATGGCTCATGTGGGGCTGGGGATTTAGCTCAGTGGTTCTGCATCCTGCCTTGCAAGTGCAAGGTTCCAAGTTCGATTCCCAGTACCAAAACAACAACAACAACAACAACAACAACAAAAAGAATCATGATCAAGTTAGTCTCATCTTGATAATGTCCCTATTTTAAGGGTAAATTGCCAGTGAACTTCATAGATTCTTATTTTATTCCCAGTGTTATTCATATTCTTGATGATAGCCATTCTGACTGGGGTGAGATGGAATCTCAGTGTAGGTTTTTTGTTGTTTTTTGTACGTGGGATTGAATGCGGGACCTTGTACTTGTGAGGCAGGTAGTGGAACCCTTGAGCCAAATCCCCGGCCCTCAGTGCAGTTTTGATTGTGTTTTCCTAATGGCTGCAGATATTGAACAGTTTTTTCATATACTTACTGGTCATTTGTACTTCTTTTGGGATGTGTGTATTCAATTTTTTTGTCGATTGATTGGACTATTTAATTTTTTGATGTTTTTCGAGTTCTTTATATGTTCTAGATGTTCTCTGTCAGAAGAATAGTAGACAAAGATTTTCTTGCACTTTGTAGGCTATTTCTTCACCCCAGCTGGTTGTTTCCTTTGCTGGGCAGAAAAATTTTAACTTGCTATAGTCCCACTTGTTGATTCTTGCTATTATTTCCTGTGCTGTCGGAGTCATTGTCAGGAAGTCTTTGCCTGTGCCTATGGTTTAAGTGTTTCCTATATGTTTTCTTTTAGTAGTTCAAAGTTTCAGGTGTTAAACATAGTTCTTTGATCCATTTTAATTGATTTTTATATGCGGTCAGAGATAGGGACTTAGGTTCAGTCTTCTACACATGGATATTGGTGTTCCCAGCTCCATCTGTTAAAGAGGCTGTCTTTCTTCAGGGTACATTTTTGGCTCCTTTGTCAAGAATCAGAAGGCTTTATTGCATGGGTGTTTTTCTGTGTCCTCTATTCTATTCTTTTGGTCCATGTGTCTGTTTTTGTGCTAATACCATGCTGGTTTTGTTCCTGTGGTTTTGTAACGTAATTTGAAATCTGGTACTATGAGTTTTTTTGCTTAGGATTGCTGTGGCTATTGTGGGCCTTTTATGTTTTCTAGTTCTGTGAAGAATGTGATTGAATTTTTTTGGAGGGGATGCTGGGGATCAAACTTGGAACCACTAAGCTAAATGCCTGGTCTATGATTGAAATTTTGATGGAGATTACATTGAATTGTAGACCACTTTCAGTAATAGGGCCATTTTAACAACATTAATTTGGCTGATCCATAAGCACGGGGATCTTTCTTTTATTTAGTATCTTCTCACTTTCTTCAGAGTTCTATAATTTGCACTGTAGAATTCTTTTATTTCCACAGTTTTTTTTTTTCTTCAGAGTGACTGAATGAAACTATTTTCCTCATTTCTCAGCTAGTTCATGATTGGTGTAGAGGAAAGCTGTTGATTTATTAATGTAGTCTTCTGTTACTTTCCTGAATTTGCTTATCAGTTCTAAGAATTATTTGATGAAATCTTCAGGATCTTTTACATATAGGGTCACATTGTCTGCCAGTAAGGGTGTTTTTTTTGTTTGTTTGTTTGTTTTGTTTTTTTGAGGCAAGGTCTCCCTTTGTAGTTCCGGGTGGCCCTGAACTCACTATGTAGCCTAGGCTTACCTTGAATTAGTGGAGATCCTCCTGCCTCAACCTTCCAAGTGCTGGGGATTACAGGCAAGTGTCAGTTAGGATAATTTAATTTCTTCCTTTCCTTGGTGTATCTCATTCATTCATTCATTTATTTAACTTTTACCTAATGGCACTGTATAGAACAGGAGTGGTAGCATTGGGTACCCTTCTCTTGTTCCTGTATTTAGATGCTTTTATTTTTTTATTTTTTGGTACTGGGAATCAAATTTAGGACCTTCCACTTGCAAGGTAGGCAGCTGTACCACTGAGCTAAATCCCTTGCCCTAGATGCTTTTAGTTTTTCCCTGTTCAGCATCATGTTGCATAGACATTTTTTTTGTGTGTGTAAACCTAAACAAACAAAACCCCACAAATGCAATTGTTCTGCACATACTTGCCTCATACTTTCTCTTAATGTGAACCTTTCCTTATTTTCTATCCTCTTTACTGTTGTTTTAAGTATGTGTGAACTTTATCTATAACTTGTATAACTAATTTATCTGTTATGTGGATGAACTGTAATTTATTTAATCCCTCCCTTGCTTTGGGACATGAGTTTGTCTTTGGTTTTCTCCTGTTAGAACAGTTCTGTACTGAACATCCTTGTAGATGAGTTTTTTAAAAATGTATTTTATATTCTGTTTATTTATTTTTGGCACCAGGTGTCGAACTCGGGACCTGGCTCTTGCGAGGAAAGTGGCGGAACCACTGAGCTACATCCCCAGCCCTAATATTTTTATTTTTGACACATTAATTATATATATTTATGTAGTACAGTGATATGCATGTATATATTATTTTAGTGGCACTAGGAGTTTAATCCAGGGCTTTGCACTTAGCTATATCCCCAGCCCTCCTTGTGCTTGCGAGGCAGATGGCGGAACCACTGAGCTAAATCCCGGGCCCATAAAACTTTTGATTTTGAGATCGGGTCTTGTTAGGTTGCTACAGTGCAGGTTGTGTCTGGGCTTGATCTTGCCCTCCTGCCTCAGGCTTGGAGTGTGGAGATTCCATGTGTGCACGTGTGCTCCCAGTTCCGCGTGACAGTGGGCACACGCACAAGTATGTAGGGTGCCACGGCCAGATCAGAATGGCCAACACATCTCACCACGCAGACATTTGTTGTTGCTTCGTGCTGCAGACGTTCTCTGCTTACCACTGTGAAATACTCCATTGTTTTCAACCACACTTATCCTTGTAGATAAGTTTTTGTATCCACTCATGCTTTTAACATTTTGTATATTCAGTGGGGCAGTAGATGTAATTTGAGCATCCAGCCATTGTGAAAATCACATATGTGAGTTGAACTGGAGGACTCGTAATTTCCGAGGCCCCCTCGTCCCCGGCCCTGCCTCTTGGAGGTGCATCGATCTATGCTGCTCAGTGCTGCTTCTATTCAGAAAGTTGCCGCTGCGCAAGCACAGGATTTTTAATGGCAAACGTAGGCCTGTGTGTTCTTTTTTAAAGGCAGAATGTTCAGAAGAAGGCTATTAATAATACAGACGCGTGGGGCAGTATGCTTCAAGCAGGAGAGAAAACAGCTGTCTGTTGCTGTTCTAACTTTTATCATGGGGATTTTAGACGCTCAGTTCTCATAAGACGGAGGCTGTGGCTGTGCCCCGGGATGGCGTCCAGGCTGTGTTGCAGGGACACCCATCACAGCTCTCCTGGGCAGGCCTGACCCTGTGTGATCTTCAGAGAGCAGTGAGGCCTGTCACTGTGCCCTCAGGAGCAGTTCTGGGTGCCTTTCCCCAATGCTGCATCCTGTCATCCCTCTGGAGCATTTCCTGACACTGGGCGGCTGCATGACTTTTATTCTTGGAAGGCATTAGTCAGCGCTAGTCCTTTCTAGGGTTAAGCAGGTAAATTTGTATTACTGTCCTCTTGTGAATTTACAATGTTAGTTCATATTCCTAATTATGTTCCTTCCACTTGTAGAAAAAGTTAAAAATTTTGCAACATGGGAATTGAATTCAAGGCCTTTGCCCTGAGCTACACCCCTGGCCATTTTATTTTATTTTTTTCTAATTTTATTTTGAGACAAGGTTTCACTGGGTTGCCGAGTTGCCCACCTTGGGTTCAAACTTGTGATTCTCCTGTCTCAGCCTTCCAGTGTTTTGGAATTGCAGTGTACACTACCATACTTGGCTAAGGATATTAATTTCTTAAAAGAACATTTCTCTTTTAGATTTCTTTTTTTAAAAGGAGATGATGATTCTTACCTATGAAGAGGTAGAAATAGTGGTGCTGTTACTTGAGGTGTCAGGTGTTTAGCAAACACAGACCAGTTTTTTGGAGGTGCTTCTTGAACCAAACAGAGATCCTGCTCAGAGGGGTGTTTGCCTGTACCCCAGCCCTGTTTGTCCAAGT
The DNA here is from genome assembly GCF_012274545.1 of Fukomys damarensis. Classification (NCBI taxonomy): domain Eukaryota; kingdom Metazoa; phylum Chordata; class Mammalia; order Rodentia; family Bathyergidae; genus Fukomys; species Fukomys damarensis. Next base: position 3,136,952 of record NW_022900932.1, read on the forward strand.
GAACCGGTCTGTTGACTTTGTCTTTCTTCTACCCAAGTAAGCATTCATTGTGATTTTCTTTTCAGTTTCCTTTAAACATATTCAATTTCTCAAGTTAGTTTTCCTTTTAAAAGACAGCTGACTGACAAATAATCTGATGGCCAGAAAAGATGACAGTACAGTCAAATTCGGGGCTGTGTACCAGAGTCACTGGAAGAGTCTTCAGCTTTCTCGGTATTTTTTTAGATCTTTAACTCTTTGCTTGGCCTGGCACGGAGCTCAGTGCTGGCTCTCTTTGTTCAGGACTCTGCGTAGCACACTCACGCCACTTCTGACCCAGTCCCTGGTGTGCGCGATGACTCCTGTCCTCATCACGTCCGGCTTCGGGTGGCCCTGCGGTCAGGGTGTAACCTGTGCCCTGTTTCAGCTCATTCCCTCTCAGGCTGACCGCGTGGCAGTGGGTGTGTGCCCGTGCAGTGGGATGGTGGACAGGGCAGTCTACCTCGAGGGCACTTAGGACTTTGCTCTGTGTCTGCCCAGAACTTCACCCTGTATTTCTTAGGGCCGTCACAGCTCGCCTGCTGAGTGGTTATTATCCCACGTAAGGTTCGAAGAGGTGGAAGTGACCAGTACAGGGCCGTGCGGGAAAATGTAGAGCCAGGAGTCTTTGTGACCTGCAGACTGCCACCTGGAAAGATGGACATCATGTTTGATCCCTTGGGAGAAGTCAGACCCTCTTGGATGTGATTTAAGCTATCATTTACTACATGGGGGAAAATTTCACCAAAAACATTCATTAAAGATGGACCTCAATAGCTGCTTTCCTAGAAGTTACTTTGTGGCATACCCTGGTCTGAGCACTTTACAGATGCTCACTTGGCCCTGCTCACAACCCTTTGGGAGGCCCCTGTGGGATAAGCCATTCACCAGGGGGGAAACTGAGGCACAGAACGCCAGTCACTTGCCAGGGTGTTGAGCTGGCCAGGGTAGAGCTCGGTTTTGAACCCATGCTGGCTGGCTCTGGAGCCCTTGCTCTTACCAGGAAGCCTTCCTTTTACCCAAGAATGCCGCGCACGTCCCTGGAACCCTTTGATATGTGGAGTAAGGTGAGTCTGTTTTGAATTATTGGCAATTTCCCTAGCATGGAGGGAAGTTAGATGAGGGGAATGTCTTTAAACACAAGCCAAATAGTACACATCCTGGTTTAGAGGATGTAGGAAAATGCCCTGCAGCTTACAGATGGAAAAAAACCTCCCACATTGCTTTTTTTCCAGACTTTTCTAGGAAATTCTCATCTTCCTCAAAAGCAGGTTTAAATTTTCATGAATTTTACCTATTAACAATCCAGACCTCCTCCACTCAGTTGAAATTGATAAAGATTTGGACACAGGACTTGCACTCAGAGCTGGGCGTGGTGACGGCATGCCTGTAGTCCTAGCATTCGGGAGGCTGAGGCAGAAAGATCATTTGTAAGTTTGAGGCCGGCGTGGGCTACAACGCAAAACTTAAAAACAACAAAAAAAGAGAAGTGAGCGAATCTCAACAAAGACTGGAGTCCTGTATATTTGTGCTTATTTCCAACTATTGCTTCCAACTCTACTTCCCCTTTTTTCTTTTTGGTACTGCAAATTGAACTCAGGATCTTGAGCTTGTGAGGCAGGCAGCTGAAGCACTCAACCAAATCTCCAACTCTTTCCTTTTTTCTTCAGTAAGCTTCTCTCTGTACTCATGAGTGGTTTACAGCCAGATTTTGCACTCCGAAATAAATATTAGTTTGTCCATGAAGTGGTTTTCAGAGTTTTTTCTGGCCAGGTCAAATGATCGTTGCTAGTCGCTTGAAGTCGGGATGATGGGCTGGAAACAGTTGCCTTCTGAGATGCTGGGTCAGCAGCCAGGCATTAGTGCAGTTTCACTGAGGGGGCAGCCAGGGTGAGGGCGGCTCAGGTCCGCGCTTCCCATTGGCGAGGCCCTGGGCTGGGAGCATAAGAACTATCTTAGCTGAGTCAGTCAGAGGTGCCTCTGGGTCCTGTATGCTGAGCAGTGGGAGAATTGCTTATTACTTATTACCTACCGGTGAAAATCCCTCAATGTAGGAATTGGCAGAGAAATGAGATTTGTTACTTTTTAATCTGTTGCTATCTCCATAATTGTAGGTTTAAGGCACGGCTGGAGAATAGTTTTCTTGCAAGTCACTCACCAGCCGGCCATCGTTAGGCTCAGAGCAGATTTTCAAAAGCTTTTTAAGTAAATGATCCAGGACTTAGGGCTTCATTTGAAGCAGTTGTTTTCTTTTTTTAAAGAGTATATAAGGTATCATGATGAGTATTTTTTTTACTAGTCTTGTCGACTAGTAAATTGACAAAGTTGTCTTTTCTTTTAATGCCTTTCCTCGCTCATCACAGTCTGTTAGACCCATTATCACCTTTCGTGCCATCGTTTCCAGTCATTGCTCTCCAGGATGTGCTCTTCTGACAACTGTACGGGTCATTTACAGAGAGAACAGACGATAGTGGCTGCCTGGGAACTTAACTGTGTCTCATTCAACTGGCAGATATTTTGAAGTACGGTTTCACGATCCTTTAAAAATACGTTTCCTGAGAGCAGTGCATGTGCAAGTTTGGATAATGTTGGCTCTACTGATGAAATGAGACAGGCGAAGCTAAACCCGGATTTCCTTTGACTGGAGGTTTCCCTTGTAATCTGTGAAACTAATTTGTTGTTTTGTGTGTATGTGTGTGTGTGTGTGTGTGTCTATGTATGTGTGTTTAATCTTAGTGTTTCTAATTGGCTTGTTTTGCAGTTTGATTACCATTCTAACAAGCCAAGCTTGGTGAGAGGGATATGGGGCCTCTCTATGCTTCCTTGCAACTCGTCTGTAAGCTGAAAATTATTTCAAAGTAAAAAGCACGTAAGTGAAGATCTTTTTTTGGGTGGCTCTGGATTCAAGTTCTTGCCTTTGTCACTTAGTGCCATTGGGAGATGAGAACAACTTTCTTTCTTGTTTTGTGGAGGTACTAGGGAGTGAAGCCAGGGCCTCTCATATGCTGGGCAAGCACTCGGTCACTGAGCTGCATGCCTCAGCCATTTTAAAATTTTGAGTCAGAGTCTTATGAAGTTGTCTAGGCTAGCCCTTAACTTGTGATTCTCCTGCCTCAGCCTTCTGAGTAGTTGTGATTACAAGCGTGCACCACCATACCTGGAACATACAGACAGCTTTCTAGTTTCTTTGTTTTAGCTCTCCCATCTGTACTAATAGAACTTGCCATGTAAGATGATGTGAAGTTTCAGTAAAGCTGCAAAGATTAATATTTATACAGAGAAGGTCTGGCCTCCTTTTTGGCGCTCAGCCATGTAGCCAAGGATATAAATAATGCTGAAGGAGTTTGGAGGAGGAGGAGGAGGGGATGGCAATGGCCTGGGGGGATGTGGAGCCCCTCCTCCTGGGTGAGGGGCTGGGCCTGGGCCCTGACACAGTGCTGTGGAGGAGCCAGGGGAGCTGCTGGGCGCCAAGGTGGGGAAGACCTACTTACCTGGCAGAGTGAAAAGCTGCCCACAGGAGTGGATGGAGGTTTTCTGGGAGTCAGGTGAGGTGGGCTGGGTCCCAGGTTGTCATGGGCTTGGGTCCTGGCTTCCTTAGATTTAGATGGTCTCTAGTCCAGGCTTGTTCAGCCTGGTGCCTGCAGGCCAAAAGCATCCTGGACAGCTAGTAAGTCAGCCCTGTGGGAGTGTGAACTTTCAACCCTATCACGTGAGTTTTAGGAACAGTTTTCAGTATCAAGACACTGCATGCACTTGTGCGACTTGGCAAAAAAGATGCAGGGGTTACCCATAATAGTGTTCAGTATCCCCACGTGTGTGCCTGTGAAGACAGGTGTTTGTTGTTATTAAGCAGACTTGTAGGTTTTCTTGTTTAATTATTACACTTGGGCTTGTTGTGTTATTTTGTAAAACTTAGTAAGTTAAAATAGTTTTTTTGTTTTGTTTTGTTTTTTTTTTTGGTACCGGGGATTGAACTCGGGTCCTTGTGCTTGCAAGGCAGGCAGGCCACTGAACTGCTGAGCTAAATCCCCACCCCAGCCCGTGTTAAAATAGTTTTTAGCAGCTGATATAAAAATTTGTCAGGGCTGGGGATTTAGCTCAGTGGTTCTGGTGCCTGCCCGAGTTCGATTCCCAGTACCAAAAACAAATGAAAATATTGGATCATAAAAATTTGTCAAGTAGTGTTTGGCTCATTATTATTCTAATTAAAGACCACATTGCTAATAGAAATGTTATAAAACAATTTAAAATGAAGGAGGTTTTATTACTTAGATGCATTGACTATAATTATGTGTTTTATATGCGGTCCAAGACAGTTCCTCTTCCCTTGGTGAGGCCCAAGCAAGCCCAGAGATCAGAACCTATGGCACGTGTGCCACACTGGGCTGTTTGTTATCAGCGAAAGCCCTAAAAGGTTCGCCATCACTGGTCTGGGCCCTTTATCTGCAGGGGTGGCAAGGGACCAGCACAAACAGTGCAGAAAATTGTTTTAGGCTTTGTGGAGTTCTTTGACTGTGTGTTGTTGAGAGGATGTGATGAGTGATTTTGACTCAGCCACTATGAAATGAGTGTGTGTTACCAAGCACTGTAACTCCTCTGTATCTTCAGGACATTGTGCTACATTTCTGACGTGGGATGTCTGTTCTGCCCCTGCCAGTGCTCTGGGTGCACATGCATTTGCTGACCCTTTACAGTAACTCTGTGGCCTGGGGCTGAGTCACTGTTTTTGGCATGCAGGCCTGCTTTGACTTCGGGACGCCATCTCTTGGGCTGTCTTCTGTCACAAAACCTGTTGAGTACGAATACAGCTGAGTGCATGGATATTTAGTGCTTAGGTCAGTGTATTTGTACCTGTGAATACATCTGTGTAATCTTTACCCAGATAATGTTTCCAATGCCACAGAAGGCTCTTGGGTCACCTTTTAGCCAAATGCCCCTCCTTGGGGTGACTGCCATTCTGTCTCTGCCTGGGAGCGTCTCTCTCTGCTGGCCCCTGCCCTGCTGCAGTGCTGCGGGGTGAGGGTGGGGCAGGCTTCTTGTGTGCTGGCTTCTGCTGGGGACACATTCCCAGAGCCACATGAATCATCCTGGAAGACCACGGACCTGGCTCCCAGTTCCCTGTGGTACCATGTTCTGTGTCTTGCTGACATTGTTGTGACAGTTATCAGGATCATTCATGAAAAGTCACTGTGAACCCCACTCCGCAGTAGTCCCGAGGTCAGAAACAGCTGTTAACACCTAATCCTTAAGTGCATTTAATGGCCAAAAGCTTTTTGCCTCCCTCTCTTGAGAAGTAGGGGAGTTGTGCTGATTTGGAGCCAAAGGAGAAGGGGAGTTTCTTCATCTGGAGAGCATCTTTATTTGACCTTGTCAGATCATAGCTGTCCAGGGAGTCAGAGATTTCAGTCCCAGGCTTTCCGCCTGCTGATGAAGAAGCGGTCACAGCTGTGTGACAACTGCTGAGAGGAGGAATGCTGGGGGTCACAGAGGACACGGACAGGGCTGAGAAGTGCACCCCTAGGAGTGGCGAGGTCTGAGGGGTAGAGAATAAAGCTGAGAGGAGTGTAATCCTCATTACGACAAGCAAATGTGTGCTGATAAAATCTAAAAGCATCAGCTTGGTCATTGGGCATGGTGCCACCCACGCCTGCAGCCTGTAATCCTGGCACTCGGAAGCCTGAGGCAGGAGGATCACCAGGCGTTCAAGGCCAGCCCGAACTACATAGCGACACCCTGCCTAAAAAACAAAAACAACCAAAGGGACCAGGGATCTGGCTCAGTGGTGCTGCCACCTGCCTTGCATGTGCAAAGATCTGAGTTCGATCCCTAGTTCCAAAAAACCCACAGAACTATTAAACAAAACCACTGTGTGTATGAGTAACTGATAGGAGTTGGACAGGCAGAGGAGGGGGAAAATGAGAGTTCTAGCCTGTAGAGGGGGAGCAGACAGAGGTAAAATCCTCATGCCAAGGCCAAAGGTGTTGGGTTTTTACAGTGAGGGGAACAGTGGGTTGGAAGGTAGTAAGGTCACTTCAGATTGGGGGACATGGAGCAGTGGCACAGGACTGCAAGATGCTGGGGTCCCTGATGGAAGGCAGGGGAGCAGGTGTGAGGAGGAGTCATGTTTGAAGGGTGGGGAGTGAGCACGACTTGGTGGCGCAGACTCGCACTTGAGAGGCCGGTCGGGCCTGTGCTTAGGTGTAAGACGGGAGGGAGATTTGTGGAGGGGTTGGGTTTCTGTACATCATCACTGAAAGAAAATACCCCCTCTTTAGTGGGAAGACAGTATTTGCTCCAGAACAGCCCTTTATTTTGGAGTATGTAGGAGTTTACAGATGAAAACCTACAGTTGTCTGATTTGTTTTTAAAGTGGACAAGGCAGTCTTTTGGTTTGCTTTAATCTTCTTTTGTTTATTATGGTGGAAGCAAAATCTCAGAAGCGGGTGGGTGTTCATAAAGAAGACCTGCGAACCCTGGGACCGAGTGGGAACTGGCGATAAGGAAAAGACCGGACAGACCTTCCTCATCCTCAGGAGTTGCTGACATGTCGCATACGGAAAGCCAAGTCAGCGCCCCTGGTGCAGCGGCTTGTAGCGTGACTTCTGAGGATTTTATAAAGGTTTTGACTGCCCTGAGCCTCTGTGGAAACCGCTCCTTGCATGTGCCCGAGATAAGCTTGAGGACCGGAGACTTCTAGAGGAGGCCAGGCAAGCCCCCGGGGGCTGCAGTCCTAACCCGCGGAGTCACTAAGAAACCCAGGCGGCAGCCTGGAGACTGGGGGAGGCTTTGCTGTCCAGTCAGCCCGATCCAGACCGCTCCCTCCCTACCCCACGCTCCTGTTATCTGACCCGAAGGATAATAGCGGTGTAGCCCAAGCCACACACACAGGGACAGTCCTCGTTCAGCCACTGGGTTCCTGAGACGTGGTCGTCCAGTGAATTGGCCGCTCTGTGAGGGATTTTGTATAGTGTGAGCATTAGTGTTCAGAGCAAAGACATGGCCAGAGGAAACTCACCGTGGCGACCTTGCTTCTGTTTGCATAACTCTCCCAGGCAGTACTGTGGGGTAACCAGGACAGAAAGCTGCAGCAAAAGTCACAGGGCTGTGTACAAATAAGACCTTGAGGTTCTCTCAACAAGATGTACAGGACTGTGCCAAAAAGCAAAAACCCCAGAAAACCAAAAAAAAAGGGCGGGTGGTAAGTCTAATGGTTATGAGACAGGTGGGTCGTGGGTCGTTAAATGAGGACCAGCTGCATGATAAAATGCGAGACCCATCTCGTGGTCTTGAAAGGTGTATCATGGTCTCAGCTACTCAGAGTCCCTCCCATTCAGCTGTACCCCGGGGCTGTTCCTGCCTCCAAACAGCCTTCGGTGGGCTTTAAGTTGTACATGAAGTATGCCTGTGCGAGCCCAGGCCACCGAGCACTGAGATCACTCAGACCGTGACACATGGAGAGACACGGTCATGTCGGGCTGCATGGTAACGAGGAAGCAGCTCCTGTAACTGTTACTAGTATTAATTTTTACATGGCCAAGTCAGAATTTCAAAGTTTGGTTTATTCATCTGGTAGTTCTCCAGCACCACTTGTATCGCTGCCAGCATTTTTATGGATGCCTGTGAAGACGGATCCTCAGCTAGACTGTTGAGCTTCCCCGCGTCACCGTGCATGCTCTCTCCCCACCCAGCTCAGCCTTCTAGAGGCTCCTGTGGCTTCTCCCTGACCCTGCGTGTTCCGTGGATCTGAAGTCTTCAGAGAGTAGGAAATCAGTGACCTGCCCAGGGATGGGACAGCATGGGTTTGAGGTGACAGTGAGGCCCCTTCAGCTCTGAGGAGTTGGCAACATGTTTTATGATGGAATGAAATAACTGAAAATTTCTCACCTAGTAGATGATGAGGCTTGAATAGACGCTTAATTACAGAACAGCCTGATTCTACTGCAGTTGATTTAAGGTTAGACGAAGGTGGTGGGGGCGAGATACTTTGACTGTTGTTTGCGGGATCCTTGAAAAGAGCAAGATACTATATGTGCTGCTGCAAGCCAGAGCCGAACAAGATACAGTTTGGATTGACTGAGAAACAAAATTGCTTTTGAGTAATGTTTCTGACCCTTGTCTGTCTGTGGCCGCAGCTGTGTCAGCGCCTGATGCCGCAGTCCTGCTGCGTGTTGCTGTTTTGAGTGTGGTTTGCTGGACCACTCCCTGCTCAGTTCCGTCAGGCTGGGTTTCCTTTCCTGTACTTGAAAGCAGTTAGCTCCGGCACAGGGGAACTTTGTCCTTCTCAGGTGTTTACTGAGTTTCTGATCCTTGTCAGGCTGTGGCCTAGCAGCCAGGTACAGAAAGATGATCAAGTATCCAGTTCTGTCCCTCCCTCGCTCCCACTTCCTGTGCGGGGTTCAGACCCAGGCCTCCTGCATTCGAGGTAATCAGTCTGCTTCTGAGCCGCGCCCCAGGCTTCGCATTCCTCGAGTTAGAAGATAGCTTTCACATTCGCCTTCAGAGTCTTAATAGCCTTACCACCCCTGGAACATGGGGAAAGATTGTTCATAGGCTTACAATACAAAAACGAAGCGTTACAGAGATGAGAATGGGCTTAAGGTTATGCACTGCAGCAGGATGGAGCTGAAGTCTGTCTTCTGACCCCCACTCCACTCACCAGTTGGGGTAAATGAAATTGGTTTGGAATTTAGTAATCAGGAAGAATGACGTCTTCCTAAAAAAATGTAGGCAGACATTTTAAAAAATTCATACAAATAATTCTTAGACTTTTACTTTGTGAAAAGCTGATAATCATGCACATTAGAATTTAAGCAATAGTAATGAAAGGTTCAGTTTCCCAACATCATGCAGTAGATTACCCCATGGTCCTGGGTTGATTTAGTTACCATTGTTTTATTTACATAGTGTTTTCAGGAAGACACTCTTCAGTGTATTTTTATTTTTAATTTATTTTCTTTTATTTCTTCTTTTGTGGTAGTGGAGGCGGAACTCAGGGCCTCATGCATGCTAGGCAAGCGCTCTGGCCCTGAGCTACACCCCAGCCGCGGTGTACTTTTGACTTGGTTTGGAAGGTAGTGAGAAGATTTCTCTAAGGGTCAGAGGAGACAGCTCTATAAATTTGTAAACCAGTGTTGAGTTGGCCAGGATGGGAGAAAGAGGTGAGGGAATGTGTCCGCTCATTTTCTTGTGCTTGTGAATAATCCTCCAGGGCCCGGTCATCATTTTAGGTTTAGGCAGTGGGGCCCCCTGTGGCCCTGACTCTTCAGTTTCTGGAAAGGAAGATGTTGGAAAACTCTATGTGGCAGTGCCTAGAGGTCTGCCTGGTGAGATGGCGGCTAAGTACCAGGGCTGACCCAGGAGAGGGGAGAGAAACTTCCCGTAGGTCTGGACCTGGATCTGTCAGTACCTTGAGCCTCACACCCATGCATCCTTTCTGCTGACAGTGCCATTGGGTTTTACAGTCACAAGATTTCCAGAGGGATTTCCTGTTGTATTTCAGTTCCACCGATGGAAATGCAGCTGCTGGGTGGAAGAAGAGGCTTGCTGTGTTTCCGTTTCGAGGGAGCCAGCTCTCGAATCCCCGTTCTCTGAGCTGCTCTGTTTTATCGGGGATCTGCCCCTCCTCTGAGGCAGAAGTAGCTCTCTCTGCCGCTGTCTTCTCAGAGATGCTCGGTTCCAGACCAGAGCTGTCTTGCCTGTGGCCCGTTCCAGCCTCTGAAGTGTTGGAGGTGCACCAGGTCTGCATCTTGCTCGTTGGCCTGCTGAGGAAAATCTATCTGCCCATAGAGATTTGAGGAAGAATGGGACCCAAGTCTCACCTGCAGTACACGACGTTTCAGCCAGCGTTACTGAATTCGAGCTCAATGGTTCGTTAAGATGACAGTGAAGTTAATTTTGATTTCAACTCTTGTTTCCTCGGGAGCCTGCAATGGGAGAAAAATGAGACACAGTGCTCTCTATGAAGTCTCTATTTTGAGAAGGGTTCAGAAAGGAACCTTGGTCTACAAAACTTTTATCAGCAGATAAAAAGTGAATCGCCACTTTGCCAGATGTATGATTTTAAAGAGATTTTTTTTCCTCATTTGGTCTCCAGTAAAAATCTTGCTTTTGCCTCCAGAATATGCTCTGGCCTTGTGTAACTTAAAAATAAAAGTTTCAGAATGTTCAGCATCCTGTCTGTGTTGGCTTGGAGCTCTGTAGGTCAGCTGGGAATTGTACTGCATGAAAAGAAAGGCAAGGAAATCACATTGTTGGACTCCGGGGCTTTGGGAGATGTCCTGAGGCGACTCGTATTTACCCTCCCTGTCTTGGTGGCGTCCCACACATCTGGAGCACCCGATGTGAAAAGCAGCTTCCTGTTCACTGAGGCAACATTGCCATCCCTGCCCCTGTAGCGTCCCTCCTCATCGGTCTGCCCTGCGCCTGCCTGCTCTGATCTCACAGCATGTTGAAATGCAGACCGCTGTGTGGTGTCCTAGCGAGTGCTGCCCTGGGGAGGGCCTAGGCGGGCTCTTGTGGGACCCACATGCTCTTTCAGGAGTAAGCTGCCCAACTGCATCGCTCTCTGGCTTCCTGTCTCCTTATGATCGATCCCTCTTGCATGTGCTCCTGCCCTCATGCCTTCTTAACTGTGCTAAGTGACTGTCTTCTCTTTCCAAGTTACTTGGCCTCAGGTAGTTTCTTATAGTAACACAAACAGACTGACGCACCATGCCGGCTCACCTGGTGTAACAGTGCTGTGGTGCATAGTTAAAGGAGCCTGTTCGCTCTCACAGTTAGAAACAGGTCCCCCCAAGGGATATCTCTTCTGCCGCGGGGAGAGCTGGCATGTGTGCCCAGGCCACCGGCTCCAGAATCCGCCCTCCTAACTCCTCACTCCTGTCTCCGCCAAGTCACACCTGCCTTGGAGTGGATAGTAGCCCACAACGGCACAGAACTCCCCACCCTTTGATTACCAACCACAGAGTGTCCCACACCCACAGTCTCAAGGCTGTGATTTGTGTGTGGGGGGTGGGGAGGGCCCTTGGTAACCCGAGATGGGCTCTTCCTCTGTGTAGCCCAGGGACTCTGGAAGTTGCTGTCGGCTCCCACGCATGCTCCACCCTCCCAAGCTGTTGTGCCTGGCCGGGAAGAAGCACTCCATTTCCTAAGCAGGTGGAGACCGGGCCTCCCGGCCTTCGCCCAGAGAAGGGGCCTCTGAGCAAACGGAAGGACAGTAGCCAGTAGCGGACCCAGAGGGACAGGATGCCTCTTCCCCTCCACCCTGCAGGGGGAAAACCAAGAACCTGTTGGTGAAGAGTTTTCTTAGAGCGCACTCCCAGCTTGCTTGCTGTGTTTAATAGATAAAAAGAGTAAGACGGGGCAGAATGCCATTTCACTTGCACTGTAATGTGAATTCTGTCATACAAATGGATTTTCCAGCATCAAGTTGAATTTTCTCAGTGGTGACAGGAATTCTGAACAGGGGATTGGGATGGGAGAGCAGAGTGTGGGTGGATTTGAAGAGAAAAGGCCACCAAAATGAAGGGTCCTAAGAGAACGCGTCACTGATGTCTCATATACCCCAGGTCGAAGCTGCCTCTGCTCTCTGCTGAGGGGCAGCTGCCACTTCTCCGTCAGGAGCGCTGCCTCTCCCAGCCCAGGAAGGGAAAGCTGCTCCCGGGTTGCTGGGGCTGCGCCCCGAACCCCTCCCACCCCCACTCCCCTCCCGGACACTCTTGCCCCGGAGGCTTATGTAGGATGCTCAAAAACCATTAGTGGTGGGTGAAAGAAAGGAAGGCCAGGGCCCTGTTCTCTCTCTGTGCCTCTTCTGAAGAGCCTTGCAGTGAATCAGCCCCTGGGCCTCAGTCCTCTCATTTCGTGAACAGTTATCATAGCGTCTGCCTCTTGCATGTTCAAGGTCAGCATCACGAGGGGCACGCAAGGTGAAGTCACAGGGCCGATGGAGTGGGCTGCCAGCGATTTAGAAAATTACATCGAGGAAAGAAGGCAATGTAAGGTTTCTCTGGCTCTGTTCACAAAAATCAAACCATCCCTTCTACATGTTCCCTCAAGGTCTCAAAGAGGGCTGCTGAATTTGTTTCCTGAGTTTTACAGTCTCATTAAAAGTATTCTGTTGCCTTCTGATTTGCTGACGTAAAAAATGGAAAACATGAATATTTTCTTTGGAACAGAACCTGGTTTAACTATAGCATACAGCCTATCAGACTGGTTGTTATATTTGGGACTTTCTACACTGTTTTAAAGAGTTGCTTCTGAGTCAGTTATGAGAGGTAAACTGTAATGGTGCTGGTGCTTCAGGAGAACTGTTGGAAGTTTGGCCCCTGTGAAGGTCCCCAGAAGACCCTGTCTTAACAAGGAGAATTAAATATGGACTTGGAGCACTTTTTTGGGATCACGGCTTGCCTTGAGTACTGGGCGTTGAGACCAAGACCTTCATGCTGAGCTGCATCCCCACCCCTTTATATTTCGTTTCATTTTATCCAATCCCCCCCATCCCTTTATCTTTTGAAACAAGGTCTCTAAGTTACTAAGTTGCCTAGGCTGAGCTTGAACTTGGGATTCTCCTGCCTCCGCTTCTCAGAGTGCAGGAAATACACCAGTTTGTGTTTGAGGCTTCTGCAGCTTGGTTCACTTTTCTTTCCTCACAGCTCCCCACTGCTGCCTTTGCATTACTTAATTCAACAAATGTTAAGGGTCCTTGCTGTACCTGCAGCCACGCTGTTTGTAATTCCCTTGAACGTGGGCCCCCACTGACTGCACCTTGACCTGCAGCCTGCCCTTTTGCTTACACAGCTTCCCATGTGGGACTCTTTAGTGGCTTCTGGCCTCACCGTAGAAAGGGCAGTAGGTGGTGAGCGAGCACCTAGATTCTGGAGTTGGACTGTGAGGGGTTCAAGTCTCAGCTCTGACACGAGGTAATGCTTTGACCTTTGAAGATTCTTAACTGCCGTTTCCTTTTTAAATGGCACTAATAATAGTAGCTGGCTGCAGCGTTGTCCTGAGAATTAGACAGCCCACAAGTGCACTTCATGTATCCTTAGCACACGGCAGCTGCCCAGGAACAGCTTCTTACTGGCATTTTTATGACGCTTCCTGCAGGAAGCCTTCTGACTCTGCGTGCGAGGGCCTGTCCTGTGTGCTCCCAGAGCCTGGTTTATTCCTCCTGCCATCGCATTCATTATGCTGTTTTGTAATTTCCTGTTTACTTGTTTCTGCCCCCCACCCTCTTTAGATTGCCAGCTTCTGGAAAGCAGATAAAGGCAGTTTCTTGGCCGCAGTAATAGCCCCATGGCCTGGTGGGCCTTTTCCCCCTACCCATCCACTGGAAGATGTTAGGGTAGCTGTTTTGTTTTTTTTTTTTTTTTTTAATTCTCTTGACTCATTGATGGACAGATTTCCTTGCCTGTTTTGTCAGGAGCCAAGAGGTTTCCCCGTGTCCTCATTGGGCAATTAAAAAAATGCAACAAGGTTGAAATGACCTTCATAGGCCTGCCTTGTGCCAGGCACTATGGTAGGTGCTTTAGGTTTGTTCTTATTGAATTTGACCTCAGTTCCAGCAAACCTGATGCTAACATACCCCTGTAAGACTTAGGGAGAGCGCCCAGCCATTCAGCGTGGGATCTGTCGGAGTGGGGTGCTCCCCGGGGTCTCTGGCTCTGTGACACATACTCCCTCCGAGGGCTTGCCGGTGGACTGGCTCCCCGCCCACAGCTGTCGTGCCAGCCTTATGCCTCTTCCTGAGGGGACTGTATGTTTAGACTTCAGAAGTGACCATTAAAGGGACGGCTGCCTTCTGTAGGGAACGCCTGCGTTGGCAGAGTCTTACACTGTGCAGTTACAGTACAGCGGCGGAGCACAAAACAGTGCGGCTGGTGTGCAGGGGAAAAGGGTACGGACAGTTATGCTGGGCACGGGAGCTTTGGGGAGTAGAGAACTGAGGAATATCTGTTTTTATACCTTCCTCTCTCAGCTTGTCCAAAGGTTGAAAATAAAGTCACGCATGCCCTGGATCTCTTGATTGGTGCAGAAAACTTACACAGTGCATCCAAAGGATGGTCTATGTCAGGAGTTTCTATCAAAATATACCTTTGGTTGAACTGTATTTTCTTCTGAATATGGTTTTATAAGCAACAAAAACATGTCCTTGGAAACTATGATTTATCATGACTCTAGCTGTCTTTCAAAGTAGTCTAAACTAATGAATGCAAAAAAATACGTCTGCTTTTTATGCTAAAAAATCACCAGGCTTCCAGCCTTTTATAGCATCGCTGCATTGTAATTTTCTATTTGCCTGTTTTGGTTTTTTTTTTTTTTGGTACCAGGGATCAAACTCGGGTCCTTGCCACTTGCAAGGCAGGCAGCAGCGGAACCACCGAGCTAAGTCCCTGGCCCTCTCTCTATTTGCCTGTTTAAAAGAAACAGCCACAGAGCTGATATATGTATATCTGTATATACTTATTTTCTTTCTCCATTCACCTGCGGATGGATCTCTGGTGTTTCAGTGTCTTGGCTGTTGTGAATTGCGCTGCAGGAAACGTGTGTGTGCACCTATCCCTATAGTGCGCCGGCTTTGAGTCCTTTGGTTATATGTCAAAGAGCCATACAGCTCGGCCATATGGCAGTTCTGTTTTTGCAGGAACTTTCATACTTATTTCCATACTGACTGTGCTAATTTACCTTCCCACTGGCAGTGTAAAAGGGTCCCCCCCTCCACCTCCCCTCTGACATTTGTTGTTTTTCATATTCTTGATGACAGTTATTCTGGCCTGGGTGAGATGGAATCTCGGTGCAGTTTTGATTTGCATTTTGCAATGGCTTCAGATGTTGAACATTATTTTCATAAATATATTGGCCATTTGTACTTCTGAGAAGTGTCTGTTCAGTTCTTGTGCCCACGAGTTGATTAGACTTTTTTTTGTTTTGTTTTGTTTTTGTTTTTGTTTTTTTTTGGTTTTTTGAGACAGGGTCTCACTATGTAGTTGAGTCTGACCTGGAACTCACTATATAGCCCAGGTTGATCTCGAACTCACAGCGATCCTCCTGCCTCAGCCTCCCAAGTGCTGGGATTACAGGTGTGCGCCACCACACCCGGCAAGACTATTTGTTTTTTGAGGTGAAGTTTCAGGAAGTCTTGGCCTGAGCCTGTGCCTTCCAGCGTTTCCCCTATGTTTTCTTCTAGCAGTTTCAGTGTTCACATCTTATGTCTAGGTCTTTGATCCGTTCTGAATTGACTTTGGTTCAGGATGAGAGATAGAGCTGCATTTTCAGTCTTCTTCATGAGGGTGTCCAGTTTCCCAGCTCCGTTTGTTAGAGACTGTCTTCTCTAGTGCATGTTTTTGGCCTTTTTGAGAATTAGATGGCTGTAGTTATGGGGCTTCATCCTTTGTTCTATTCCATTGGTCCTTGTGTCTGTTTCTGTGCTGTTTTGTTCCTGTGGCTTTGTAGTATAATTTGAAATTAAGTCTTGTGATACCTCCGGCCTTGCTCTTTTTGCTTAGGATTTCGGTTATTCTGGGCCTTTTTTGTTTCCATATGAACTTCAGGATTTTTTTTTTCTAGTTCTGTGAAGAATATGATTGAAATTTTGTTGGGAGTTGCCTTGAATCTGTAGGTCAGTTTCTGTAATATGGCAGTTTTAACAGTATTCTGTTGATCCATTTCTTTCTTCAGCATTTTGTAATTTTCATCATAGAGGTCTTCCACTTCAATGGTTAAATTGGTTCTTAGGGCTTTTTATTTTTTTCCTGAATGGAATTGTTTTCCTCTGATTTATTTTTCAACCGTTTAATTGTTGGTGTAAAGAAAAGCTATTGATTTTTAAATATTGATTTTGTATCCTGTGTTGATTTTACATCTTTCAGAAATGTTAAAATCTTTCAGAAAAATGTTATTATTTAGAAAATCTTTTTAAATGTAGTTTTATGGTAACATATTATCAAAAACATTGTTACCTCCAATTTTCTGATCAGAAGATGATGACTAATTTATCAAAAACAACTTATATTTGGAGTATATAAAAGGCATAAACCACAAAATCTTGGGGCCATTTGGGCTGGGGATGTGGGTCAGGGATAAAGTGCTTGCTTAACATACGTGAGGCTCTGGATTCCACCGCACACACATGCACACACACATGCACTTGCACGCGTGCACACACACAAAAGACAACAAAATTCTTGTTCTTTTTGAAAGTGGGTAGTCAGTGGGTCTCTGTCACACATGCAGATTGAGTGCGGTAGCGTTGCTGGCTAGGAAAAGACCCAGAAGTGCCCTGTTAAACAGATGTTACAGGCAGTAGCAGTTCGTGGGGACTCTGCAGAGCCGATCTGCATGTTCTGAGTAAACTGAAGCCACCCTCCAGTGATTCAAAGCCCCACAGCTCACTCTCTGATGTTGACCATCCCCCTTTGTCTGTCTGGGATGTCTTAACTGACATGCGTTTTGCATCTGAGTCTGGAGATAAGAGTAAACACAAGGCAATAGCAACTGATACTTGCCTGCTTATATAAGCTCTGTGCTGAGGCTTTGTGTGAACTCCATTATGTCTACACACAGCTGTATATGCATTGGTACTATTGTCCCATTTTACAGACAGAGAAATCGTGGCAAGAGGGGCTAAATAACACGCCCAAGGTCACAGAGCTGAAAGTCAATGAGTCAGGATTTGGTCCAGCTCGGGAGCCACCACATTGTACTAGTCAGGGCTGGAGATGTCTGTAAACTGTTAGTCACCTTGCCATCAGTGTGACAAAATACCAGATATGTCAACTTGAAAGCACTTGTTTTGGCTCACTGTCCATGGATGGCTGCCTTCATTGCTGTGGGCCTGAGGAGGGCAGAATGTCAAAGCTGGAGGCAGAGGAAAGCTTCTTACTTTGCAACAGTGGGGTGTGCGGTGGGGCCTCTTCCTCATATATGAACTCATCATAGGTTGATTCCTGCCCTCGTGATCCAGTCACCTTCTGCAAGTCCCACCTCTGAACACAGGAGTCTTTGCCGAGATGCTGTTTTCACACATTGTCTCATCCTGGGCATGGCCTTACCTGATGTGCACAATTTTGCAGAGGTCAAATCTGTCCTCATAGGATGTAGCTCTGTGACTAATGGAAGATGAGAGAGGTTCAGCTGTGAAGGTGACTGTCCCCTGTTCCCCAAGAACTAACTTGTGCAGAGAAAGGGTATAAATTACTGAGTCCAGCCTTTCCACACTCCAGGGGCAAAGGGAGGAGCTGTGAAGTTCCCCGGCAGAATCCGACAAGAGCCAAAGAGGGTCTCAGAAAGGTCACTGTGCGGTAGACAGGGGACGCTTCCGGGTCAAGGAGAATAAATTGGCCTGAGTGGTGGGCTGTTGCTGATTGGAGAGAGTGTCCTGTGAAGGTGAGGAAAGGCCTGTGTCTACACCAGGGCCGTGCAGAGTGTGACAGTGAGTCTACCGTCAGGGTATGAGGCGGAGGAATTGAAGTTGGGTAGCTTGAGAGGCGTGGGGCCAGCAAAGCCTTTTTCCTCCCTCAGGACCTCTGTTCTGGCCACATCTGAAGGCCATGCATGGACCTAGTGGCAAAGTGCTGAGGACACCAGGATAATGTTGACAGTGCATACCGAGTGCTTGCTGTGCTTTGAGTACACGGGGGACGCGCATCTCCTGTTCTGTCTCATTCATGTGCTCAGCACCCATGGGACCTAGGTAACCAGACTCCTTTTTACAGAGGAAACGGAGGCTTAGGGTTTTCAAGCAACTTGTCTAAGCTCAGATTGTAACTAAGTTGTACAGTTTTAAACCAAGTTCTATAAAACTGCATCACGGATTTAATTTGTCGCCATTGCTGTTGTTTGAAACAAGGTCTCACCATGTAGTCCAGGTTGACCTTCACTGTGTAGCCTGGGCTGGCCACAAGCTTGCTGTGATCCTCCCGCCTCAGCCTCCCAAGGGCTGGGATTACAGGCGTGTGCGCTCCACCACGCCCGGCATCATGGATAAATCGAGTGAGCAGATTATCGGGGGATCAAGCCTGAGGAGAGAGGTACCTTTCATCCTTCAAGACCAGAGAAAAGGGCCCCTGAATTCAGATGGAGAGGAGGATGGGTCAGGCTTCGGCTTGCATTGTGCGGTGCCTGTGCTGTCCCTCTCAGCACCGCGCCCGAGTGGCCTCGGAGGGCATCTGCACTTCCCTCGGCCTCTTCCAGTGGCAGGGGCTTTGCACGTGGAGGCTGTTTAAAAAACAGCCAGTTCTGTGTGTGACGGGTGTGCTGGCCTGCTCCTCGGCCCCATGGCCTCCTGATCTGCTTGTACTTGGCATACAGGACAGAGGGGTTTTATTTTTAATGGCTGTATTTTCCTTTTCCTTGTGTTTATGGGTGTTAGTATGAACCATATTCCAACCCAGCCTCTAAAGTCTGAAAGAAGTTGATCGGAGGCCTAGTGTTGTTTTGTTTTTGCTTTGCCGTGTAGTCCAAGTTGGCCTTGAGCTTGTGATCCTCCTGCCTCAGCTTCCCAAGTGCTGAAACTCCAGGCCTGGCTTTGATTCTGGCCAAGAGGCATTTTCCTTTAGATTTTCTGTGGACCGTGTTCAGGTTTCTCATTATTGCCCGTCCCTAGGTCCCCCAGACCCGTGTCTCAGCCTTCAGTACTCAGTATAGTCTTCGGAATAGCGGAAGCTCTGCCCGCAGCCCTGTTCCCAGACACTGACTGCGCAAGCACATCTTTCCAGCCTTGGCCCCATCTGAGGGGCTTTCCCGGGGTGACTGGTTTCCCATCTCCTCGAAGTGTGCTATTTCTGTACGTGGTTTGGAAACGAGTGGCACAGGGGCTTTCTCATTTCCAAGTGGGCAGCTCCTACCAGTGCTAGGAAACTTCTCAGATGATGAAGGAGCTGGAGGAAATGATAAAAAGGCCGGGGAGACTGAGACCGAGGCGTCATTGCCTCTGGGGCCACTTTTATGTTCCCTTACAACTGTGTCAGTCTTTTGCCTTTGGTTGTTGAAGCCCAGTGTGTTTGCATTGGCAGCACAGCCATGAACTACGCTGTTTCTGCTGGACTTCCACGCACTCTCCTATCTTCCATCAGTGAGTTCACAGTGCTGGCCTCGCAGCACATGCACATAATGAGCTTACAGAGACGTTTACTTCTCGGTACCCTAACGGATTACAGCTGCCCATTTTCATTTTGCTTTTCTCAGCAGCTCTGACTCTTAGCACACTTTTACTTTCTCTCCTATCCTCTGTGAAAGATTGTTTTTAAATAGAACCAGTTGTTTTGGGTCTTCCACAAGTACTTCTGCTACACTCTTTCCTCAAGGTACGGTCACCCCTCCCCCAATTTCTGTTCACAGAGTGGCTTCCAAAATTACTTGTGTTTGGCACATGGCATCCTGAGTGGCAGGAAGATGGTCTGGGTAGGGCCTGGCTATGATCAGAAAATGGGCATGTTGCCGCATGCCTGTAATCCCAGCACTTAGGCTGAGGCGAGAGGATTGTAGTGAATTTGAGGCCACCCTGGCTACTGGTTCACAATACTTACCATCACTGACAACAGAGCATGTATGGAGCCCTGGGGTGAAGGCATTCATATACAGCATCTGTGATAGACAGGTACTATGGGGGCCCCAGGGGAACACATAGGAACTTAGAACCTTCCTGGAGACATAGCCCATCTGTTCATGGTAATTTTGCCAACAGAACACTGAGGAAAGGTGTATGGCTTTGGGAAAAAGGAGGAATTGTGGTTGCAGCTTCATACTGGCTGGGGGAGGGATGCAAACCCCAAACGGGCTTGTGTTAGTTCATAGGTCAGGGACTCTCGAGTGGGGAGTGGGCCACTGCACCTCAGTGCTGGCGGTGTCTGTAGACATTTCTGGTTGTCACCTCTCTGCGAGCTCCTGCATCTAGTAGGCAGGGACTGCAGATGCTAAAAATCTTGTGCAGTGTACAAGACAAGAATTACCTAGTTAGAAATGCCAGTGGTGCTGAGATCGAGCCCTGGGCTTTGGAGAAAGGCTTGGGAGAGGTTTCATTCGGAAGGGAAGCAGGAAGAGAAACTGGAGGGAGGTGGAAAGGCTCGGGTCTGGTGCTGTGTGTTACCCCATCTCAGACTAACTTGGAGGAAGTTACAGCTAAGGTCAGTGGGGTGCCCTGGTTGGTTGTGTCTTCTAATGATCACCGACTATGGCAGAGGCTTTGACATCCCAGGCCCCTGGTGTCACCCAGCAGAGGACACTGGTACAGGCGTGAGAAGACTGGGCATTCTGGGCTCCTGGGCTCCTGGACTCCTGGACTCCTGGGGGCCAGCCCAGCTTGCTTGCTCTGGGTGGCGGCAGGTAGCAGAGTGGCTGCCTGTCCGGCTGCTGCTAGGCTCCGCCTCCGGAACCAGTGCCTGCTGGGGGCTCGACCTGGCTTCCGGTCATTGGTTGTGTGTTACCGGTGTGCACCTTGGATCTTGCCCGTAAGCACCTCAGAATTGTGCAGTAAGGAATGGTGGTTGTGATGCAGGCTCTGGCACCAGCCTCTTCCTGCTGTGTGACCTAAGGCCAGTGATGCCGAGCCTTTGAGAGCTTCCAGTGATGACGAATGGCCGCCCTCGTCCTTGGGCTCACTACCACTGCCTAAGGCCGTTTCGCCTGTTGGGGCCTCAGTTTGTCCACTTATAAATTGAGAATGGTTCTTGTGAGGGTCAGATACATGCGGCCATGGTGTGGGGCCTGGTTCGGAGTAGGTGCTCAGTGCGGTGTGGTGCAGAGTGCAGGTGCTGGTGGAACTGGAAGCTGTGCTGGGCTTGGGATGGTCCGAAGGTTTGGGTCATTTGGGGAGAACAGTGCCCCAGGCGAGGGCTGGCAGCAGCATTCACTGTGCCTTTGAGCAAGGGAGGAGGACTTCATAGCTGCCACAGAAGGTGGCACGAGTGGGGCCTGGTGACACTGTGAAGCTGAGGCAGGTTTGAGCCCAGGCTGGGACCGACTTACTGAGATCCTGTCTTTTTGAGACAGGCTGGGGGTTCAGTCCCCAGGACCCCACATGTGCACACTCACATGCTCACACACACGCGCGCACACTCACATGCAGAGTGGCAAGAACAATAGCATAACTGTGTTTGAAGCAAAGGGGAGGTTTTCGTTTTTGGTACCAGGGATCAAACTCGGGGCCTGGTGCTTGCGAGGCAGGTGGCGGAACCACTGAGCTAAATCCCTGGCCCAAAGGAAAGTATTTTGAGGGAGATCACTGGGAATTGTCATAAATAATTTTAATTTAAACATTCACCACATTTTTCCCTCACACCTCCTCGGTAGTGTTTTGAAACTGTTCCATAACACAGGGAGGCACAAGGGAGACGTGCAAGGTGACCCACGTCTCCAGCTTTGCAAGAATGGCTCTGAGAAGCTGTCAGGGAGTGGAGCAGGAGGAGGGCGGGTTGGAAGGTGTGGAGCCGGCGTGAGAGTGGTCCTGCCCTTTCCTTACAGCCTGGGTGCGGCAGGCTGGCCTCCCCTCTGCCCAGTGCGTGGCCCTTGCTTCCTGGTGGCACAGCTTCACGGCCTTTGCCTTCCATGCCCTTGACCCAGGCTTTCCTGAGCGTCGCTGGGATTCGGGCACCTGCCCTGGGGCGCCTCAGCACCATGAGGGGGCTGGGACACCTTCCTTCCACTTCCACGGTGCCGTCTCAGATTGTGTGTCCAGTGTCCTGGTTAGGCCGGGACGAGAGGGTGGCCTTGGGCCGGGATCTTCATGCGTGGAGTTGCTGTGTCACAGGCCAGCTGCCACTGGAGGTTAGGAAGAGCCTTGGCCCCCAAGGCCCAGGTTTCGCCCAAAACCCCAGGTGACAGTGTTGTCACAGCAGGGTGGACGGTCGCAGCTGGTCCACATTTGCATTGTGCCAGGTCATGCTTTTAGCGTAGTCTTCGTTTTTCTTTTTGGCTCGCTGCTTTGTGCCACACTGGCCTTGTATCATCTTTGCCCGAGGGAGGGTGCAGCTGTCATGTTTTGCAGATGAGGCAGCCAAGGTCCGCGTGGTTGGCAGCTTGGCCGGGATGTGCATGCTGCAGCCTGGTCCCAGGCCTGTGCTGTGCTCACACAGCTTTTGCAGCCTTCCTTAGATAGCGGGTCGGGCTGGTCTCACGCTCACTGCATCCTCCTGCCTCAGCATCTGAGTGCTGGGACTACCCGTGTGCACCACCACGCCTGCCTCATGGAGCCACTGTGCTGAAGGCGGCATCTTCTGTGCCCTCTTTCTAGTGCTGCTGAAGATGTTTTAGGAGCACGCTGTGCCGACATAAGAAGGAGAGGGTGTTTTATGATTCTCGTGGGCCTGGTTTGGACCCTGGCTGTGCCCACTTACTAGTTGTGTAACTTTGGGCAAGTCCCTTCCCTGCCTGTGCCTGCTTCCTGCGAAAACATAAGACTGTGTGTTGGGCGTGGCGGTACATGCCTCTAATCCCGGCACTCTGGGAGGCTGGGGCAGGAGCGTGCCAATTTAGTGACTTAGCCAGGCCCTGTTGAAAAAAATGGTTGAGGATGTTGAGCATGGAGGTACACATCTGTTATCCATTTGAAATATTCGTACTCTCTTTTTATTGTAGTGAAGCCCGCACTAATGAACTGTGACTTTTATTTATTTATTGGTACCGGGGATCGAACTCAGGACCTTGCACTTGTGAGGCAGGCGCGGTGCCACTGAGCTACATCCCCCGCCCTGAGCCATGACTTTTGAGACCCAAATCCCTGAAAAGCGCCACACCTATTAGGCTTTTCGTTAGCTGGTCCATATTTCCCATACACTTCAGGCTAATTCTCCATGTTCCTGCTATTTGAATCCTGAAATTGATTAACAGGATTTTTCTTTTCAGTTATCTTTCATTAATATTTCTCTTCCCACCCTTCCACTTCCTAGATTCTAGAAGACTTATTTTACTAAATGAAAGTTACCAGTTATCTCCTTATTATACCAGTGGATCGTTTCCAACAAAGGAAGTTGCTTTCCACATCTAATGTGATCATTTCCCCAATGATACTGAATTCTCTGCAAGTCTAGGAATGTTCATAACTGTTTTTATAATATTGGTCTTTACTCTTTTCTCATTACTTTATCACAAGGGGACCTCGCACGGGGTGCAGGTCCATCTCTGGGACAGTTTAGAGGTGAGGCTCAGTGGCCGGAGAGGAGCCCACTCCGGGAAGCGATCGGATGGTCCCCATGCATGGCCCTGCCTGGCCCGTGTGACCTGGGCAGGCCGTGCAGCTCTCAGCCCATCCCTGGCGGGAGGAGTGTGCCAGCGCAGAGCTGCGTGGGCCACGTGGCGGGTGGGCGCGCATCTCCCCATCCTTTGTCCTTTCTCCCCATTCTGCTGCTCCCTGACAAAGCTAGTTGCTCTGCTTTTGTACGGCTCCTCTCATGGGATTATATGCAACTCTGCAACTTTGGGAATATTTTCTCTCCCACCGAGTATCCTTTCGCTCCTTCCCATGATGTAGCTGGGTCCCCTTCTTGGTGGGGAGGCCCACAACCCTTCCTCTCGTAGGATGTTGAAGGGCTCACAGAAGCCTGTTTTGTTTTTGTACAGAGGACCCTGTGCTTCTTTTCGCTCCTTTGCACTTTTTACAAATGACATTGTTTCTTGGAGCCTTCAGCCTAGGTAGTAGTTCAGTCTTGAGCTGGGCGACTCAAATGAGTAGAGAAGGGAAGCTGCTGTACTGTTTACTCCAGCCTGGTTTGCCTAGTGTTCTTCTCCAGGGAAGGCCCAGTCGTCTGTGTGCAAATTGGGGAAACCCACATGTAGATGAATATTCGGGTGGCCCAGCGACTAAACACCCTTTTCTGTCACTGAGCTTCTAGAAAGCCCTAGGGCAGTAAGGTCAATGAGTAAGGAGTACAAAGCCTGTAACCCCAGCACCCCTGGAGGCCGAGGCAGAAGAATCACAAGTTCGAGACCAGCCTGGGAAATTTAGTGAGACCTGTCTCAAAACAAAACTAACCAACCAAACAAAGAAATAGAAGGGGCTAGAGACATAGCTCCATGTTAAGGCCTTCAGTAGGGAGATTAATAAACGTGTGACTGGTCTTTTTGACATTTTAAGTTTCATGGGCATGTATTGCAAAATATTGCCAAGTAATATCCCATTGTATAGGCATACCGTGCTTTTTTATTCACCAGTTAATGACAATTTAGGTTATTTCCACTTTCGGTTGTTAGGAGTGAACTGAACACTTGTGTGGAAGGTCTTATGTGGTTGTATGC
The DNA here is from genome assembly GCF_012274545.1 of Fukomys damarensis. NCBI lineage: Eukaryota > Metazoa > Chordata > Mammalia > Rodentia > Bathyergidae > Fukomys > Fukomys damarensis. The sequence goes on from NW_022900932.1 coordinate 3,161,192, forward strand.
TTTCATTTCTCTTGGACTGAATTGCTGAATTATATGGTAATTCTATATTTAATTTTTTAAAGACCCACCAAATTTTTCCCAAAATGTTTGCACAATATCCCTTTAACATCCACCAGCAGTGTATACAGGTTTTAGTTTCTCCACATCCTCAATGACACTTACTATTTATTTTTATTTTAGCTGTCCTCGTGAGTATAAAGTGCTTTTTAAAAAAATGGAGTCTTGCTATATTGCCCAGGCTGGCTTCAAACTCCAGGGCTCAGGGTCCCTCCTTCTTCAGCCTTCTGAGAAGCTTTGACTGCAGGCATGTGCCACTGTATCCAGCAATATAAAATGATATTTAATTATCATTTCCTTCATAGATTGTTTTATCAAACATCTTTCCTTTTCTTTTTTTGTTTTTGGTACTAGGGATTGAACATAGGACCTTAGGCAGGTGGTAGCACCACAGAGCTAAATCCCCGGCCCTTTTTTTTTTTTTTTAAAGAGAGGGTCTCACCACATAGTTCACTATGTAGCCCAGGCTGGCCTTAAACTCTCGGTGATCCTCCTGCCTCAGCCTCTGGAGTGCTGGGATTACAATTATGTGCCACCGTGCCTGGCCAAACATCTTTCATTGTATCTTCTTTGGAAAGAGATCTTTTCAAGTCCTCTGGCCATATTTGAATTGGTCTTTTTATTGTTGAGTTATAAGAGTAGTTTATTTCTGAGTTTTATATAATTGTCTGGAATTTAAATGATTTAGATGATTCTGTTACTACTTTTGTAGACTAAGTAGAGATTTTGAAATCTGCTGTCAGTAATGGGAGCATAGGGAGATTTTTAAATGCAGGGTGACAGAGGCCTCATGCGTGGCATGAATTTATACATGGAAAAACTGTTCTGGAAGCAACAGCCCTTCTTTTAAACATTTGGCTCCCTTGGATATCACACCAGTACCTAGTTTCTTCAGGCTCTTTTGTGGCTCTGCCTGGGACCTTTCAAGAGTTGGCAGGGCTGATGTCTTTGAAAAAATCCTAGCAGATTAGATGGATTTAGTGCATTTATGTTTGGGTCTGGGGAACACAGCGTGGTGCTTTCCTGGGGTGCATGTGGTCCTGGGTTCAGCCCCTTTGCTTTTTGAAAAGTTCATTTGAGAGGTTTGGGGATGCTTTGAATAGAGCAGTCAGTAGCTGATGTTTCAGGGCGGTCATTCCAGCAGTTGCAGCCTTGAGTCAGGCTGCTGCTACCTTAGAATTGAGCAGAGAAAGGGAGAAGAGTGGAGGTTTAGTTACCGTGTGGGCTGTTCCTTCCATACTCCTTATAAATAGGAGCAGTTTCTAGAGCGCTAATGAGGAAAGAGATCCTCATTTAGTTCCTGGATACTTAAAACCCCAGGTGAACCCCGTTTATGGGAGCTGCCTACAGCTTGATTAGCTCAGTTACCTTGGCGACCCATGGGCCTTGCTGTTAGTGCCCTGTGGTCATTTGCAGTCATGTAGCTCAGGGGTCTTTGCCTCTACCCTTTCCTGGAACTTCAGGCAAATCAAAAAAACCTTGCAGCCTCTCTGCCTGGTGAGTACTGGAACCTGGGCTTTGTGACGGGTCGGCTCTGAGCCAGGCTTCCCATGCTCACACACGTGAGACCCGTTTCTCTTGGCTGAGGCACTTAAAGAAAAAACTGTCCACATCGCAGCTAAAACAGTCTTGTCTTATTCCCTGCTCTTTTTACCCCCACCTCTAGCCTTGGGTCCTCTTTTCCCCTTTCCGTTTTATTTTACAACAGCGCCATGGATCACTTTTCTAGTTACTTCAGCTGCTGGGGCTGCTTAGGTCTTTGCATGGGGTGCGCGTGCGTGCGTGTGTGTGTGTGTGTGTGTGTGTGTGTCCCCGTGAGACAGGGTCTCGCTGTGTAGTCTGGGCTGGCCTGGAACTCACTGTGTAGCCCAGGCTGGCCTGGAACTTGTGGTGATCCTTCTGCCTCAGCCTCCCGAGTGCTGGGGTTATAGGTGTGCCCTGGTTCTGTTTCTCTTCTTTTTTTATTTTTATTTTTTTGGTACCAGGGATCAAACTTAGGACCTTGTGCTTGTGAGGCAGGGGGCAGCACCACTGGCCCCTATTTCTCTTCTTAAAGCAGGGGCTATATGAGCCATTCACATTCTCCAGTCATAGAAAATCTTTTGAATTTTGTCTGTTGGCCATGCTTAGAGATGTATCTGCATTTTCATGCTTTTCTGCTTGGAGTGAGCACGTTTACATTTTTATGCCACCTTAGCTTCCAAGGCAAAAGCGGACCCCTAATTCGTCTGTGTTCCTGATGCAGGGTGGTAGGAGTGATGGTTCCTCGCTTCTCCTCTCCATGCCCAGCCGGGATGGGACTGCTGTGCAGTGGTCCCGTGGGAGCAGAGTCCGTGCAAAGCCCCTGCGCTGTGGGTGCGGCCTCCCCGGAGCTCCTGACTGGCGGGGGCCTTGTTGCTGTGGGTGGGGAGTCAGAGAGGGTGCGGGGTTGTGGACTCTGAAAGAGGAGGAGCTGGAGGCATGGGCCCTGGTGGGAAGGTAGACGAGGAAGGCGGAAGTCCTATTTGGAAATAGCTAGATTTTCTCTCCCTGCCTCTAGAGTAATGAAGATAACGCCGAGCAGTCGGCTCTTCCTGGTTGAGCTCGGTCTGCAGGCGGAAGGGTGCCCCTGAGGGGATGACCAGACCCTGGCATTAGGAAAATTAACCTGGCTGGAGTCCGCACCATCCCGGGCAGGTCGGTTACCTCACCGCCGTGTCTGCTGCACAAGGTCCCGTGTGCAGACCTTTCCCTCCGTACGAATCTCCTGGCGGTGTCATTTACACGATGGCTTCTCTGCCACTGACCCAGCCTTGCTCTGTAGTGGCTTCCCCCACCTGTGGCACCGGCTGGGCTGTTTCTTCCCCTTCCCTCTGTCTAAGCCAGGAAGGCTCTGATACGCCGTTTATTCACAATGAAATAAAATGCCGTCAGAGCACACATCTTCTCATCCACTTTAAGCCACTTATTTCTAATTGCGATGTAAAAAGCTTTTCTCTGAAATCTTTGAAGCATCATGCAGATTGGGAACAATCCTTTCAGACCTGTTCATCCAGCCCCCCCGTCAGTATCGTGTAGGCTTTTCCCGTAGAGTAGGAGGCAGGGGCATCTGCTATCTGCTACAGGGAGAGGTATCCTCTCCCTTGGGGAGAAGGCGAAATCGCCCTGTGGAGAGCCCCGGCCATTGTCCCTGCAGTCTTGCAGTCCCTTGTGGACAGACGTCTGCCTCTCAGGGGACAGGTGTTTGGTCCTGTGGCCATGGCCTTGGCTCGTGCTGCATACAATGGCCACACGTCATTCTTCTGTCCTTGTCCCCTAGAAATTTATTTCTGTTGTAACTGAAATTTTACTTTTTACTGTGCGTAAAAAGTGTGTGTGTGTGTCTGTGTGTGTGTGTGTGTGTGTGTGTGTGTGTTTTGAGACAGAATCTTGCTATGTAGCACTCCCTGCCCGGCCAGCATGGGTCACTGCCCCGAGGAGAGATCCGGGAAGCCATTGCTTCTCTTGAAAAAAAATGTGTGTTATTGGGTTAGGTATTTAGCTCAGTGGTTCCGCAGCCTGCCTCGCAAGCGCAAAGACCTGAGTTCGATCCCTGGTACCAAAAAAAGGGGGGGGGTGTAATCATCGTGCAGAATATCAGGGCAGTATGCTTGGAATGACCTGTGTCCTTGAGGGGCCCGGGGAGGTTGCGTGTCCGTACAGGATGGACGAGAACTGGGAGGGAAAATGGAAGTGAGGGACGGTTAATTTGCATCCATCTGCGTAACTGAGAAGTATTTTTTCTGTTGGTTCTTACTTAGTAAGATAGTCTTCTCTATGTTTTCCACATAAAGTGAACCACAATAGGGGTACTCTTAGTTGTAACTTCCTAAATTAAAATATCATTTAAAAATTATTAAAATAATATATCTTCTTGATGCAAAAATAAAATGTAACAATCTGTAAAGTGTTCTTTCTCTTTTCCATTCTTCCAATAACTGTGGATATATTTTCAGATTTTTCATGTTTATACCAGTATAGTCCATTTTTTGTTTTGATGTGGATACACAATCTGCACCTTGTCTTTTTTTCACTTAATATATTGATATTGGGCTTGGGATTTAGCTCAGTGGCACTGCACCTGCCTGACAAACTCAAGGTCCTGAGTTCGATCCCCAGTGCTAGAAAAAAAATATTTTTGATGTTAATTGAGTAGCTTTTTAAAATCATGAATAAATATTGAATTAGCAAGTGTTTCTATCCAATGAAGAGAATGGAGGGCTTTTCTTCCATTAATGGCCACATTCCTGGGGTAACTTTAGCCACTTCTCTTTTAAAAATTTCATTCACTCATTCATTCATTTATTTATTTAGAGACAGGGTCTCACTGTGTAGTTGAGACTGACCTGGAACTCACTATGTAGCCCTGGCTGGTCTTGAACTCACAGCGATCCTCCTGCCTCAGCCTCCCGAGTGCTGGGATTGCAGGCGTGCACCATCACGCCCATCAACTTTAGTCACTTCTTAAAACTGACAGCTACTCATTGTTTGAAGGTATTTCAGGTACATCACTGCGAAGCAGAATGGGTGACCTGCCTGGGGAACCTGAGAGGAAAGTGCCTGACCACGCATGGCACGGTGCTTTATCTGTTCACTGCTCTTCCCAGCACCCTGAACTCTGGTGGGTGCTGAGCTTTTCTACTGTCTCTGCAGTTCTGCCATTGGAATGTGAGGTAGATGGAATCATACAGTTTGTAGGCTTTTCACAGCAGCCTCTTGCACTTGGCCATATGCATTTAAAATTCCTCCAGGTTTTTTGTGGTTTTGATACCTCGTTTCTTTTTATCCCTGAACAGTGTCCCTTTCTATGGGTGAATGTGCTGCACTTGGTTATCCATTCATCTGAGGAAGAACATTTTGGTTACTTCCAAGTTTGGGCAGTGACGCATAGGCTGCCGTAAAGATTTGTGTGTTAGTTCTGTGGACCTGTTTTCAGCTCATCAGGGTAAATACCTGGGAAGGTGAATCGCATGGTTGGCCCAAAGTTAGCTTTGTGTGGAGGACGGCCCGGCTTGTCTTTCGGAGTGGATTTGTCATTCTGTATTCCCACCAGCAGTGAATAAGAGCTCATCCTTAGAGCAGTCAGGGTCATGTTTTAAGTTTTAGCCATTCTAATTGTGTGTCTCATTCTTGTAACTTACAGTTTCTTTGTTTTTTTTTGGTTGGGGATCGAACTACTGTCCTTGTGCTTGTGAGGTAGGCAGCGGAACCACTGAGCTAAATCCCAGCCCTTAACATACAGTTTCTAATGACTCACGGTGTTTAGCATTTTTCACATGCTGATTTGCCACCTGGGTATCTACTTTGGTGAGTTATCTGTTCATATCTTCTACTTATTTTTATTTTTAAAATTTATTATTATGATTTTTGTGGTACTGGGGATCGAACTCAGGACCTTGCACTTGCCAGGCAGACACAATGCCACTGAGCTACACCCCTGGCCTCTTTTACTTACTTTTAAATTGGGTTGTTTGTTTTCTTATTGTTGAGTTTTAAGTATTCTTTGTATTTTTTTTAAGTTTTGTTTTTTTTGGTACAGGGGATCGAACTCAGGTCCTTGCACTTGCAAGGCAGGTGGCAGAACCACTGAGCTAAATCCCCGGCTCCTTCTTTGTATGTTTTGGATACATATCCTTTAACACATGGCACGAAGATTTTCTAGTACATGGCTTGTTTGTTCATTCCTTTAGCTTTGTATGTATGTATTGCAGAGCATTTATAATTTTTTTGTGTTTTTGGTATCAGGGATCAAACTCAGGACCTTGCACTTTCAAGGCAGACATGGTGCCACAGAGATAAATCCCCGGTAGTATTTTTAATTTTAATGAAGTCCAGTTTGTCATTTTTTTCTTTCATTGATCATGATTTTGGTGGTGGTATCTAAAAAGTTATGACGAGGGCCAGGGATTTAGCTCAGTGGTTTTACCACTTGCCTCGCAAGCACGAGGTCCTGAGTTCAATCTCCGGTTCCAAAAAAAGAAAAGTTATCACCATTCACAAGATTTCTTAACTTTCTTCTATATTATCTTCTAGAAGCTGTAAAGTTTTGCATTTTATAGTGAAGGCTAAGACCAGTTTTTTTTTTTTTTTAGCTCTTCCCAGCACCCTGAACTCTGGTGGGTGCTGAGCTTTTCTACTGTCTCTGCAGTTCTGCCATTGGAATGTGAGGTAGATGGAATCATACAGTTTGTAGGCTTTTCACAGCAGCCTCTTGCACTTGGCCATATGCATTTAAAATTCCTCCAGGTTTTTTGTGGTTTTGATACCTCGTTTCTTTTTATCCCTGAACAGTGTCCCTTTCTATGGGTGAATGTGCTGCACTTGGTTATCCATTCATCTGAGGAAGAACATTTTGGTTACTTCCAAGTTTGGGCAGTGACGCATAGGCTGCCGTAAAGATTTGTGTGTTAGTTCTGTGGACCTGTTTTCAGCTCATCAGGGTAAATACCTGGGAAGGTGAATCGCATGGTTGGCCCAAAGTTAGCTTTGTGTGGAGGACGGCCCGGCTTGTCTTTCGGAGTGGATTTGTCATTCTGTATTCCCACCAGCAGTGAATAAGAGCTCATCCTTAGAGCAGTCAGGGTCATGTTTTAAGTTTTAGCCATTCTAATTGTGTGTCTCATTCTTGTAACTTACAGTTTCTTTGTTTTTTTTTGGTTGGGGATCGAACTACTGTCCTTGTGCTTGTGAGGTAGGCAGCGGAACCACTGAGCTAAATCCCAGCCCTTAACATACAGTTTCTAATGACTCACGGTGTTTAGCATTTTTCACATGCTGATTTGCCACCTGGGTATCTACTTTGGTGAGTTATCTGTTCATATCTTCTACTTATTTTTATTTTTAAAATTTATTATTATGATTTTTGTGGTACTGGGGATCGAACTCAGGACCTTGCACTTGCCAGGCAGACACAATGCCACTGAGCTACACCCCTGGCCTCTTTTACTTACTTTTAAATTGGGTTGTTTGTTTTCTTATTGTTGAGTTTTAAGTATTCTTTGTATTTTTTTTAAGTTTTGTTTTTTTTGGTACAGGGGATCGAACTCAGGTCCTTGCACTTGCAAGGCAGGTGGCAGAACCACTGAGCTAAATCCCCGGCTCCTTCTTTGTATGTTTTGGATACATATCCTTTAACACATGGCACGAAGATTTTCTAGTACATGGCTTGTTTGTTCATTCCTTTAGCTTTGTATGTATGTATTGCAGAGCATTTATAATTTTTTTGTGTTTTTGGTATCAGGGATCAAACTCAGGACCTTGCACTTTCAAGGCAGACATGGTGCCACAGAGATAAATCCCCGGTAGTATTTTTAATTTTAATGAAGTCCAGTTTGTCATTTTTTTCTTTCATTGATCATGATTTTGGTGGTGGTATCTAAAAAGTTATGACGAGGGCCAGGGATTTAGCTCAGTGGTTTTACCACTTGCCTCGCAAGCACGAGGTCCTGAGTTCAATCTCCGGTTCCAAAAAAAGAAAAGTTATCACCATTCACAAGATTTCTTAACTTTCTTCTATATTATCTTCTAGAAGCTGTAAAGTTTTGCATTTTATAGTGAAGGCTAAGACCAGTTTTTTTTTTTTTTTTGGTACCGGGGATCAAACTTGGGACCTTGCACTTGGCAAGGCAGGCAGCGGAACCACTGAGCCAAATCCCCGGCAAGATCAGTTTTAAATGTATGTATGTATATATGTATGTATGTGTTTGCAGTACTGGGGATGGAACCCAGGGTCTTTGCACTAAGCTGCATCCCCAGGCCTTCTGTTAATTTTCAATTTTGAGACAGGATCTCCCTAAGTTGCTCAGTTGCCCAGGGTAGGCTCAAACTTCTGATCTTTCTACCTCAGCCTCCCAGAGAACTGGGGTTACAGGTGTGCACTGCCATGCCTGGCTTAATTCCTTTTGGGCATATATTTCTAGTACCATTTGTTGAAAAGATTATCTTTTTTCTCTTTAATTACCTTTGCTCCCTTGTCAAAACTTAGTTTTATTATATATATATATATATGTATATATATATATGTATATATATATATGTATATATATATATGTATATGTATATGTGTGTATGTATGTATATGTATATATGGGTCTGTTTCTGTGTTCTCTGTTGTGTTCCATTGTCTGCTTTCTCCACTGATACCATACCAACTTTATCACTGTAGCTTTTTAGTAAATCTTGGAGTCCAGTAGTGTCACCCCTCGGCTTTGTTTTTCTCCTTTATTGTTGTATTGGGTTTTCGGGTCTTTCGCCTTTCTGGGTAAACTTCAGTATCAGTTTTGTCAGTATCTACAAAATAACTTGCTGGGGCTTTGACAGCAATTGTATTAAATCTCTAGATCAACCTGGGAAGGCTTGGCATCCCTATACTGAACCTGCCCACTCATGAACTTGAAACACTTTTCCATTTGTTTAGATCTTCTTTGATTTCTTTCATTAAAGTTGTATAATTTTCTCATGTAGTTCAAATAATACTTATTAAGATTTATATTAGCCAGGGTTTATACTGTACCAGCCATTAACGCATGCCTATAATCCAGCACTCTGGGAGGCTGAAGCAGAAGGATCTCAAGTTTGAGTCCAGCCTGGGAAAGTTAGCAACTTAGGGAAGCCCTGTCTCAAAATAAAATAAAAAAGGACTGGGGCTGTAGCTCATTGTGAAAGTGAAGGTCCTGAGTTCAATCCCTAGTATCACACACACACATACACACAATTTATACGAAAATATTTTATTTTTAAATACTAATTTGAATGGTTTGGCTTTAAATTTCAAATTGTAATTGTGCATTGCTGATAAGAAAGCAAGTGACTTTTGTATATTAACCTTGTATCCTGTTACCTGGATTAATAGTTACATGATTTTTTCTTTTTTGCCAATTCTTTTGGGTAATTTTTCCTGTACAAATAGTCACGTCATCTGCAAACAAAGACGTGAATTTTTTTCCTTCTTAGTCTGTATATCTTGTATTTCCTTTTCTTAGTGCATTAGTTAAGACTTCTAGTATGACTGAATGGAAGTTGTGAGGGGTTATTCTTGTTACTGCTTTCCGGGAGAAAACACCTAGTTTCTCACCATTAATTAAACATGCTAACCAAGAAAGTTTCTATTCTAAGTCTAACCAAGAAAGTTTCTATTCCAAGTTTTCTGAGATTTTGGTCAAGAATGAGTTTTGAATTTTGTCAAATGCTTTTTCTGCACATGTTGATATGACCGTATGACTTTTCTTCTTTAGCTTGTTGACATTAATTGATTTTATTTTATTTTTTTTTATTTTATTGAGTTTATAGGTACATTTTAGGGATACAGTACAGTTACATTCATTGTTGGGATCATGTACCTCTACATGGCAAGTCTTGATTCTCATTTTTTCCCCTTACCTCTGCCATTAATTGATTTTTGAATGTCGAACAGGTCCTTCATACCTGGAATGCATACCACTTGGTCACGGTGTGTAATTCTTTTTGTACTCTATTGTATTTGATTTGCTATCTTTTGTTGAGGATTTCTATATCCGTTTCATGAGAGATACCTGTCCATGGTTTTCTTTTTTTGTAACGTTTTCTGGTTTTGGAATCAGGTAATGCTGGTCCCATATAAAGTGTTAGGAAGTGTTTCCTCTTCTGTTTTCTGGAATAGTTTGTAGACAACGGATTCATTTCTTCTTTATTTTATTTTTTTTTGTTTTTTTTGAGACAGGTTCTCACTATGTATTTGAGACTGACCTGGAACTCACTATGTAGCCCAGGCTGGTCTTGAATTCACAGTGATCCTTCTGCCTCAGCCTCCTGAGTGCTGGGATTACAGGCGTGAGCCACCATGCCCAACTCATTTCTTCTTTAAATGTTAGGTAGAATTTACCAGTGAAACCATCTGGGGTGGGTGCTTTTTGTTTATGTGGTATTAGTTGTTGATTCATTTTCTTTGATTCAGACCTGTTCAGATAGTCTTTTTCTTCTTGAACGAAGTTTGGTAGGTTGCGGTTTTCAAGGAATTTATTTCAAGAAAGTTATCAGATTAGGGAGCATAGAGTTGTTTAGCATATTCTTCTTTTCATGTCTGTAATACCAGTAACTATGGCTCTTTCCTTCTTGATTTTAATAATTTGGGTCTTCTCTTCTGTTTCTTAGTTAGCTTGGCAAGATGTTATCAACTTTATTGATCTTTTCAGAGAACTGATTTGGCATGTGGGATTTTGGTTCATATTACACTCTAGAACCATAGTGCTTGAGCTTTGAGCAATTGCTACATTTTACCGTGTAGTTGTTACACATGTGTGTGGAAAGGCAAAACAATTAGGAGTGGATGAGGAGACAGCATTAGAACTTCCTGGAGGGAGTAGACTTTCCAAGGCTTTCATTATGGACAGAACAGTGAACCAGCAGGTAGGTGAAGTGGTTAGACCATTGACTGAGGTAATGAATAGGAAAGAGTAGTCTGGATTTTAGAGTCAGGCAAAAGTGTGCATGCTGATTTCCCTTATGAAGTGTGTGATCTTGGATGAGTGATTTCCCTCTCTGAACATGTTAAATGCAAATTCTTATTTTACTATTTGGCATGAAAAGTAGAGTTAATATATATGCTAGGTGTTTACTATGATAACCTAGTACATAGTAGACACAATTATGACATTTGTTCTTCTACTACCACATCTATTAGACACATTAAAGAATTTTTTGATTTTTAAATACTTTAGGGCCATAAGTACAGGATAAGAAAAATTTCCTCTTTGATATGTGAAGTTCCGTTTCTACCCACATGAAATTTGGTTGTTGTAAATCCCTCTTGACTTGAAAAGTTCAAATCTGGGAAGCAGAAAGCTATTTATAGGAAGGCTGGCTGGTTTGGCAAACTGTGTCCTTTGTACCCTCATGACCAGGCCCTTTCTTCCTTAGCAGGGAGACCCTGTGCACAGCGGGCTGCTGCTGCTTTTAGCCAGGTGTTTGCCAGGTCTTCCTTATCCAGAGTGAGTGCTTGTTTTTGGAAAACCTCCAAGGACAAGGTACTGACTGCCTTCTGAGAAAGACAGAGAATTTGACAAAAAATTTGCTAGAGCAGATTTGGAATGTTGATTAAATACAGATCTCAGAGTTCGTGAGACAGGCACTGGGATTAAACTAAACACATTACCCACAGAGACAAAGAAAGTGAGAAAAACCTGGACTTAGTTAAAGCCAAAGTGGTTTTTTTTTTAATATTTTAAAGTAATTTGCCTTGTTCAGCTGTTTTTACTAACAAATTACAGCCAAGTGGCTGTAGTGCTTACTAACTTATTGGAGAAATGATTTCTTTAAAAATTTGTTTAAACAGAAAAGCTTAAAGCAACAGAATTTGATCTGTATAGCCTGCAAGCCGGTATTTTCAGAAATAATTACCATGTTTCCTTCCTGAGCTAAAGTAACTTGAAAGGAAATGGCCCACTTGAAAAAGTCACCCTCACGAAAGGGTTAGGAGAAAGGGGCAGTTCCTCATCTATTGCCTGCAGCTCTGACGACTGTTGATTAAGAAGGGTCTGGCCTGGCCCTGGTGCCACACTGGCCCTGCTGGGGGCGTGCCTGAGCGCACCATTCATTCATTCCATAGGTCTGACCTATCCCTGTTCCAGACTCACCCAACGGGAAAGGATTCTGAGCCTTACAAAGCACATTCTGTAGGTCTGTTCAAAGCTCTCAGTGGGTCGCTAAACGTAAGAGGATTTCACAAAGACTGAGATGGGCAGAGCAGGGAGAGCGACAGGTGGGCAGACACAGGTGGCGGGCTGGTGGGAGATTCCCAGGTGGAGCTACAGTGGAACAGAGGGAGGCCTGGGCTGGGTGTGTCCCTGCAGGTGACAGAGCACCTAATAGGACAACGGGCGAACTGTTGGAGAGACATTGGGAAAGTCAGTAGTGGCAGATCTATGAAAATGTTCTTGTTGACGGAGGAGGCAGGGACTTGAGGTAGTCAAGATCACTTGAAGAGGTTGTTTTGAGAGTAAGACAGTGGCTTTGGAAATGGAGAGGAAGAGACAAATTCGTGAGCTATTTTAGGATAGAAAATGTCTGGGATTTGGTAAACCCCTGGTTGACCCACTCACCTCACCCAATCCCGGCTGTCACTTATGCTGGAGGTGCACAGCCCTTATGCACCTTTCCTAGGGCGCTTTTAAAACCCTGCGCCTTTGAGATCACTGACCCATTTGGTCGCCTCCCCTGGGGATGGGTCACTGGAACATGGTGCCTCCGGGCCTCTATAATTGAAGAAGTCCCTTCAGAAGCAGAGGGGAGTAATTGATGTTCAGTCTCCTGACCGGAAAAGTCAGAGACCACAGGAGACTTTCTAAAAAGGAGGCCGAATGTAGAAATAAATGTTCCCCAGAACCTTTTCCCATTCACAGATTTCCTACCTGGGAGCCCACCTCTCTGCAGTAGATCTGGCTTCTCTTAAATTTAAAAACAAAAACAAGCATGGGAAGAGGTTTGAAGAAGAAATTAATCCTGATGATTTTCAAAAGGCTTAGAAAGTACCATCAGAAAAAGGATTGTGCCCCAGGGGCGAAAGCCAGGCTGAACTCCAGGTGGAGCAAGGGTCCTGGGGCTGTGTAGCCAGGGGGAGCTGCCTGGGTGCCAGGGTGGGGGCTCCTGCTGAGCTGACCTGACAGGATTCTTGCTGAAGGGAGGCCAAGGTCTTGGGTATCCCATCTCAGGGAGGGGGATGTTACAGTAAGCTGATCCAGATAGGAAGGGACTCCCAGACCTACCTAGCAGAATTCTTGCTAGGGCCGGACAAGGCCAAGGCCCAGTGCGAAAGAGGCCTCCGCGAGCCAAGCTGGAGTTCGGTGGAGAGGAGGCTGCGAGTGTGTGCTCTATTACCTCACTGCCAGTGCTGGTCATTCTTAAGTTGGTATGTTAGCATAAGCTTAGAAAAACACTGTTCTTCCAGAAGTGAGGTCATACTCCACGCAGTGGCCTGTAGGTACACTTCCCACTTCAGATGTCGTGGGTGTTTTTCCCGTCAGCACGCACGCACTGGCCTCACTCTACACAGCCTAGCCTCACTTTAGGTCTTGCCTACACTGAGTTGTAGACTGGAGTGAATTTCAGATATAAGCAGTTATATTTCCAATTTATAATTTTTTTACATATATTTGCCCATTTGTTTCATAAAATAACTCTTGGAAGGGACAATAAGGCAGGAATATCTCAGTTTTTTTTGTTTTTTTTTTGTTTTTGTTTTTGTTTTTTTTTGTACCAGGGATCGAACTCAGGACTTTGTACTGCCAGGCAAGTGGCAGAACCACTGAGCTAAATCCCCGGCCCCTCCATTTTTGTAGATAATTCCAGTTAGATGAAAATCATCTCTCTAGGTACCTAGAAGAATTTCAGCTAAGATGTGTTAAGTCCAGGATTCACATGAGTCAGTTGCATGTGTGAAAAATAAATTTCATCCAGGCAGGGTGGCACACACCTGTGATCCCAGCACTGAGGAGGCTGAGGCAGGAGGATCGTGCACGTTTGAGGCCAGCCTGAGCTACATAGTAAGTTCAAGGCCAGCCTGCACTACATAGTGAGACCCTGTCTCCAAAGGCCAGAAAAAGAAAAGAAAAAGCAATTTCAGTCTTTGCCATTCAGCTTACATATTAGCCACATTCAGAACACCATTTTTGTCTGTGGCATCTTAGGAAGTAACATATGGTGTCTGTAGGACCTAGAATCTCATGATAAACTTCACGTAAAGTGTTGATCCCTTTTGCATATATTATTTCTATATTGAAAAATCTTGTACTTTAATTTTCTCAATATGATAATCATCTTAAATACTACAATTACATGAATTCACTTTGGATCTTTCCCCATAACGTTGATGCTTTTGGTAGTTACCTTGAGTAACAGTTTGTCAGCTAATTGGATTTCTGGAAATGTTAATGAAGTCCTCAGTTAACTGCTGCTGCTCCTTCCCCTGTGGGACCTCTTTCCTACCTGGAGCATTGCCCTCTCCTCCTCAGCGCTCTTTATTGGTGTCCTGCACCCTGGAGAAAAAGAAAAAGAGCAAGTCAGGATGTCGAGGAGCAGGGGATGTGAGCAGGATGGAGATGAAATTTCCAACATGAGCGGCGGGCAGTGGGAGCAGCAGCGATGAGAGAAGCCGTTCTTCACGCACAGGGGTTAAGGTTTGCAGTTCAGCCAGCGCCCCTTTCTGTGCTGTGACCCTGGCTAAGTGTTCACCTCCACGCTTGTCAGGTTCCCTTCTCAGATTCCCCTGAGAAGTGAGCCATGGATTGTTTAAAAAACAACCACCACAGCATAACAAAAGAGCCAGGGGAGCCAAGAGGCTGAGGCAGCGGCAGGATCATGCTATCCAGGAGTTGACAGCAGCCTGGGCAGAGTAGGAAGAGTTTACGCATCCACTTAGGGAAGTGAGGCTACAGTAACTTCCAGTAAGCGTTAGCTGTGATTTCTAGGCCCTTTAGATACAGCCTGGAAGCCTGAGAGGGGTACAGTGGGTATGTGCTGTTAGCTATTATGCCCGGACTTAGGCTTTTCCTACTGTGGCGTCCTCTACCTCGGACGTGTGGCAGATTCAGCCATCTTCCCTTCCTACTCAGATCTTCTGGGCTTTGACAAATCAGGAAGCAAATCATTCTTTAGGATCCTTGAACAAGGTGGCACTGGAGGAGGAAATTTTGCCTTTTCTTCTGAGACGGCATGTCTCCGAGGGGGGAGTGTGCGGAGATACGTAGTAAATTGCGTACGGTGTTATTTACCCAAAAATAACTTGGAAAAGGGCATTTGAGCCCTCGTACATAGTGTCTGTCATCTCAGAAGGAATTCTGCCGTACTTTCCTTTAAACAGCAAGCCCTTGTGTGCCCCGAAGTGTGGGCTCTCGCTCACCTGTGCGCTCTGGGAAAGCGATAGTGCAGGTGTGGTGCTGAGCCGCGCTGAGGGAGCAGCGGTGACGGAACGTGTGTGGGTCTGTTCCCGAACTGCAGGGTCTGGTGAGAAAAACGGTGAAAGTGGGACGACAGGGAGTCTGCTGCTGCGGGAGAAGCGCTGTGCTTTGGCTCCCCTTTTCCTTGCCGACGAAGTCCCAGGCGTCCGAGCCCTTCTGAGTTCCCTGAGCTCCTGCAGGCATCACGTTGTGGCGCGTTTTTTATCCCCACGCCTCTGATGTCCGGCAGGGTGGGAATTTGGTCATCGTCATTGCAGGGCGGAGTGGCTGAGTCCCCGCGCCCGTCTCCCACCTGCTCGCCTCCCCGTTTCTGGGTCTGTCCTTCGTTGGGTGGAGCGTTGGCTTCCCTGATTAATGGAAGGGTGTGTGGGAGGTAAAATCTGAGATCCTGCTTGTCTAAAAATACCTTTAGTCTCTCTTCAACACTTGACGGATAGTTTATGTGCTCTAGAATTCTAGGTTGGAAAGCATTTCACCTGAGAATTTGGAGAGCCTTGCTCCTTTCTTTTATGGCTTCCAGAGATGCTACTGAAAATTCTGATGCCACTCAGCCTCTGTGTGAGCTGCTTTCCCTCTCTGGAACTGTGCTATCTTTAAAACTGCCTGTTTGCAACATATCCTAATTATTATCTCCCACTTGTTCTAGGGCATTAATGCATGTATATGACATAGCTCATTTGTTTTCTATCCCTTTACCCCCACTTTTCCCTCCTCTTCTCCCTGACTCCCTTCTCTGTCTCTAACAAGTCTACCTTTTTGTTTCTTACTACTTCTCCTTTATTTTACTCTCTGTTTTAGGTCTGACATAACTATTTAACTTCCTGTGTCTGACTTATTTCACCCAGTTTTAAGTTCTATTTTCCTGAAAGTGGTGTGATTTCATTCTTTATGGCGGAATAGTATTCTGTTGTGTATATATACATGTTTTCTTATCCACTCATCTTATCCATGGGCATCTAGGTTACTGCCAGAGCATAGCTATTTTGAGTTGCACTGCTCTGAATGTGGGTGTGCATGTGTTATTATAATTTGGTGTCTTTAGCTCTTTCAGCAATATATCCAGGAGAGGTTCAGCTAGGTCAAATAGAATTTCTAGTTCCAGTGTTTTGCGGAATCTGTACTGACTTCCACAGTGGTTGTACTAGTTTACATTCCCACCAGCAGTGTAAGAAGGTTCCTTTTGTTGCTTGTGTTCTTGCCGATAGCCGATAGCCGATAGCAGTTCTGACCCAGATAAGATGGAATCTCAGGGATGTTTTGATTTGCATTTCTTTAATGGCCAAAGGCACCGAGCATGTTTCCTTGTACTCACAGGCCATTTGTACTTTTTAAAATGTTAAACGTTTTTATTAGTGCCTGTTTGTGGTAATTAGTGATCACATTCATCATTAGTTGGTATATGTACATAACACAGCTTAATTCTTTTTTCTTCCTCTCCCTTCCCTTCACCCTCCCTCTATCTCTTGGGCCCCTTCTCTTATGCAGAAGGGGTCCCGTCCCTGTTTCCTATCATGTCTGTTATTTTGCTCTTTAATTAATTTATTTATTGATGTTTCTCATATAAGAGAAACCATGTGATTTTTAAGCTGTGTAGTATATTACATAACATGGTCTCAAATTGCATCCATTTTCCTAGAGATGCCTCAAATTCACCCTACTTTATGATACAGTAGTACTGCATCAAGTATAAATGCCACATTTTCTTTTTCCATTCATAAAGAACATACGAATGGACAGACAGGCCACTTTGCAGATTTACTTATTGTGAGTTGCGGTGCTATACGCATGGGTGTGCATGTATCACTGTGATGTGTTTTTAACTCTTTTGGGAAGATACTTAGAAGGGGAATAGCTGGTTCAAATGGAATTCCTAGTTTTAGTTATTTGAGGAATCTCCATACTGATTTCAGTAGTGGTTGAACCTGTTTACATTCCCACCAACAACGTAGAAGGGCTCTGTCCCCCACCCTACCTGCAACTTCACTAGCATTTGTTACCATTTGATTTTTTTTTTTTTTTATGCTAGCCATTCTTTCTGGAGTGAGATACAATCTTAGTGTTGTTTTAATTTGCATTTCTCAAATAGCCAGGAATGTTGAGCATTTTTTATGTACCTTATTGGCTGTTTGTACTTTTCATCTGAGAAGTGTATTCATTTCAGATGATCCTTTTTTTGGTTGGGGCTTTAAATTTGGAGGGTCTAATTTTTTTTTTCACATTTAATGGGTGGTCTCTTCACTCCATTGGTGGATTCATTTGCTGTGCAGAAGCTTTTTAATTTGATGTAGTTCTGTTAGTTGATTCTTAACTTTTTTCATATATTTGTTGTCCATGTGAGAGGCTGGGGATTTAGCCCAGTGGCACTGTGCTTGCCTCATAAATGCAAGGTCTTGAGTTCAGTCCCCAGTACCAAAAAACAAAAAGTATTGGCTGTGTGTACTACTTCTTCTGAGAAGTATCTAATCATTTCTGTTGCTTATTTTTTGATTAGGTCTTTTATTTGGGGGATTAATTTTTTGAGTTCTTGTCTTTAAAAAAATATTTTTCCCCTGTGAGATAGGGTCTTGCTGAAATAGTTCAGGCTGGCCTTGAACTAACTGTGTATCCTGGGCTGGCCTCAAATTTGAAGGTGATCCTCTTGCCCCCGCCTTCCCAGTACTGGGATTACAGGCCTGCACCACCACGCCTTGCTGAGCTCTTTATATATAGTCTAGATATTAATCTTCTGTCCAAGGAGTAGCTGGCAAAAGTTTTTCCCCATTCTTTGGGTTGTCTCTTCACTCTGCTCATTGTTTCTTTTGCTGTGCAGAGCTTTTAAATTTGATATAATCCCATTTGTTGAGTCTTTATGTTATTTCTTCTTCAACTGCAAGTTCAGTTCAGAAATTCCTTGACTACACTTAGGTCTTGAAGAGTTTTACCTGTTTTGTCTTCCAGCAGGTTGTGTTTCTGTTTTAATATTTATTATCATTATTATTGGGGATTTTTTTGCTTCCAGGGATTGAACTCAGGACGTTGGCTTGCGAGACAGGTGGTGGAAGAAGCGCTGAGGTCTCTTTTAGTGCGCTGTGAGAGCCAGTGGTCTAGCTTCCACCCTCTGCACCTGAATGGTCAGTTTCCTAGCACTGCTTGGCAGGAGCGTCCTGATTGGCTGAGATTACACCACTGCATCCAGCTCGCTTGTCTCACTCTTCACAGACTCAATCTACTTGCTCCTACCTGGATAAAGGGCAAGAGTGCCCTGGCTGCCCCCGCACAGCTGGTGGTCTGACGCCTCTGTACTGTGTTGGTTCTGCTTCAGCCCCTCCTCTCGTCGGCTTCGCAGCCCTGGTGCGGGATTGGCACGCACTACCCTGGCCTCGGGGGCTCGCTTTGTCCACCCTGCCAACTTACCTACTGTGTGTCTTCACTGTCTTCTTTCCTATTCCTTGTGACTGTTTTATTTTTATTTTATTGCGGCTCTCTGGGGGGACCCCGTCCCGCGGGGAATAGGAGATGAGAGCCGCCTCTTATTCGTGGGTCATCAGAGGCCGATCCGATCTTGAATATCTGTGGAGGAAATCTTTAAGAAGTTAGAGTACGCGGCCCAAGTCTGGTTTCTGATCAAAGGCGCTTTATTGGCTCAGCAAAACGATTATATACTGTTATCCCAGGGGGAAGGTTCAGCAAGCTTATTGGACAGTTCAAGCAAATCAATCACATGAGTCACTCAAGCATTTAACCATACAGCAATCAGTATTTTACCAAATGTGGGGAGGGGTAAGTGGGAAGGCGTACATCAACAATTAACCCTATGCAATCTTTAACTTCACAATCCCTAGGGGCAAGCAGGACAAGGAAATACCACCGGCCTCCTGCTCCAGATCCCGTGACCCTGTGGTTAGCACAAAGGGTTATTTTTTCTGTAAGATTCCCTGTTTGCCCAGGGGCTAGACCTGCCAAAAGTCACGTATGTAGTCTAGTGGGATTTTTCCACCGAGGCAAAGGCTAAGGTTGAGGGCAGCCATCTTATGCAGGCCCAAGCAGTCTCTCACATTTTATGGTCTTGGAAGGAGCAGAAATAAAAGCACATGTTCATGTTTCACAGTTAACTCCACTGGCCTTTGTGCAGGGGTTTGTCACTGTTTCGGGCTGTACGTTTTGTCTTTCTTCAAAGCTTCTCTAAGAGTGGGGTTTCGTAAACTCTTGGTGTTTCTCTGTAGAAAGTATTTCATTAAGGATGTGTCAGATTTATCGAAGGGAAGTGGAGTCTTGTTTAAGTTAGACTGACTTTGGAGAATGTTTCATTACATTGGAACGCTGCCGGCCTTTCTGGAGTCTCAGAGATAAAACTGGCTTTGCAGAGTAATCAGAAAAAACAGTGAAGGCCTTTGGCAGACAAAGGCTGATGAGACAAACCCCTGTGTAGGCCTTAGGGTTTAATGAGGACTTGATGAAGAGCTGCCCAGGACCTCTCCTCCCCTCCAGTTCATTGCCACTGCCCCTTTACTGAGTCTTGGCCCTGATGGCCTTTTCCTGACCCAGTACTCTGAGAGCCTTTGACCTCTGGAGAGCTGATGCAGGAAGCGAGCCACAGGACTCCAAGCCACTGCTTTCTGCATTCAAGGTCAAGGATCTCAAAAATTAAAAGGAACACACAGTCAAGGTCAAATGTGGGGTTTTGTTTCAGTTTTTATTTAGTTAGCTGTATGATAATTAGCAAGTTGGTTGAACTTCAGTTTCTTACCTGTAAAATGGACACAGGTCTGTTTTCCTATCCTGTAATGTTGCGAGGATTAGATACAGATAACATGCATGCCAACGTTTGAACATTGTCATCTTAAACTGTTTAGTTTGTAACTGTGATGGACCGGAGCGGTGGTTGTGAACCTGTGCCACAGGGGGCTGTTTGTGCCATTGAAAGCTCTAAAAGGTTCGCCATCGGTGGTGGACCTTCATGGTCATCTGCTCGTGGATATCTACGTATGGGAGTCGAAATCCATCTCAGCTGAACAATCCTCTCCCCTCTCTCCATTGCCTCCTGCTCTTACACCCAGAACAGCCCTGGTTTTCCTCCTGAAGCTCTCGCTGTCCACAGACTCTCCCGGTTCTCCCAACCCAGCACCCTGCTCCTCTGGTCACCCGGCCCTATCTCTTGGGGGGGGGTACATTGGAATGGAACTTGGGACCTTGCACTTGCGAGGCAGGTAGTGCCCCCCCCAGATAAATTCCCACCAGGTCCTATCTTTGCTATTGAATTTACCTTCTTTTTTCTACCCCCCGTTACCACCAAAATCCTCACCTCATGCCTGAGCCTCTCCTTTCTACCCCAACCCCCTGGATCTAGTCACACACTCCCAGTTCATCGCCTATACACCTGCCAAGCACAGTGATTTTAAAATTCTGAAATGTGTGAGATCATCACAACATGATGGCCAACAGTGCATGGAGCCTCGGAGTGCCCCTTCCGGCTGTCAGAGGAAGGGCTTTCCTGAAACCGCATTCCCTGCCCGCCTCTCTGGCCCCGCCAGCTGCGCCCTCCTGCCACGCACACCTTGGGAATGATTCCTGTTCTTCCCCTTCCGGTGCCTGCCACTCCCAGCTACTTGCAGTTGCCCCACTTTGTAAGGGCCTTGAATTTGAGTTGCCTCTTTGCTTCTGCCTGGCCACTTCTCTGAAGCTTTAAAACTCAGCTCACGTATCTTCTCTTTGGTGCAGCCTCCTGTTCCCGTTTCCTTGTGAGCCACTGGGTTGCTTCCTTTGCAGAATGGCTCGCCCTGTAGACCAGTGTGGTCTCCCGACTTGGACGCCGGGGTGACTCTGGCACTGGCGTAAACATGATTGAGCTGGCCTGGGTTGGCCACTGTCTGGCTCGTGAGATGCCCTTGCTCGTCTGCCAGTAGCTGGGCAAGCACACACAGTGCATTGCCGGCTCAGAGCCACTTCAGATATCTCCAGCGCAGTACTCTTGTGTGTCTTACCTCGAGGTTGTTGCTGTTTTTAATCACCACAGGTGTTATAGATGTGTTCCACTGCACAGCAACCCTTGGTCGTGTTGGTTGAGGGCTGGGAGAACTCTGACTTGATGGGAGGGGATTAATGATCTGCATGGTGAAAACTGAATGTTAGAAGTTGCAGACTGGTGGCCCTGGAAATCCTTACTCAGTGCCGTGTTCTTGGGAACAAGGGGGTTCCCTCTGGAGGGCTTAGCGACGTTAGAATGCAGCGTGGAGCATGCACAGCTCGAGTCACGTGGTAAATATTGTGGGGAGTCGTGGAGGGTGCACTGCACCGGTGAGGGTGAGACGACATAGGAAAGGGATCAGGGGACATCGGAGTGTGGGTTTCTTTTTCTGTTCTGATTTGACCTCACAAAGACTCGCAGCAGTTGCACCCCAAGCTTTTGCCAGGGTTTTGATAGGTGCAAAGAGTGACAGGAAGTTTAGTTGTGAGTGTTGATAGACCTTTGGACGGTTAATCCTCTAAAGACGGTCAGCTCCTGCCACCCGACTCCAGAGGTCCCTTTTCTTGCCCTTGGCGGTGTGTTCAGATGCCATCTGAAGTGCAGATGCTCCTGCGGCCCAGAGGCAAGGCCTCCACCGTGCTGCTGAGGCAGCTGGCGGTGTGCGACACTCTAGGCCTCAGCCGGGATGCCCTGGACAGCTCCGGCTTCTCTAACTCAGTTCCCATGAAAGATTGAAGTCCTCGGAACCCTATCACAGAACCTGCAGTTGCAGAGGCAGCAGCTTGGAGGGTAAAGCGAACTGTTTAAGGCCACATAGCTGTACAGGCAAGTTTTGAGACCAGGTCTGCTGACCACAGAGCCCAGATTCTGAACCTTGGTTCCACCCAGGATGCAGTGTCTGCTCGGAGACTCATCAAAATTAGTCTCAGGGTTGGCTGTGGAATCTGGACAGGTAAGCTTTGTTCAGGAACCCCGCAGGCTGTGTTTTATGTTTCCCCCTCTGGTTCTCTCGGTGCTTTGTACTCTGCTATTGTTTGGTGGTGAGCAGCTCTGTGTCGCCTACTGTTTTAGAAAAACCCAGTAGGACAGCTATGATAGGGAGGAAGACCTAGCTTGTAAATAGCTCCTTTCTTGCCCTGCCAAAGAGGAAGAAACTCGGGTGGAGGGGATGTTACTACCGCCCTGTCTGAAGCTAAAATACCAAATAGGGAGGTTCCAGCGCTCTGTTTTCATTTTGGGTTTGCCTAATGCATTCTCCAGTCCCTGGAATTTGGAGGTGGACTTTTTGAGGAGATGCTAACTAGAGAAGAGAGATGGGGAGGAGGCCGGGAGCATAGCTTCCTCATCTTTTCTAGTTCGGAGGGAGTTTTAATGCTGGTGTAAGGGAAGTCTCTACTTAACTGCTCTATTCCAGAGTGATGGAGGTAAAAGAAAATGTCAGAGGGCTTGCTCAATCCTGCCTTTTGGTAAAATAAAGGACGGTGGAACCTTTACTTTTGAGGTTACTTTGGGACCTGAGATGGCAGAGTCCTCATGAGTCCTAATTGGTTGCTGGAGGCCTGCGCTGCCTGCCCTTTGCTCAGTATTGATGTTTCCTCTCCACTCCTGTTGGCTTAGCCAGGCATCAGGCATCTTGCTCTTGAATTATGTAAAGCCTTGTGTTAATGTGTGTTTAGTTCGTGTGGTAGTTCCAGTTAGATCCTCAAGTCTTTCTTTGTCCAAATGCCAAGAGCACCATAAATAGAACTTTTAGATCTGCCGCAGATTTGCTTTGTGATTTGGGCAAATAGTTTTTGGATTTTTAATATCATCTATTCTATGGTAGTATGACTGTCTCGTGTGACAGTTTGAAAGTAACCATGAAAACTGTATCTCTTAGATTTTCCAAGCCTGACTATCTCTCCATATTCTGATTCATTGTCAGATATAATTCTCGGTTTTGAAGTTGAGATCATCGTACAGGTATGACAACAAGAAATAATAGCTTATAACTCTTTGTTTGGAACATGCTTTATCTTTTAAATGACAGGTGCAGCTTACATGTATCGTGGTGATGTCTTGAAATAGCATACACTGGAATGTATCAAGCTGCTTAACATAACTGCTCACTGCATATATTGTGTCGTGGTGGTAACGTTTATAGTGATTTTTCAGAGATACAGTGCAGTGCTATTGATCACAACCACTATACTGTAAAATACAGCTCTTGAACCTTGTTGCTCCTCTTTGACTAAAATTGTGTATCTTGTGCCCAGCTTCTCCTCCTGCTTCCCACCTGCTCGCTCCATCCCAGCCTCTGGAACTACCATGCTCTATTCTACTCCAAGTTCCTCTTCTCTACGTTCTCCATGGAAGGAGGCTGTGTGTTTATCTGTCTGTGTCTGGCTTATATCACTTACTGCCCTGTCCTCTAGATTCATCCACGCTGCTGCAAGTGATAGGCTTCCCTTCTCTTTAAAGACTGGCGACACCTTTTTCTCCACTTATCCGCCGTTGATGATCACTTGGTCTTCTCTGCCTTGCTGTGTGGACAGTGCCGCAGCGAACGCGGGTGTGCAGACCTCTTCAGCATCGCACCGCGACCCCATTTCCTTTGGGCCTGTGCCTGGAAGTGGGATCGCTGGACCGCCGCTAGGGTAGTTGTAGTTTTCTGTTTCTGAGGACCTGCTGTGCTTGTTTCCACAATGGCTGTGTGGTTTACATTCCAGGGTCCTCTCCTCCCTACACCCTCACGAACGCTCTCCTTCCTTCCGGTGGTAGCTATGCTCACAGGTGTGGATGCTGCGCTGTTTCTCGTTGGCAGCTCGCTGATGACCAGCAGTGTCGAGCACGTTTGCAGATCCCTGCCAGCCGTTTGTCTCTGCAGGTCCTCTGCTTGTCTTCAACTGAGGTGGTTTTCTTTCTTTCTTTCTTTCTTTCTTTCTTTCTTTCTTTCTTTCTTTCTTTCTTTCTCTTTCTTTCTTTCTTTCTTTCTTTCTTTCTTTCTTTCTTTCTTTCTTTCTTTCTTTCTTTCTTTCTTTCTTTCTTTCTTTCTTTCTTTCTTTCTTTCTTTCTTTCTTTCTTTCTTTCTTTCTTTCTTTCTCTCTCTTT
>NW_022900932.1:3185338-3207422 GCF_012274545.1 Fukomys damarensis
CTTCTCTTTCCTTTCTTTCCTTCTTTCTTTCCTTCCTTCCTTCCTTCCTTTCTTCCTTTCTTCCTTTCTTTCTTTCTTTCTTTCTTTCTTTCTTTCTTTCTTTCTTTCTTTCTTTCCTTTCTTTCTTTCCTTTCTTTCCTTTCTTCCTTCCTTCCTTTTTGTTTTGTTTTTGTTTGATGCTAAATCCCCAGCCCTCTGAGGTTGTTTTCTTCCTATTAAGTTTATTTTATATTTTAGATGTTGGCCTCTTGTCATATGTCTGACTTGGAAATATTTCATCCCGTTCTATAGGTTATCTTTTGTTGTTGACAGCTTCCTTTGCAGTGCAGAATCTCACCTTCCTTAAAATTTTAAACCTAACATCTACATGCTTATTAAATTGACCTGTCACTCCTGTTTAACTATTTATTATTATCATCTTGTTGGGTTGTTTTCCCTGTGCATATTTCCTCTCCCCTTTCCCTTTTAAAATTATTACAGGGCCGGGGATTTAGCTCATTGGTTCCGCTTCCTGCCTTATAGGCACAGGGTCCCAAGTTTGATCCCTGGTACTAGAAAAAAAAAATTACAAAAGTAGATAGCCATGGTGGTGCATGCCTTATATTCCAGCACGTGGGAGGCTGAGGCAGGACAGTATAAGGCTAGCCTGAACTACATAGCAAAATCCTGTCTCAAAAAACCAAAAATAAATAAATAAATACACACATAATAAAAGCACAACACGAATCCAGCTGCATTTTGAGTGTTCTAGAATACGGAGCAGAGTATGGCACTCTGGTCCCCATTCCAGAGGGCCCCTCATAGTCCACTTTGCTTCCCCAGAGTAGCCACTGACAATCCTCAGAGAACACGTTAGCCACCGTCCATTCCCCAGGAAGTGTGTGTACAAGTCTGTTTTTAGAGGGGGCTTTATATTCTGTTTATTGTGCATTGACTTCTGTTTTTCACTGGACTACAGCAGAGTCCATCTTGGGAACTCTTTCTGCGTGAGGACATACAGTTACCCCTTTGTTGTTGTCAGTGGTTGTGTAGCATTTCATTTTATGGGTGGTGTGCCTCATTTTAAGTGCTCACCTATTGACGTTAATGTTTTACTCTTTTACCCTTCCAGCGAAGCAGTCCTCTGCAAGTGTGTCTTTGAGCACATGTGCATATGTTTCTGTTGGATCGCTGCCTGGAAGTGGAGTTCCTGGCTCAAAGTGAATGCTATTTTTGGTTTTGATAGATGCTGCCAAATTGTCTTCCCAAAGGAACTCACCAGTTTCACTTCTTACCAGTGGTGTTTAGCAGGGCTTGTTTTCAAACACTTGATAATCTCATTATTTTCATTTTATGCATCTGATAGTGAAAAGTGATATTTGATCATTATAATTTGTGTTCTTTTAGATTGTGTCTCTGTCGATCTGAACTTGTCTGTTTTCTACGTTTTAAGCATTCCTAACATTGCCATTTCTTTCACGACATAGTTTCTTATTTTTTGGGGCTGAATTAATCTGTCTACCTATTTATGTCTCAGTGTAGAGTAGAATACTGTATTTTTTCCATCACTTCATAAAACTTTAAGCAGTAGAGGAAACATTCTTGTTAACTCAGTCTACTATTCTGATAAATTTTTTCTCATAGATGTTTTCTGAATTATATAGTATTCATAAATTTGATTTTTTTCTTTAACATTTATTATAATTTCTTATCACAAAGCAGTAAAATGGGTATATGCTATTCTACTCTGTGCTTTTATGGTAGTTATAATAATTTCTCTATTGATGCATATTTCCACAATGTTCTTGTTGTAAATAATGCTGCCTTCAGCATCTGAGCTTGTTAAAGGCTGTGGGCCAGGGTGGTTTTACTGATGATTCTCTGTAATTTTAGTACTTTCTATCAGTGATTCCTCAATATAGAAATGAGACAGCTGCCTAGCTGTTCTGTCACCCAAACCTAACACTGATACTATCCAATAATAGTAGCAGAAAAGCAAAAACTTTAAACTAGCTCACTTATGAATACAGATGTGAAAATCCAAATTAATTCTCAGATATATTCTCAAGTGGATTCCATCAAGGCTCTGATGGATAACATCTGAATAAAGTATATTCCAAGAAGGAAAGAATGACTCAACGTAAGAAACCTAGTGATAAAATATTTAAGTCATTAAATGAGAAAAACAGTGATTAGCTCCATGGATGCAGAAAATGCATTTAAATTAAACAATCGCATAGCTTTAATAGTGCTTTCAAAAGAAAGGATCTGGATCTAGCCCAATGGTGGAGAAATTGCTAGCATGTGTGAGGCCCTGGCTTCTATCCCCAGCACCACAGTCAGTCAATACAATAAAAAACAAAAAGCAAATAAAAAATAAAAATACTTTGTCAGTACTTTACAGAGTGCGTACCGTGAACCAACTGAAGTGTTATTTTTAGAAAGAGCCAAGGTTGGGCCAGTGCAGTGAGGTATGAAGCAGGAATAAGAATGAAGGCTTTGATAATTAAAGAAAGTGACATGTGTGCTTCATGTATTTGATTCAGATAAAGTGCTCAAACTGTTCTGCTAGTTCATACGCACTCGTGCACGTACCCGTGCACACACGCACTCGAGATGTTCGCTGTGCAGTGTCCTCGACGGCCTGCTCCGAAGACCCCAAAGTCCTCAGAAGCTCGAGCTCTGATACTCAGTGGCATATTTGGGTGTCACCTCCACACATTTTTCTGTGTGTGTTGTGTCCTTCTCTAGATTCCTTCTGCTACCCAGGACTCAGTAGATGCCGTGTAGGGGGTTGTCCACTGCGCTCAGGAAACACACAGCCACAGGGGGAAAGGTCAGCACGGACTCCTGCAGGCGCATTTCTGTTCTGAATGCTTTCGGTCTGCAGTTACTTGAGCCTGAGTTAGAACTCCTGACTGGAGGGCTGGCTACGGAAAGGCACATTTGTCACTTGCGCCTTAAGGCGCCGACGGTGGCCTCCCTGGTGGAATGGTCTCCATTACATGGTCTGTACAGTCCGCCGCCAGCCTAGGGTGGGTGTTCATTACTGGCTTCCGACCGAGGGCTTTGGTTTGTGGGGTTTTCCATGACCATTCAGTGAGCTGGGAACACGCTGAGCGAGAGGCCCAGACAGAACGGTGCCACAGTTATAGGTGAGCGGAAGGGTGCAGAAAGCTCTCCCTGTGACTGTGACCCAGAATACCTGGCCTTGCACAGCATTCGTTGTATGCCCTCCTCGTTGCTCATTTCTGTAGCTTCCACCTGCTGGGCGTCCTTAAGAGCTGTGTCAAGCCTCCCTTCAGTCTTTCAAGTAGCCAGCTGGCCCTGCTTGTTCCTGACTTCAGTCTGTGACACCTCTCTCTTTTCCCTGTTAGCATGTGGAGAGGGCCGAACGTGAACTGCGTCGACAGCACTGGCTACACACCACTGCACCACGCCGCTCTGAACGGCCACAGGTAAGTCCCAGCGCTCTCTCCTTGCCTGGCCCACTCCCGTACCCTTGGGTGTCCTTTATGCTCCCTGTAAGAGTTGGCTAAGCATGGCACTGAGGAGGAGAAAAACTCATTTAGTCTGGACAGAATTCCTGAGTTTGTCTTTAGCGTAGTATGTTTAGATGTCCTGACCCGTCCCCAGCAATCTAGGTTGCGTTTACCTCTCCCTCTGCCTGTCCTCCTCTCTGATGCAATGTTCCATTGTCACACAATGATAATAGAATGAAGATCCAGTTTAGGGTTGGAGTCCTGGGTGATTAACCCTTTGATAAATTGAAAATAGACCGAGCAGCCCTGAGAAACTTGCCTTCATTTGGAGTAGTTATTTATTTACTCCCTTTATTTGCCTGCTGCTATTGTTTCCCCATAAAACCAGCCCCATGAACAAGAACCACTTTGAAGGGGGAAAGCGCATAAATAACCCAGCCTGTTAGCGAGGAATTGGGCAGCCCTTGGGTGGAGAGTCTCCTGGAGAAGGCGTGCTGTGGAGGAGTCTGGGCGAAGGGAGAGGCTTAAGGCCCGAGCTCTGCTCGCCAAGGGAAGGCTGTGTGGTGGCCCAGCAGAGGGGCAGGAGCATGGTGTTGCCCTGATGAGTAGGGCAGCTCAGGTGCAAAGAATGGAGACCAGGGCGTAAGAGAACAGAGGTTAGTAAGGAGTTTGAAGCAAAATATTATAGGAGACGAGCAGTACAAGTTTAGTTTTCATGAGGAGGGATTATTGTAGTCAGTATGGATTTTTCTTTTTTTTTTTCTTTCTCTTTTTCAGGATTGCACCTAGGACTTTACACATGCACATACACCCTGTACCTCTGAGCCACACCTGAAGCCCCTCAGTTTAGATTCTCCAGTGCAAGAAGCAGACCCACATTACACTGCAGTTTTCTGCATTCCTTGTCCAATATTTGGTCCAGCTGCTTTGACTCCAAAAAGAGACCATGATTATTTCCTTCAGCATTGTTTTCTAAAATATATTGAGTGTGATCACTGTGTCCTTTCTATATTCAGCTTAAAGCTAGAAAAGAAATCTATAGAGACTCCTTCCCCCTTACACAGTGGGATAACCTAAGTTAAAGCAAGTCTTGAACTCAAAGGACTGTAGCTTGTTAGCCAAATTCATCTCCCATGCTGTTTTTATTTACAGGGAGGATTTTCTTTGGCCTCATGTGCATGGGGATAATTGTACACTGGTGTCTGCATAATCAGTGGTGTCACCAAGAAGAAAGCCAAGGCCCTCTTTCTGGAGCTATCACATGATGCTATATGTGTCTGGCTCCTGTTTGCAACAACTTTGAATTCTGCTTTGCCTGTCTGCTTTTGTCTCCCACATCCCTACACAATCTGAATAATTCATTCATCTTGTTTAACTGTTGTTATGTAAATCCTGTTCCTAACTGCTGTTTAAACATCACAAATGTGGAAACACTGCAAGGTTTAGACAGAGTTCAGATGGTTGGGTTTTTTGGGGTTTTTGTTTTGTTTTGTTTTTGGTACCAGGGTTTGAACTCAGGAACTCACATTTGCCAGGCAGGTGCTGAGCTGCTGAGCTAAATCCCCAGTCCCAGATGTTTTTAAAGTAATGGAAAATAAATGGATATCAAGAGAGCCCAACAGAGTGTTAATGAGTCTGTGTAGCCCAGCTCAGGGTGGTTCGGCCACTTAGCACCTGCACAGGTAGCCCACGGAACTGGGGAAAGCCAAACAGTGAGCTCAGGGAGACCGAGGGCAGCCCAGTGAGGTCCTGTCCATGAGAGGGCTCTGTGCCGTGCCCATGGAAGGAAAGACTTCTGGGTTCTGCAGCCTCACAGTTGACTTTTGCCTTCCAGGGATGTGGTCGAGGTTCTTCTGAGGAACGACGCGCTGACCAATGTGGCCGACTCTAAAGGCTGTTACCCCCTGCACTTGGCAGCCTGGAAGGGAGATGCCCAGATAGTGCGCCTGCTCATCCACCAAGGGCCCTCGCACACCAAAGTCAACGAACAGGTCGGGAGAAGGGAGGCTCTCCTCCCTCCTCCATTCAGCCTGACGCAGCTGCGGCTGGGCCTGGCCACCCATCGCTGTCTCACTCCTAGAGTGCAGACCCCAGGGAACCAGCCCTTCCATGCCCACAGTGACTCCCTTGTTCTCGCTCCCGCTGCACCCCTTGGGTCAGGGAAATCTTGTATGTGAGGATGCGTCTCATATGCATTTGACTCATGCAGATTCCGAATGGTAGTATAATTACCATAATGGTGCAGTGTATGATGTTCACTGCACATGCAAACTGTGAGATAGTGCAAATCCTGTCGGAATTGCAGAGTCAGCTTCAGACGGGTGGGCTTCATTGGAAATGGTGCTTATGCTACGGGCATGGCAGTGCAGCTTTCCCAGTGTTTGTCGGTCCTGCGTGAGCCTCTTGTTATTTTATGTACACCTGAAGGTGGGGAAGTGGAAATACTTGTGTTACCACTGAAAGATGAATTCAGAGATCAAAAAGGTGTGACCAGAAATGAGGTCAGAGGTGATTCAGTGGGATGAAGGTCATTTCCAGGATGTCCGCAGATGTTCATTTCAGTGTCTGCATACTTTGAAAAGCAGAGATAATTCTTAGAAAATAAGTAAAGCAACACTAAAAAACAAAACACCTTACCGTGGCCCTGGATTTAAGTAGTGTTGAAATACGCTTCCTCTTCTGCCCATGCATTCCTTTGGGGAAGTGCCACTCGACGTGTGCAAGTGTCCAAGCCTCTCTGGCACTCCCTCCCTGGGGTGTGGACTGGGGCGCTGCGTGCCCGGACGAGGAGCTGGGCCCGCAGCTCTGAGCGCAGCAGGCACTTCTCTTGTTGCTTGGACGAAGAAGGGGCTGCTCTTTCTCAGGAAGCTCAGAACAGTTTTCCTCATGACTTCATGAGAGGAGATGGTTAAATGACCTGTAGGATTAGCTCAAGGTTTTTCCTCCCAGAGCAGGAAATTATCCTGGCAAATGTCTGTCAGCAAGACCCATGCCAGGCCTAGCAAGTTGTTACGTTAAAAGCATGACCTTGGTGCTGAGACAGGTGGCTGCTCTCTGAGGCATGAAAAAAATTAGAGGTTTCAAATATCTCGGTTTGGAGCTTGTGTGTATGTGGCTGTTAATCAGCTTACCTTTCCCCTTTGGGGTTCTACTTTCTTGGTAGGTAGCGACAGACACTTACGGTCATCAGCAAGGATGTTGGGCCATAACATTTGGAAAGAAAACTGCCCCTTTTAAGTCTAAATGCAGACGCCCTGACTGCAGCGATAGCCTCTCTTCTCTGGAGGAGATGCGTAAGGAAGCTTGCTTATAACTAATATTCTTCAGTATTGAAAATGCTGCTCACCATTAAAGCCCTCCTCTAAGCAGTTTCCAGCAGCCACTCCTGACCCTGTCTTTGACCACTCTTGCTGGAACACAGCTGCTTGGATTTTCGGGCCACTTGAGTGTGCTAGCTTTTCCTGCTCACAGCTACCTCCTGCCTGGAGTCCGTAGGGACGGAGGGGCACCTGCCCGGGGCTCTGAGTGGGTGGGTAGGGGCCAGCCAGGGCGCCTGCCATTGCTTGGAGAACCGAATGCATTAGATGGTTACAGCACGACATTGATTTATTTAAAACCGCTAATGTGGTTCCAGTTGGATGCTTGGATGGGGGCACAGAGTGTGGGGGTTGTCTTCCCCGTTAACTTCCTCACGGGGATCCGGGGGGCAGATTCGAGTTCTCGCGTTGCACCCCCTCGGGGCTGTGTTTTGCTTTGATATATTTCATCCATTTTATCGTCACATTTTCTTCTCCTCTCCTTTTGTAGAATGCTCTTGAGATCAAAGAACTCAAAAAGCACGGCCCCTTTGACCCCTATATCAATGCCAAGGTGTGTACCTGCCAGGATTCCTCTGCACCACTGCTCATGCTGCGCCTCCTCCCCGCCCCCTGGCTTCCGCTCTGGCCACTCCTCCTCCTCCCCCGGCTGCTGTCCACTCCGGCCCATCTGCTTTTGGCCTGTCTGAGAATGGGAGAATGCAGCTGCAGTGATCTTGGGGGTTATTTTAAAAACCCGTACTAATTCTGGAAAGGTTAGGAACACCAGAAACAGTGGACACGGGGAAATTGAAGAGAAAGTTGTTGCATGCTTAACTTAATGCTGGGATTTTTGAAATCATTGAGATTTTAAAAAGAAAAAGTACTCCAGTAAATTAGCTTACTTTTAAATAAGTGTAGAAAAATGATTAACTTGTACTCTCTGGAATCCAGAACGTTGTCTTAGCCCGCTTTCAAGACCCCCCTTTGAAGTGGAATCTGATTCTGGGTCGGTGGGTCGGAGTAGCCCTGGCGGAGGGGAGGGGAGGACAAGCGGCTCCAGCGTCCCGCCCGCCTCTCTCCTTTCCTGGCCTTCGTGCTCTCTCGTGGTGCTCTGCAGCCGCAGCCTGGCGTCCCCAGCTCACGTCCTCCTCCCGCTCGTCTCCCTTGACCACCGAGGGCTGTGCGTGAGGTGAGGTAGCAGGGCCCGGCAGGCGCTGGCCAGGCAGCCGGCAGCCATGGCCCAATGGCAAGCGGCTCCAGCGTCCCGCCCGCCTCTCTCCTTTCCTGGCCTTCGTGCTCTCTCGTGGTGCTCTGCAGCCGCAGCCTGGCGTCCCCAGCTCACGTCCTCCTCCCGCTCGTCTCCCTTGACCACCGAGGGCTGTGCGTGAGGTGAGGTAGCAGGGCCCGGCAGGCGCTGGCCAGGCAGCCGGCAGCCATGGCCCAATGGCGCACACCCTCTGTGTTTGCACCCAGAGCTGAGGTTTTCTCTTGGACAGCAGTCTGGAGTTTGGCTCAGGCGCTGCATTGTCCACACACAAGGCAGCGCTTTCCTGCTTCTCACCGAGAGGCTGGTTTAGCCGGCGCCGCCTGTCCGCAGGTGTGAAGGCGCCTCTTTTGACGCTCCGCGAATCCTGTCTTCTCTTTTAATTTGTTTGCGGAATAGGAAGATACTGTTTTAGTTGCCTTTTTTGGTGAGGGGAGAATAGAGCAGTAGAGAAGGAAACTCAGGTTATACAGAGGCTTTCTCCTCAGACCGAGTTTGACTTTGGTTTAGGTCGCCTCATTTTGTTTTTGTTGACTTGAGCTAGCCGTGTAACTTCTCTGGAATTAGTTTCCTCTTCTGTAGAATGGATGCTCGATTGGTGTAGGGTTTTTTTTTGTTTTGTGGTACCAGGAATTGAATTCAGGGCCTCATCCATTCTGGGCAAGCAGTCTACACCAGCCCTTATTTTTTGAGACAGACTCACTGACTTTTCTAGGGTGGATTCAAGTTTGTAATGCTCCTGCCTCAGCCTCTCCAGTAGCTAGGTTACAGGCATATGCCACTGTGCCTGGCTTTTGTTTTGGAGTTTTAGTAAAAGAATGCACAGCCAGGCATGGTGGTGCGCACTTTAAGCCCAGCACTGTGGGAGGCTGAGGCAGGAAGATCCTAAATTCAAGCCCAGTCCAACTTAGTCATTTAGCAAGACTCTGTCTCAAAATAAAAAGCAAAAAGGACTGAGGATGTAGCTCAATCACCAGTCCTGCAAAATAATAATAAATAATAATAATATATAAAATAATGTTTGAGATCCCAATTTTTAAAAAGGTACATAGTTTATTTCTCAAGAGCCATTTGAGAATCTGTGTTTATTACTGGTCAGTGATGGTTAATGAATCTCTGCCCAATAAGTCAGGGACTTGTGGTTATTGTTTTCCTAGTCAATCATTTCATTGTCTTATAGAGCGTTGGTGAAAGGATATGACTTTGGTTCTAGAGTGCATTTTCCTGGCCTTTGGTTTTGGACACATAAAAGCAAATTGGTCTAAATGTGGTAAGAACATGCTTCCCAATTTGAAAATACCGCCCTTTGCCTTTCTCCTGCCACCCTGCAAAGCCATCAAGGGGTCTTGCTGGGGGTGCAGAGGCTGCTTTCCCGCTTCCCTCCTGGTGTTTGTCCGAGTCAGTGGGGTTTTAATGGCTTGCCTTATGTTTAGGAATTATTTTGCCAAATTACGTTTGGAAGCTAACTCCTGTCAGACACTGACATCTTAGCTGCCTTTCTGGGGCCGATGTGGTCTTCATGAACCTTGCTGTTCCTCTTCAACACCGGGGCCTTTCTTGTCTTAAAAGGCAGCGCTGTTCAGTCCAGGTGTAAATCATCAATAGCTAAGGTAGCACCTTGAAAAGTATCCATTTCCTTCCTTTTAAAGCAATTTTTAAAAGCTTAACCTGAAAATCACAAAATGAAACAGATTTGTTTTAGGGTAGTTTTGTTTTCCTGTTCAGAATTCAGAGTGTCAGAGTAGGAAGGGCTTTAGATGAGTTGTCTCCAATTCTCTGGATCTTTGAGTATATCAGAATCACCTTGAAAGCTTTGAAAAAGTTTTTTACTATGTCTTGAAAAAAATTCCAACCTAAGGATAATGCAGTGAACTGCAGAGTGGAAATGCCTTTGAGTGCTTGTGTCTTCTTGCTCCTTTGTTAACATGTGGTCCATTTGCTGCGCGCGCGCGCACGTGTGTGTGTGTGTGTGTGTGTGTGTGTGATGGACATCAGGGCTTTTTAATCTTAAATACTTACTGTTAATTAGTTATTCAACCCAAATTTCTTAACAACAAGAACATTCAAGTGCAAGGTCCTGAGTTGATCCCCAGTACCAAAACAAACAAAACATAAAGGACGTTAATTTATAAGACTACAATAAAATTACCAAGTTCAGAAAATTCAGAATGGATGCAATATTGGTATAGGATATAGAATCCATGTTCCTATTTGCCAGGTGGCCCAGGAAATCTTCTAGGGCATTTTTCCCGCCCTGGTCCAGGATCATATACAACATGGAATAGTTCCTCGCCCTTTCTTCATCTTTCAGGACATTGACTTTTTAAGAGCCTGGGCCAGGTGTTTCGTAAAAAGGTGTTTCAGTTTGCCTGCCTTCCCCTGGTGATTAGAACCAGGTGCCATGCTTGGGGCAGGAAGGCTGCAGAAGGGATTTATGACGTTTGTTAATGAATCAGGTCACAGGTCACAGAGTGTCAGTTTCTCATTCTTAATGATGACTTTTTGCTTAATTTGGGATCTGTGGAATTGTTAATTTAAATAATAGTTTTCTAGGCCTCTGCAGTGCCTCTTTGGCAAGTCAGGTTGGACCAACTTGCTAGTTGTTTTTAAGCTTGCCCATAATTGCAAAATGAAGCTAGTCTGAGAACCACCAAGATTTTAAAAGCTTTAGCAGAGCAGCTTTTTGCTGCCTTTATCGCCTGAAAAGTCAGCCACCTGTCCTTTATTTTAATGACTTATTTGTTTGGTTTTCCTGGAAGCAAACAGAATTGGTGGCCTATGCTTGGACTTCACTGGTTTGCTGTTTCTTATGTTTGCTCGCCACCTATCTTAGCTTCCATGCTTCGGTCAGAGTTCTGCTCTCCAGAGTCTGACAGAGTGGTGAAGAGCACTGAGTACTGAGTAGGTCTAACTTGTTCTTTGAATGGTGGGCTCATTTCTCCTGTTTCTCCTGTGCCTTCTCCATCTCAGTGGGTCCCTTTCCTTCTTTCCAAGTGCAGTCTGTTTCTAGCACTTCTGCAGGGAGCTGTGGCCCAGGCTGTGTGCCGTGGGTAACTGTGCCCTCAGCTGTAATCAAAGCCCTGGGAAGTGCTGGTCCTGACCTGAATAGTTCCAAGAAGAGAAAGGCCAAGGAAATGTGTGTTTCTGTATGGTTTTCTTACTTGTACTCTGTGTGTGTGTGTGTGTGTGTGTGTGTGTGTGTGTGTGTGATTCACAATGGAGTATTCAGTTGTAGGGAGTAGGCAGAGAGATCCTTTTTTTCTTAGAAGTTCTGAGCATAGCAAAGAAAAATGAAAGTGATGGGTTGTAAGATGGGTAGGAGTGAAGCATTTATGAAGAGAAGTTGGGTGAAAATTGGAGTTTTTTAATCTTAACTCCCTTCTCCCAGTCCAGACTCATAGTGGTATAGTACTGGATCTCTCTCTCTCTCTCTCTCTCTCTCTCTCTGTAACAGTGCTGAGGATTAAATCCAGACTACTGTATACACTAGGCAAGTACTCAGCCAGTGAGCCCTTCTGATTTTTTATTTTGAGACAGACTCTAAGTTGCCCAGTTTGGACTCAAACTCATGATCCTTGTGTCTCAGCTTCCCAAGTAGTTGGGCTGATGCCGTGAACTCTTGGGGTGATGTGAGTGCCCACAGTACTACTTGAAGGTGTGCAATGGAAGGATTCCAGATGATTAGCAGTGTTTGCCTCTCCTTGGAGTCCTCCCTTTGTTGTGGGTCACGAATCAATGCTTAATGACCTCATACACAGATAGTTGTCAAACTCAAAGAGGAAACTGAAATATGAGCTCGCCGTGATGGTGTATTCAGGGGTAGAGAGCTGTACGTGGTCCCTAAAGATGTAAACCCCAGAGGATAATTGCTAGACCAGGCCTGGTGAGACCGAAGCACCTCAAGGTGCTTCCTCCACTGTGAATTTCCACGTAATTTTCTTCAGAGATGTGGTTGCACCATTTGATGTAAGGCAGGGAATTTGCCGGGCAAAGCAGGGCAGCTGTGTGGCAACTGTCTTTGTTCTGGAAGGTGGGGCCACTCCTAGCCCTCAGAGCCCTCTGCATGGTTTACAGTTTTATATTTTTTTCTTCAGACCCTAATGCCATACTTTTTACAGAATCAAGTACAAATTATTCTGGATGTTGGGGGACAATTTGAATATGGAGGACACAGTACTGTTTGCTTCAGAGTGTACAGAAGTTTTTCTGGAGTGGAATTTTAATAAGAATAAGCTGGCATCTTGGCCCTCGCTGTCTTGCTATTGTTTTTTTTGGTACCGGGGATCGAACTCGGGTCCTTGTGCTTGCGAGGCAGGCGGTGGAACCACTGAGCTAAACCCCCGGCCCCTGTCATGCTATTCTTGGGCTGCAAAACCTGGAGAACTCACTTAAGCTTCTGCAGGCTGCCACTGTGGCCAGACTTGCTCTGCAGAAAGCTCACGTGATGTTGATGTAGCTGTGTTGTCGTCAGAAGGACGAGTTATGCTCAGGAAGGTCAGGCTACAGCTTGACAGGAAGTGGCCATTCCGAGGGGGTGGTTTGTTAAGCACAGGAGCCGGGGGAATTGGTTTCTGCCCAGTGTTTCTTCTTCCTCAGACCTCTGGGTTGGTGTGGATTTGCCCCTTGGGCACTGTCGCTGCACTGCCTGGGCCCCGCACTGCTCCCTCTACCCTCTGTTTATTTGTGTGCCTCTGTCTCTGCATGTGCTCCTGCTACTATCTTTTCTGTCCTTATTTTCACATTTTCTCTGCTGTCATTCTGGCCTTTTGAGGCCCTCCTCCCAGCAGCTCTGGATATTTCTGGTACACGTGGTATAGCTGGAAAAAAATGATGCAGTCAAGTGCAGATCAAAAGCAGAGGAATTGCATGCATGTGTGGGTAACTCCTAATCTGTTACTTTTAAATGTCATTAATAGAATTAAAGCAATCATAGAAATAGTTAATGTTTACCTTTGACTGCTGAAAGGTGCACAATACTGACTTGGTGGACAGGCCCCTCCTTAAGCTTTGTTTCCCAAAAGTGACAGAAGCTTCCTGAGTCAAATCGAGAATCTCAAAGTCTATGGGAGAATTACTTTGATTCACGCTTCTCCAAAGGGAGCGGTCATAGAAACTGTTTCTACTCTAATTACATGTTATCAGTAACAGTAGAAAGTCGTAATCAGAATGACCAGCATTTTGCTTCTGGTGATCGATAAAGCACAGTTTCCCATTTCATTCTAGACTCTGGCTTGAGACGGAGTTGGCATTAGAGGCCCACGGTGTGAGTGTGAATCGATGGCAGTGTCACCTCGGGATACAGTATTTTGCACCTCTCACACCCGCTCCTGTGTGCTGGCTGCTGTTTTAATGAATTGGCTCCTGCATGCATTGGCTGGTGGTCAGGCAGGGTCCCCTGTGCCCCATGACTTAGCCCGGTCCTTCCACCTGGGAGGTGGCTGTTGTCTGATCCCCTGAGAGTGGTTTTGGTTGGCTGATTGATTTGCATGCAAGAAGCTACAGAGGAAACAAAGCTTGTGTGAAGGGCAGTGGGTGGTTGACAAATCCAGGATCAGACCCACAGGGCTGAACAGATACAAATTATTGTGAAACAGTTGAAGTTTAAAATGAAACGATGGCAGTGATATGCTCAGTATTCACCTGTGCCAGGACGTCTGCCCAGTGCCCACCACGTTCCCTGTTCACTCTCCTGGTGGTCTAGAGGTACGTCCTTCAGAGCACACCTGAGACTGCAGATGTTTTGGGGTGACCGACTGCTTCCCTCTTGCAGGAAGCAGGGAAGATGTGACTGATGGGTTTGCGGGGAGGAGCCTGGATTCTGGCTTTGGTCAGTCCTCCAGTATTGCTGCTATTCTTCTCATTTAAATTTCAGCAGTTTTATGTGTGAATATCCCCGCCATCTGCCAGCCCCCAAGTCACCTCTCTGATATGCTGTGTGTGTGTTAACCCTTCAGAACAATGACAACGAGACAGCCCTGCACTGCGCCGCGCAGTATGGCCACACGGAGGTGGTAAAGGTGCTGTTGGAGGAGCTCACGGACCCCACCATGCGCAACAACAAATTTGAGACCCCTCTGGACCTGGCAGCGCTCTACGGGCGGCTGGAGGTGGTGAAGATGCTGCTGAACGCCCACCCCAACCTCTTGAGCTGCAACACCAAGAAGCACACGCCCCTGCACCTGGCGGCGCGGAACGGCCACAAGGCTGTGGTCCAGGTCCTCCTTGATGCCGGCATGGACAGCAACTACCAGGTAGCAGGGCTGCTGCTCCTCCCAGCACCAGGGACTCAGTCTTTTCGGGGAAGGCTCTCATACCGTGCTGCTGGGCTGTGTTCTGATTAGCACGTTTCCCGTCGCCTCTCAGGTGCTTCTTCCGTCACCTTGCTTTAGTGTGAAAGTCCAGAGACAGACGAGTTCTCCTCACGAGTGTGTTCGTTTTCTGGTTTCTTTGTAGGGGATGAGATGTAGTCATTAAACCCCGAAAAAACGTGCTAGTGGACTCTCAAAATTAGAAAAGTTTCATTATCTGCCTACAAATGTGTCCCCACTGCCACCTTTTGCACCTTCAGTCTCATCAGTGTAGCATTTTTCCTTCATCGTTGGCCTTCCTCGCTCAGATGAATGGTCCCTGGGGCTTGGCACAGGCCAGCCCTCGTTTCTTTTCTCGTTACCCGTTCTACCCAGGAAGGTGGTGTTCTGGGAAGTGTCACTGATAGATGAGGAATGGTTGCTCGTGTGTGGCCTGCTGGCGGCACACACACAACCTTGTCTATGGCCCGGGATTGTGGTTCTGGAATCCAGACCAGAAAAGTCGGAAGGATAACGGCAGAGGGCTGGGTGTAGTTTACTGTCCCATCGCTCCCTGTCCGCGTCCCGTTTGTCACGTGGGGCCGCGCTGAGCTGTTCTGATGACGGCCTGCTCTGCGCTCTCGTTTGCCTTCCAGACGGAGATGGGCAGTGCTTTGCATGAGGCTGCTTTGTTTGGCAAGACCGATGTGGTGCAAATCCTGCTGGCTGCAGGTGAGAGGTCGGCAGTGCTCTTGTCTCCACAGCATGCTGGGATGGGATTGTTTCTCCTTCGCCTCCCTGGAGGGGGGTTTTTGCTGGCTGCATTTGAACCCAGTGTATCTGTGTCTCTGCCGGTTGGTTTTAAATGTGTGAATTGTTTCTAAATAGCTGGATTAAATGGCTGTGGATAAAAACTACTGGTCGCGCTGCTTGGGATCCTTAGGCATCCTGGAATGTGATCTCCTTTCAGTTTAGCATAAAAATGCTCACTCCTCCGGTCCTCCCGGTGTCCTTTCTAGGAATCGATGTCAACATAAAAGATAACCATGGGCTGACTGCCCTAGACACTGTCCGGGAGCTGCCTTCCCAGAAGAGCCAGCAGATAGCAGCACTTATTGAAGGTATCCGTCCACCCCGCAATCTGGGCGGCTGGAGTCGTACAGCTGAGCTGAGGCATTTGTATTTGGTGCAGCTCTGTTTATTTTTTCTTCTATTTTTAATCTTTCCATGTAGATCACATGACTAGAAAAAGAAGTGCAAAAGACGTAGATAAAACTTCCACACCGCAGCCACCTCTCCGCTCCGGCCTGGACTCCATAGCACAGAAGTCTCAGGGTGAGGAGACTCTTGCCTGCCGGGAGTGGGGCGCCTCAGCTTGGAAAGAGTTGAATATTCTTGGGCAGAATGGAAAATCCTCATTCAGATAATAATGAGTGAGGCCTGTGAGCTCTTAGTAAGTTTATATTCAGCTTGCTTTTTCTGACTGCCATATGAAGTCTCACTGGCCGTGGCTTGCGCCTTTGCCTGCAGCCCCTTCTTTCCTACTTTATTTTGTTCTCCACCTGCACAGTTGGCTCTGGAATGGGATTAACAGGCTCGTGTCAAGATGAATTCAGGTGTAGGTGAATACACATTTTTTATACACACTGCAGGGCCCGGCACAGTCGGCCCACGGCAGACGTGTAAGCGTGTCTGTTGGCTGGCCGATGTGTCTCTTGGGGGTGTGTTTAGCGATGTATTGTCTGGCCAGCAGAGGTGGCCTGGGTGCTGACCCGGGCTGTCCAGCCCATCCGTCATTAGCCAGGATCTCTTTCTGG
Organism: Fukomys damarensis; assembly: GCF_012274545.1. Taxonomy (NCBI): domain Eukaryota; kingdom Metazoa; phylum Chordata; class Mammalia; order Rodentia; family Bathyergidae; genus Fukomys; species Fukomys damarensis. The sequence goes on from NW_022900932.1 coordinate 3,201,467, forward strand.
TGAGCTGAGCAGCCTTTGAGGGCCTTGCTGTGATGGGTGACAGAGACACCTTTCCCCAAACACACATAATAAGTAAGGCAAGAGAAGGAGAGTGGCGCCGGACATGCAAACAGGAAGGCGTCCGCAGAGACAGGGTTCCAGTGCCCAACCTGGCTCCGCTGCAGAGTCCTCGGCTCCCTCCACCCTGCACTTTTTTCCTTGACCTCATAATCTGCTGGTAATGGGATTTAACACACTAAGTGCTTAGCTTTCAAGGATTTTACACTTGCAGTTTTGACTACACACAAGCCACCTAGAGAAGGTCAGTTTCTCTAACAGTTCACTGTTTTGGGGTTCAAATTAGCATCGCACAGGCTCTGAGGTTGGGAGCCGTCTAACAAGTGAGCCCCATGGCCGCACAGAGCCTGCCGTCCTCTACTTGAGCACGAGGAGGCGCTTAATATAGGTTTCTTATGTTTTTCAGTTATACTTTGCTGTATTTTATGGGCTAAGTTTATGCTCGTACCATTTGGGTGTATTTGGGACCTTTATAAAGGTCTTGGAAGAGATCCCTTATAGATGTTGAAAGTTTTTTTTGGAACCAGGATTTGGTACTCACGACCCTGTGCTTGCGAGGCAGGCGCAGTGCCCCTGAGCTAAATCCCTGGCCTGAAAGCTTTCTTTTTTTCTTGTTGTTTTGTTCCAATACTGTGAATCATACCCAGGGCAGGGTTCCTGATAAGCAAGAGCCACAGTCCTGAACGGTACCCCCAGCCCCTCCCTATTGAACCAGAGAAAAATCTGTTTAAATCTCAGGGTATGAAGAGTTGCTGAAAATCCGCATTATTGATTCCTGCCCCAGAGCAAAGTCGTCCTTTTCCTGTCTGGGTCACTGTTGAGTTCAGATCGCTGAGAGGCTTGGGGGTGGAACCTGAGATTTTGCCCCCATTTATTGACTGACGTGCCCTCCGCCTTCCCCAGGTGACACAGAGAAAGTGGTGACTGAGCTGATCATCGATTTTGATACCAGCGCCGAGGAAGAGGGACCCTACGAGGCTCTGTACAATGCTGTCTCCTGCCACTCACTGGACAGCTCGACCAGCGGCCGGTCGTCGGACCGAGAGTCCACGAGCAGGGAGGCTGAGGCTGCTGGCACGAGGACTGCCGGAGTGAGGCCGGTATGTGGGGGACCCTGGCCCCTCATTCTGCTCTTCCTCACGGGGCTCTGCCACGCCCCTCTCTCAATCACAGTGGCAAAACTATAAGGCAACACAGAGGAGGGATTTTGATTTTTCATTTTTAGAGTAGCGGGTTTGGGTCTTGGCCTCTCTGGAGAGTAGAAGTACACAGCGTGTTCCTGTCTGCTCTGAGTGCAGGCGCCCCTCCCTGGCCCTCAGGGCGAGAGCCATTTGGATTTGGGCGGGTTCTGTATTCACTGGGGTTATAGAAAGGCTCGTCAGATTGTGTCCTTCATCTGTGGAGGTCCTCATTTATCCAATTGTAACATCTCCAGCCACTGAACTAACAGAGTGAGGATAACGCAGTGCTTTTCTTCCTCAAGGGTCACCTCGCAGACTTACCTGTCTTGTCTGATGCTGGCTTTTACTTCCAGGCTTGTATGTGGCTCTTGAGCCCCGTACTCTCTTCCCTAGGGCTATGCTCTGAGCTTAGAACCGAATCAGTGTCCCATTACCCTCCCTTCTGCATTGCCAGGCATTTCCAGGCTTGGAGTGCTGCTCCTTGGCAGGGGTTTCACTGACAGGACCCCAGTGCTGAACCCACCGTGGGACAGGTTCCTGTGGTAGCTGCCTGTCCGGCATATGACGGTCTTGATGCTCCCCTGGCCTCTGGGTAGTCCGTGCTCCTTCCAGGTGTGCCCTGGGACTGACCTGGGGTTTCTTGGAATGTTCTTTTTTTGGGAGGCCCTTTACTCTGCCCTGCTGTGCTCTGCAGCAGTGCCAATGTGTCAGTAAGGATCCTGGAGAGCCGCCTGTCTTGTGGTTGCCCACCAGAGTGGTGTTATCAAGGGTGGTGACAGAGTCCTTGTGAGTGGTGAAAGCAAATGCAGACCTAGCACCATTAATGCAGCGCTTTGTAGACACAGCTGGGTCTTTCTCCGTCTTTCATTCTTAGCCACGAGTGAATTAAGCAAGGCCATCTGTGGAGGAAGCGTTTCGTCAGATGGTACTTACAGGTGATGCCCATTAGGGGGAGCCGGAACCCTGCCAAGTGGCAGCACCTAGGAAGCCAGCAGCCCAAGGTTGTGCTGAGTGGGACTGAGGCTTCTCGGAGTGCTCGCCTCGGCATTCACTGCTGCGTCTTGTGGCTGTTCGTCTCCCTAGCCCTGGTAATTAACAGTGGCCAGAGGCGAATGCTGATGGTCTGACCCCCTTGGTCCATACTGGGCACCTCTGTTTCCTTCCCTGTCCCCGACGGTCACGCCACCTGCAGGAGCCTCTCGTACTGTTCTCTCTAGGCCTTTGGACCTTTGGAAGGATTGGGATGGGCCCTCTCTGTTCTTGCTGTGTTTCTTTCTGCTCTGCTCGGCTGCTTGTGTCCCCAGGTTGGTTTACAGTGGAGGACGTGGCCCTGTGCCTTTTGCTGTGCCCTTCCATACGCCGTGTGCCAGGACCAGGCTCGTTCCTGTGCTTCAGAGCAGAGGCATGTGAGGAGCGCAGAACTCAGTGGGAAACCTGATCTGAACGGCTGTGTTTGGTTGAGCACACAAGGCTCGCTGCCGCCTGGCTCCAGGGCTGTGGAGATGACTGATTTGTGGAGGTGCAGCGCCAAGCATGTCCCAGCAGAGATCACAGGTGCTGAAACCTAATGCTGGTAGCTCCCCACGTCAGAGAGACATCTTTCTTTGTAGGTCTCTCTGGGGACCTCCTGTCATGCAGCACTCAGCTCCACCCTGGCTTCTGAAATGCTCTTGTTTTAGCAACATGGTGAACTAACTGCAGGCTGAGGAAGGGCCAGCTCCTGGGCAGCCCCACAGCTTTCCATGGGAAATGAGGGCTGAAGCATGACTCGGGCTTTGGGATAAATAGAAACAGAGCTGTGGGCACTGCAGGTGCAGCCGGAGCCTCTCCCCGGCCCCCAGCTTCCAGGTTTCCTTCACAGGGGTTGTTCTGTGTATTCCCGAAATTGTCCACTCGGGCTCTGACTGGCCCACTGTCTCCTCCGCAGTGAGTTTCTTGCTCTAGGGTGGGAGTGGCAAGTGAAAGCCCACCTACACTGCCTATTTTTGTAAATAAAGTTTTATTGGAAGACAGCTGCACTCATTTATTTACATATTTCCTGTGGCTCCCTGTGTACTCAGATGGCATAGTTGGCTTTAGAACCTAAAATATTTACTTCATGGCCCTTTAAGAGTAAGCCTGCGAGCTGGGCATGGTGGCACACACCTGTAATCCCAGCACTCAGGGAGGCTGAGGCAGGAGGATGGCAAGTTAGAGCATAGCCTGGTCACCTTAGCAATTTAGTGAGCCCCTTTCTCAAGATAGAAAATGGGCTGGGGTTATAGCTCAGTGTGAAGGGCCCAGATTTAATCTCTAGTATTATAAACACCCACTGGAAAGCTTGCTTTATGGCAGAGCTGACAAATACTCTTTTTTAAAATAGCCTGAGGTGACATAGTTTTCAAGTACTGATGATAAGTGATATTCATATCGAAGATGACTTGTTGTATTGCCCAGGTTGGCCTCAAACTCCAGGTGGGCCTCAAACTCCTGGCCTTAGGTAACCCTCCCGCCTCTGCCTCCCAAGTGGCTGGGACTGTAGGTGGGGCTGCCACCCTAGCTAACAGGTCAGCTTTGAGCTTTTCTAGTAGAATGGGATAGATGGATGTCACAACACTCAAGTCTGAAAGGGCTTAATATTGTGACCTTGGTTATTTTTCTCATTATTTCTCTAATCGCCTTGATCTTAGAACTATTTCATGAGTTCATTCTCTTGATCTGAAGAGTCCTCTGTATAGAGCAGTCTGAAGATTGAACCCTAGATTTTCATTTCCCTGAAGGTTTTTTTTTTTTTTGGTACCGGGGATTGAACTCGGGACCTTGTGCTTATGAAGCAGATGGTGGAACCACTGAGCTACACCCCCAGCCTTCCCTGAAGTTTTGAAGGACACTTTCTCACAAGGCGGTTATGAGCTGTCCGTGCTACCACTGCTCGCTGCGATCTGAGGTGTGGAGAGGCGTTCATGGGCACCGGAGCGCGTGCTGGTGGAGCTGTGCGCACACAGGGTCTTCCTCTGTCATGTTTGCTTCTCGGGAGAGTTCTGTACCTTACTCGATTTCGTTTCCAAGGTCTAAAATAAGGGTAAACTAAGAAGTCAGATACTTGAAGGTGAGATAGTAGAATATTTTTTTTTTCTTTTGTAGAGGGAATGTCCACCGCCTCCAGCAAAGCCACCACCTGATGAAGAGGAGGAAGATCGAATAGATAAGAAGTATTTCCCCCTGACAGCTTCTGAGGTAGAGGATTGAGCGTTTATTCCATCACTGAAATATGAGCTTGTCGAAAAGTGCGGCAGTGTGTGCTTAAAGAGTTTGCTTTTTTATTTTGTACCAGGGATCAAACTCAGGACCTTGGTGCTGTGCCGCTGAGCTACATCCCTGCCCTCTTTTTTTTTTTTTCCTTTTCTTTTTTTATTTGAGGTGCTGGGGCTGTGCTCTCACTTTCTCACTTTCTTAACCTCTTTGGTGAGGAGCAATAGCTTTCAGACTCACCCAGAAGTACTGAATGTAAACTTGGCTCACCAGCTGGCGGGCGAGTCCTGAGCCACCATGCCACATGGGAAGCAAGGTATGCACAGCTCTCCCGCCTCCACAGGGAGACGGTGTCACCTGTGCAGTCCCGACAGAAAATGTTGCATCTCCTTCACTCTCTTCTGTCTAGACTGGACAGGCTCAGTGGTTCTGTCCCAAGTGCTTTTTTTTCTGTTTTTGCATCTTCCTCCTTCATCACATGTAGGTGCCACACTACAAACGTGAACTGAGTCACAGAGACTGTGTTAGGAAGGAAGTAGCCTGGTATGGGAAGGACAGACAAAGATCAGAGGTTATGCCTGCCTTTTACACAAAGAAATGTCATGGGGAGTTAACTATCTCACTTGGGTTTTGAAAAAAATTTTGCTTTCTCTGATCTTTCATCTTTAAAATGCTCCTTTAATACCTCTTACCAGAGAGTATATCTGTTCAGTGTTTATTCAAAAAATCTTGTAATTTTAATTTTTTTTTTAGCTTATGCAGTACGAGTAGTTGTTAATCTTTAATTTTAAAATATCAGCCAGTGTGAGCCAGTTAATTCACCTCATCGCTTCCCCTGTAGAAGCTGGAATTCATTGCTTCGTATGGTCTTGGCCACAGACCACCAGTAAGGCGGGCTCCCTTACTCAACAGAAACGTGGGGAACCAGAAGGGTGGCGTCAATTTAGTAAAGTGTATAAGCGCAAGGAAACTTTTTTAAAAATATTAACATCAGGGAGATAGGGTAGGATTCCTTTGCTAGGTGTAAATCCTCTGCTTATTTCTTTCTATTCCCAAATTTAAAAATGCTGCTTATTATGTCTCAATCAAGGGTTTGTAGAACTGCAGCCTCTCCTTACTGCCTCTGGGTGGTAGTACGTTGCTGGCTGATAGACATGCATGTAGGAAATCCCACCTGTTTTATATGGATTGAGGCTGGCTTCTTTATTTCTTTGCACGGAGAAGCCCAGTAGTATGGAGCGGACTCGGTAGGGGCTGGGTCTCCATAAAGCTGTGCGCTGCCTCTTTGACAGGGACCCGAACTGAAATTCCTAATCCCTGAGGATAGGAGCGTGGCTCAGACAAACGTCAGAAGCCAGAACTCTCCGTTCTCCCAGGACTCTCTAACGCACGTAGCGTCACAGGAAGTGTTGTGCAGTGGCAGAACGTGGTGGAGGAGTCTGGCTCTCCTCCTGTGTAGCGGGGAGTAGAGACTCACCTTCTGGAAC
>NW_022900932.1:3207438-3237137 GCF_012274545.1 Fukomys damarensis
TGTGCAGTGGGAACGTGGTGGAGGAGTCTGGCTCTCCTCCTGTGTAGCGGGGAGTAGAGACTCACCTTCTGGAACACATGAGTTGCACCAACACAGTCGCTCTTTGGAAGACCGCGAGAACACTGAATTTCTTTTGCTGGTCAGCGCAGGTCTGTGAACCTGTGGCTGACGTCCTCCCTTCAGTGACGACCCCAGCCGATGTTGTGCGTATGCCACAGTCCCGATGGACAGCTCATCTCCGAAGTGGGCTGTTTATTACCAATGCTGCAGTCTTTCATCTTCCTTCCTTTCCCTTTCCTTCCTCTTTCTCTTGTTATTATTTCATTCTTTTATTCTTTCCTAAAGATTAAATTCCAGGTTCTTGCATTGAGCTACACCCTCAGCCCTTAGGGTCTCACTGGGTCTCTAAGCTTCCCCAGGCTGGGCCCAGACTTGCCGTCCTCCTGGGATTATAAGTGTGCACTAGCACGCCTGGCACCATCTTTCTTCCTTATACTCACAAAGCTTTAAAATCCTAAACCTCTTATCTCAGGAGACGCTGACATCATCAAACTTTAGGGTTTGTATTGGGCAGGCATCTGCCCCAGTGACTGGGTCCCTGTCCCTGATATTTATCATTATAAGATGACCCACAGAAGCTTTTAAGGGAAGCTGGAGCACCCCTGGCTCCAGGAGACCTTACGGGTTATGGCCTGATCCTGAAACTGGTGCACACGCGCATGCGCGTGAGCGCACATACACACACACACGCACGCACGCACGCACGCACATGCTGTTGAGATGCTTTTGCCCCACAGAAGGCGCTGCAGCTGCCTGGAGACAGACTGTGGTCTTCTCTGAGCACAGCTTGCTGGGCTTGGTGGGGCTTGCAGCTGCTGTGCTCTCTTTTCTGGAAGCCGCCCACACCCTGACTGCACGTTCCATTGGCCACAGTTCGTGGTGGCTGCTTGTGGCTGCTGCTCGTGGCTATTCTCTGCAGTGGTGCTTTCCATATAGTAGAATTTTTTTCAGCTTTGATTTATTGCCAGCCTTAGAAGAAAGAGAAAGAAAAAAGATTACCAAGTAATTTTGTAAAAAGCAGAGTTCTTTCTGTTGAGAATTGGTTATTGCCATGCTCGCTGTGACACAGGGCTGCTTGAGAGGGAGCTGATGGCTTGCCAAAGAGCAGTTTATTGCTTTATGGTGAGATTTTAATCCCGTAGATGGTAGGGCCCTGTACTGGGAGGACAAGACACCCTCCTTTATTGTCTGTGCATGAGCAGGGATTCTCATTAGACAGTTGAAGGCAGGAAGGAGTTCCAAACTGGATAGAGAAAAAAATGAAAGCCAAAAAAAAGCAAGGTCAATCTGGTCCAGAATCAGGGAGCTGAATTCTACGGCCACAGCTGTGCTGTGAGCTCTCAGCGTAACCCTGCACAAATCCTGGTCCTCTCTTGGACCAGATCTGTCATCTCAAAAGAAAGGTCTAGAACCAAGTGCCCTGCTGTGACTGTCGCTTAGGGACCCTTCCGGCTTTGACATTGGATGGTTTTCCTGCTTCTAGTTGTCCTGCACCCAAACCAGGCATGAAGCAAAAGCAGGTCCAGTGGGCTTTGTCTCCAGTGGAAGTCCGGGATCCTGTCCTGCGCTGCTTGGGAAGGGAGGGTGTTGTAGGCCATCCTGACACCCTGCGAGAGCCTTTGCTGTGTGGGAACCCCAGGAGTTGGGTTTCCCGCGCTGCCCAAGCGATGGGGTGGGTGTGTAAACCTGCAGAACACACAGTCCCGTCTGTAAAGCCTGGGTATTAAGTTGACACAGTGTGAACTGCTTAATGGGCTCTCTTTGTTCCCTTGATTGTGTTCCTGTGAAGAGGCCAGGAGTAAGTTATACATGCTGCTGGCTCTGCTGTAATGAAATGGCTTTTAGCTTCCAGGTGGCTTGCAATAAGTGGAGCTTCCTGCTGTGCTCAGCAGAACTTTGGAAAGCGGCTGTCATTCTGCCTTGAGAGTGGCGGCCTTGTTAACAAACAAGGAGCTGCAGCTTCGCGTTTAGTCTGCTGCTACCAGGAGCTCTTGCCATCTCATTAGGCCGTGACGCAGCAGGCTATGCCTTGGGGTAGCAAAACCTTGATAAATCACAAACTGGACACATTCCCAGTGCAGCGCATGTGGGATGTGTCCATGTAGGAGGTGTCTGTGTGCTAAAGGGTCACACTGTCTGCAGGGTACCATTGTCTGTTAGATGCAGTTGGGACTCCCCGCCCCGCTTGGTTCATAATTCATGACCTGCCCTAGCCACACTGCTCAAGAAGAGATTCTGTGCTTGGCCTGTGGAACACACTGGCGTCACAGCACAAATGAGCAGGACTGTCCTCCAAAGCAAGGCTCTCCGTTCTCTCTCCTATGGTGGCTATAGTGCCAGTGTGATTTCCTGGCTTGGTGTCAGGGGAAACTTGGCTCCTGTGGTGTCGTGAGTAGCTGCACGGCCGGCAGGTGCGGGAGCACCTTGGTCTGGTTCTTCCCCGGGGACACTCAGCCCCTGACTCGAGGCTGCTTATAGACAGGACCTCCCCCCCTCGTGGAAATCCAGGCTCCTGACCTCTTGCCTCTGCTGGGCAGAGATGGGGGAGTCTGGTAAGATGCGTACGTGTGTCAGGAAGCCACCGTTAGGGAGACCCTCTTCTCCGGGCCAAGGATCTGTGAAGAAAGGCTCACAGACCCAGACTGCGAGCCATTTCTCACTAGTAAACCCAAGTGTTCAGGGTCAGTCAGAAGTCATCTTGGTGGAAGATGATGTATGTACACTGGGGAAGAGAAGATGAAAGTACAGCAGGGTGCAATGTGGCTAAAAGCTACTTGGGAAATATTATCCACAGAAAAGAGATTGTGCAGGTGACTGTGGAGATGAAAAGGCAAGGGAAGGATGGGTCTTGGCCTCTGCTGACCACCTTTTGAAAGAAAATGAGAAAGGAGAATATTCCAAAGACCGTTGGGATTTGCGGTCCAGATGCTGCCTTAGTCTGTGTTTTATTGTTATGACAGAATGCCTGACACTAGGTACTTGCTAAAGAAAAGAGGTTTACTTGGCTCACAGATTTGGAGGCAGAAAGCCCAAGGTCAGGCAGCCCCACCCGTTCAGCTGCTGGCGGGGCCTCCTGGCTGCATCTCAGCCTGGCAGGTGTGTCGTGTAGCAGGTGCACTGTGGAAGTGGAGAGGTCCAGCCCCGCTGTGTCACAGAGTGTCCTGGACCTAGTCCAGGGCCAGGAGAGCCGGACCTCCAAGAGAGCGTGCATCCACCACGGGTGGGTGGGTCAGGCGTGGGGCCGGTGGGGCCTGACTACCCACCTCCTATGCCCACCTCCTAAATTCCGCCGCTCGTAGTCTCTTCCGGCTGGGGACCAGGCACCTAGCAATTCCTAGCAGGTGTAGAAGCAGGAGGCAGTTGTGATTCCGTGTGAGCCTTGAATTATTCACCTCCTCCTCCTGTCCTTTGTGGCCCTCAGTATATGCGTCCGGTAGTTCCTGTCTAGGTCACAGTCACATGCACAGCAGCACTGAGTCTCTCTCTCTCTCAGTCTCTCTCTCTCTCTCTCTCTCTCAGGTCCTGGCCATGCGACCCAGGGCTGCAGGGAGTACAGCCCGGGAAGAGGACGAACACCCTTATGAGCTGCTCTTAACAGCGGAGACGAAGAAACTGGTGTTGGTGGAAGGAAAAACAAAAGGTAAGAATGGAACACGCTCCCACCCCCGCAGCAGAGGCCGCTTGGGCGGGGTCTTAGTCTGTGGTGCTGGGTCTGGCAGTCTGTGTGTCGGCCGCATCCTGCTGTCATTTCCCGTACTTGACTCTGCCCTGCGTGGTAGTGGCTGCCCCACGCACAGCAAGGAGCTTCGGTCAGCCTGGGTAGCAGCTACGGTGGAGGGGCCGCTGCATGGGAGTGAGTGTCCAGTCCCAAGCCCCGAGTGGATGCCATGTGGAAAACAGGCCCAACAGGTCCATCCCTCGGGGTCAGGTAGACAGCACAGGCTGCTTTGGAGCCCTGAGCTTGGTGAGACCGTCCCAGGGAGGGGCCATGACTGCCCACTACCTGACATCAAGCGCACTCTGTGTCTCTGTCCCCTTGGCCTACTTTCACTGCCTGTGAGGCCGGGTGCCACAGGCCTGACAGGCGCCAGCCGCTGTCAGTCTCAGTGTTGTCCCGGTGGGCAAGCAGCGTCTTGTGGAAGGCAGTTCAGGTCTCACTGCAGGCAGGGGGTGCCCCGCGGCTTTTCCCAGCACCTGTCACCTGCAGGCACTAGGTCCTTCGCGCTTCTTTATATCCGAGGACCATCAGTGGTTCTGGTAAGAGTGGGGCGAGATGGTTTCCTTTGGAATGTCTTTTGCCAGACCTGGTAGAGGGTCCCGGGTGGCTGGCAGGATGTGCAGGCATGGCTGACATCGTAGACCTGGTTCTAACGGCCCTGTTGAAAGGTTATCTCTTGGCACGTAGAAATGTGGGCATTTTTGTAGTGGATCCCTTTTACTTTGTTCTTTATGGTTCCCATTTCTTAGCTTTAAAATATAAAAGTCATTGGGCCAGGGATTTAGCTCAGTGGTTCTGCTGCCTGCCTCACAAGTGCAAGGTCCCAAGTTTGATCCCCAGTACCCCCTCCCCACCAAAAGTCATCCATTCTTCTGTAGTTCTGTGAGTTCTGACAGCTGTGTAACTCTCACCACAGTATCCAAATACAGAGCATTTTGATCAAACTGAGGAGCTGTCCCATGTCTTCTTATAGTCAGCCCCCTCCACTCCTTTGACCTTGGCAGCCACAGCTCTGATGTTTGTTCCAGTGATTTTGCCTTTTCCCGAAAGTCACACAGATGGAGCCATTCAGTGTACCCCACAGACTGGTGAGGTGTCCTTTTTCCTTGCTGAGTTATATTCTGTGGTTATTCTCAGTTGTGTAAACTGAGGCATGCCAGTTTATCCATCCCCTGGCTGGGGGACATTTGGTTCACTTACAGATTTTAGATAGTTACAAATAAAACTACTGTAAACATTTGCGAAAAGATGTTTGTATGAATGTAAGTTTTCACTTGTGTAAGTACGCAGGAGTGCGTGGAATAGAAAATGTCTGTAGCTGTAGAGGGACCTCCAAGCCGTGTTCCAGAGCAGTGGCACCATTCTGCCTCAACATCAGTGGTGTTCGGGAGTACCCACTGATCTGTAGCCTCCCTAATACTATTGTTTGTGGGGGGTACCAGGGATTGAATTTGGGATCTTGCGCTTGTGAAGTGGGCAGAGGTAACTAATACTGTTAGTATTGTTATTTTCCGAAAATCGTTAGCCATTCTGACTGGTATGTAGTGATGCTTCTTATGATCTTGATTTGCGTTTGTCTAGTTGAGCATCTGTTTATGTGATTATTTACCGTTAAGGAGCTGTTTAGATCTTCTCCTCATTTTAAAAAATAGGTTGTTTCTTTTCTTGTAATTGCGCTGTGAGGTTTTTTTAAAAATATATTTTGGATAAAGTTTCTTATCAGATGTGTTTTCCTCCCAGTCTGTGACTTTGTCTTTACAATGTCCTCCCCCACCCCCGGTGGTACTGGGGATTGGGCCCAAGGTCTCGCTAAATCACTAAGGTACCTAGGCTGGGCTCAAACTTGCAATCTTTCTGCCTAGAGTGCGGAAATTATAGGTATGACCACCAGGCCAGGCTTTTGCAGTGTCTTTTGAGCAGTTCTTAATTTTGAAGTTTATCTTTTATTAATGGTTAAGATGACAAATATTTTTCCTATGTCATCTTCTAGATAATTCTGCGCTTCAGGCTGCATTCCATTTTGAGTTGGTATTTGCATATGGATATCCATTAGATTCGGCACTGTTAGTGGAAATGACCTTGCTCTGTTGCACTGATAGTGGTTATTTTTTTTTTTTTTTTTTTTTTGAAACGGGGTCTCACTATGTAGCCCAAGCTGGCCTTGAAGATCCTCCTGCCTGCCCTCCCAGTGCATGCGCTACCTACCGACACAATGCCCTGTGCATTGATAGGTTTTTGGCTCAAACTCTTAGGGCAGAGTAGACCACTGATGCCTTTTCTAGGTGCTTAAAACAAAACCGTGTTGCATTTAATCCAGCACTGAATTTAATTTAATGTTTGAAAACAGTTCTTCATGAGGGAGGAACTCTCAGCGTCGGGGAGGAAAGAGATTCTGATTCCTTTGAAGGCTTCATCTGGAATTGGCTTGCTAAGCTTTTGGAATAAAGAGGGGAAAGTTAGTAGGCCTGGGCTTCCTGGCTCCACAGTCCGTGGTGGCACTTCTGGTCCCCAGGTCAGGAGGGAGCTGGGGGGCTGGGATCTCACCGCTGCCCCTCCTCTGCCTCAGCTTCCTGCAGTACCGAGCTGTGGTGTGGGTGGGGCTAGTTGAACAGAAGGTGTAAGACGGAAGACACAGCGGCCTCCCGGCAGGCTGGGTCACTCGAGATCTTTCAGGCACACAATAAGTATGAACACAGGCTGGCTAGCTTCTCAGAAGCCCTGCCTGTCCTGTCTGCATAACAGGAGCAGCCAGCCGGAGGGTGCCTGCCTGCACTGGTACAAGGGAGTGGTCAGCGGCCCACACCATGCCTTGTTTACACGAAATCCTTCTTGCTTTTCCATTAATGTCTTTATCTTATACAGCTTTTATGAGTTAATGGATGAGCTTTCCAAAGGCGGTGTTAACAAGATGACCAGAGCTTTCTATCTCTCGGTATATTCAAGACACCATAATGTGGCCAGGTGTAGTGATGGCACACAAGTAATCTCAGCACTCTTGAAGCCTGAGACAGGAGGATGGCAGGTTTGAGTCCAGCTTGTACAACTTAGCAATTTAGTGAGTCCTCATCTCAAAATTAAAAGAGGTGGGAATGTAGCTCAAGTGTGAGGCCCTGAGTTCACTCCCTGTACCAAGGAGGGGGCAAGATTAAAAAAAAAGTTGTCTTAGACATTTACCTCATCACTGAGACAAAATACTTGACACCCACAACTCGAAGGCAGAGAGGTTTCATTTGGGTCACAGTTGGTGGAGGTTTCCGTCTATAGTCAGTGGCTCCAGGGCACGGCGGCGTGGTTGGAGGGCCTGCATGGGGGATGTGGCTCCCATCCTGGCACCCAGGAAGAGCAGAAGGGAGATAGATCTCTCCAGGCCGCACCCCCAGGGCCCCTGCCTCCTCCCACAGCAGTCAGCTGTAAGCCCCATAACCCATCTCCCCAGGACCCCCATGTGTAAGTGTGTGAGGCTTTGCGGGAACGTCTGGTTACAAACCATGACGCACAGTCTCCCTTAATAGCTGCTAAATTCCTGTAACTCATTTTTCATTCTTGAGTTGATGGGTGTTTAATCTTTCCACCATTTATCAGACTGTCCAACAAATTATGTTTCTATAGATATTTGGTACATATATTCTTATACACATGCAAGAATATTTATTTTCCTTGCATGTGTGCCTGCATGTGCACACAGGTACTGGAGATTGGACCTAGGGCCTCACACATGCTGGGCAGGTCCTCTACCACCCCACTATATCCCCAGTCTTCTTCCTTTTAAGGTTTATTTCTGAGACAGGGTCTTGCTAAGTTACCTCGGCTGGCTTTGAACTTGTGATCCTCCTGCCTCAGTCTTCCCAAGCTGGGATTACAGACATGCATCTCTGCATTCAGCAAGAGTCTGTCTTTAGAAAAAAATTGTTGGAGAGCAGAATTGGCGGTCATAGCACACCTGCTCGTCCTGGTCTAAGTGCTGGCACTAACTTGCCTGAGTAGCTTGGATTACAGATGTGCACTCCGCTGTGCCCAGCTCCCAGCCTTTTGAAAAGTTTTATTTTGAGACGGGCTTCACTGAGTTGTCTGACTGGCCTCGAACTTGCATTCCTCCTGCTTTCAGCCTCTCCAGTAGCTGAGATTACAGGCGTGTACTTCTGTGACCCCCTTCCAGATGGTTTTATGATGGTCTTGTCCAAGTAGGTAACCCTCTGTAGTTTAAGTTGTTTCAAATATAGAAAAACTCTTCTGAAGTCGTTACACAGGGCAGTGTAGTGCAGAGCAGTGTTTCCAGGTCTGTGCAGCCTGGCCCTTTATTTCTCTGTAGTATTTGACTGCTCACAGACATTCTGGACAGATCTGCACTCAGAGAGGCAGTGGATAGCTTTCCTGCTTGCTTCGAGAGCAAACGGGAAGGTAGCCAGAGGTCTTAAAGTCTTAACCGTTCTTCGTGGTACTCTCACAGCATCTACTAATGGGGCTGGTCTCTGTGAAGTGGGACCGGCTGAGGGTGCGTGAGTCTGGCTCACATGGTACAGTCACACTCTGAGGCTTTTAGCCATCATCTCTCTCCCACTGTGTGGTTTGTACATGGGTCTGAAGACCTTACCCTTCTCACTCACTTGGAGGGAGTGGCTATTTTGCCTTCTCCCTCTACTCCCACATTCACTTCCTGCCACTTCCTGAGCCTTTGGGGAGAGCTGGGGTGGAAATCCTGGCTTCTCCCATTTTCTCCCATGGGTTTCCATCTGCTGGTCCGTTTAGTGAGATTTCCCAAAGGAGAGAAAGTAGGCAACTGCATCCCGTACTCCATCGCTACCTGAGAGTCTGGGCAGCCTTTTTGTGGCAGATGCTGGGGATTAAGTTTTGGTGCTTTTCTCAGAGGCAAAAAGACGTATGTGACTGTTTACGAATGGAGCCTTATGGTCAGTAGCTTCTGCCTCAGCCTTCTTGAGTTAGGGGTGCTCCTGCCAGACCCCTGGCTGTGTAAGTGCCTCCTCCTGCCAACTTGTCTTTCTGAGTTGGAATAGTGTTCACAGTTTTATTCCATTATGGAACAAGCATAGCCTTGTGAACTACATATCTATATTTTCTTCTGAAAGTATATATATGACAGCACCCCCACGAGAGATAGGTAAAATAATCAAAAGCGGACAGGAGTTAAAGTCCTATAGAAGTCATTTTGGGAAGTTACATCAGCATGGGAGATCAGAGACAATATGACAAAGAAAGGAGCATTAGGGTTGAGCCCTAACGTGGAGAATTAAGCTCGATGGGCAGAAGTAAGAAGGGGGCGGATAGCATCCCAGGCAGGGTGGCAGTGCCAGCGCAGTAGGATGAGGGGAGACAGCATGTTCGGAGGGTGCTGAGTGACCCATATGCGCCAGAACCAGGGGAACGCGTCTCAGTGCAGTGGGCCTTGAATGTCTCTCTACTTTGAAGACAGTGCCATTGTTGAAGATTTTCGATTGGGAGACAGATTAAGAGCCACACCTTTCGGAGGTGTAATTACAGGTTAGAGTCATTGTAGTGGGAGAGACCAGAAATCTGGGAGCCCTAGGAAGTCCAGAGACCTCTGGGAACCTCTGGAAGGTAATCAGAGCCCAGCCTAGAGGGGCGTTGGAGTTACAGGAGAAAGGAGATGGGAGGAGTATGGAGTAGAATTAGCATAGCTGTACAGGTAAAGGTGGAAGCAGGAGAGGAGGCTAAGGATACCTGAGGTTTTGAGCCTGGTCAGTTAAAAAAATACTCTGCAGCCAGCTGAATCGGGAATTGAAGGGGCATGTTTGAGGGAGGACATTAAATCCAATTCTAAATACGTTAAGCTTGGGATGTTTGGGGTACCAGAACATTTTAGTGGAAACACCCCATATACGCCTGGAAATGTGGGGCTAATGCTGGAGAGAGGTGTTAAGATTAGAAATGCAGATTCACTTTACGGGTGCAAGAGGAAAGAAACACAGGAAGGAAACGAGGAGGTAGCAGTGTCTTAGAAACCTCGGTTAAATGTGACAGAAAACCCAAGTCATTGCAGTTTAAGCAGGGTAGAAATCCTGAAATAGGCTGCTGTGCCCATTAAGGGCCCAGTCTCCTTGTCATTTCATGGTTCAAGATGGCCATTGAGGTCCAAGCCGTCTGCACAGGATGGGACCCTGGAAAGACAGCAGTGTGTGCTGTTCTTACTAGAGCGAGGCTGTGTGGTTAGACCTAGGAGATGCGAACTACGGAGATGGAAAACCTGGTCTTTACCCCAGGTGGGAAGAAGGCTTTCTACAAACTCCGTAGTCGAGGAGGAAGGGACAGTGAGTGCTGGGGACACAGCTGCAGCGGGGGCTGCGGCAGAGGAAGAGCTGGAAGGTGAAGGTGAGAAGAAAGGTCAGGGAGAGGCCTTGGGGAGGTCCTGGACAGGGAGAGAATTCCCTGAGGGAAATGCGGGAGAGGAAATTGCCACCCCCCACCTCGAGCCGCCCGTTGAGAAGAGTTAAGGAAGTTCATCTCATCTGCGTCTCTCAGGAAACCGGTGTGGGTTTCTCCAAGAATCCAGGTGCCATGGGTAAAGGTGGAAGTGTGGAAAGACCAGGAGCCCTGAGGAATCGATCTCATGGTGCACAGGTTCAAGAAACAAACCGCAGCATGACTGGGCCGGGATGAAAGGAGACAGCCAGGAGGCTTGTACCTGGGTACTTCTCTCCTGCGGGTGGCTTTTGGCCTGGGGGAGCCACTCCCTCCTTCAGCCTGGGCTTCTCCGCAAAGAAGGGGTTCCAGTTCCTTCCTCACGGTTGCTGTGGACAGTAAGAAGTCACTGAGCGGAGCCTGGCACAGCATGCCCAGGGCTTAATAAACGGTGGCTGCTGGAAGCCAGCGGAGATAGCTGCATTAATAGAGGGCTTAGTCAGTTGTTTCTCAAGTATTTAACAGGGCTCAACATTCCAGAAACTGCAGAAGAGAGAGCAAATGGCTGTGAATGCCCAGTATTGGAACTGGCCAGAGATCAAGGGGGCAGACAACAAGTGTTTCTGCTAAATGCAGCAGTGTTAGATCGCCTGGCCGCTCCAAGCCCGAGCCAGGCGGAGCTGGGACATTAATGGAAGCTGGAGGGGGGCCAGCTTCCGGAGTTGAAGGAACGGGGAAATGTAGGTAGTGAGGCAATCAGAGCCAGGGCTGGAATGCCCGGTGTGGGGCTGCACCAGTGGGCACGCAGGTGAGGCGGTGGTTCTTCTGGACCCCCTGTACCATCCAGAACCAAACCCGCTGCCGGCCCCTTCCTGGGTGTGAGTTTTATTCACCTGGATTAAAAGACCACTTCGAAGAAGCCGGTCTCCTTTGCAGAGTCAGGAGAAGAGAAACCAGCCTTGAGTGCGATGCTGCCGCAAAGAGCAATTGGAAAGGGCCATCCGTGAAAACCGATGCTGATATTAACGGCTGTGTTTACTGAACGCTCCCTCTGGGCGTCTTGCACCGATTCCATCTCTGCCGTCTGTGGACAGATCTGTGGGGTCGGGGCTACATTTGTCCCCATGTAGCAGAGGAGGGGTGCAGGTTAGGAGTTAGAGCTGGGACTGTGGCCCTTGTGGGATTGAGCCCAAATCCTGTGTCTTTAACCACAGGACTAAAGCATCTCCTCGGAAGCTGTGCCGCTCATCACGTTCCTAGCGCCACCGAGCTGCAGGGACTGTGGAGAGCCATGGCATCAGCCCGTGCCAAGTCTCAGAGCCTAGGTCTTGCATCCCGGCCAGCCAGGTACCTCAGAGAGGAAAAGTCACAGGGCTGGGGCCACAACTCAGGTCTCTCGGGCCCTGGTCCAGCCCTTGTTTTACTTCTCAGGTTGCTGTCTGTCGGGCAGACCAGACATCAGTTACCAGCAGCCTGCCTCCCCTCGTCTGTGCTTCCTCCTGGGGAGAGCACAATGATCTCTGAAATAGCCATGCACCTGGTCGTCTCCCTGGACAGGCATGGTTTCTGATGCTCACCACAGAACAGCAGCCACAGGGCCATCCTAGAGGAATAAAGTAGAGCAAGCCGGATGTGGTGGTGCACGCCTGTGATATCGTTGCTCCGGAGGCTGAGGCAGGAGGATCACTGCAAGTTTGAGGCCAGCCTGAGCTACATAGTGAGTTCAAGGACAGTCTGAACTACATAGGCAAGACCCTGACTCAGGGAAAGAAAAAAAAAAAAAAATGGCAAAAAGAAAGCAGAGGAGCCTGGGAGCCAGGCCTGAGGATTGATTTGAGCAGGGAGCCCCTCCTTTGAGCTGCATTATGCAGCCCTCATCCAACTGGGCAGAAGTGACTGGAAACGTGCAAATGCTAAATGTTATTATTCGAAAGCCCTTGAGATCTCTGTGGACCGTTGCAGTAATTAAAATGCAGCTCAGAGGACCCTTGCTTCGGCAGCTCACGGGGTGAAAGGAGGTGAACACCCAGAATGATAAAGCCGGGTTGACGGAACTCGAAGTGAGCGTGTGGCAGAGATTTCCAGAGATTGGTGGCCTTGATGTGTGGAGGGCACGGGATGGGTGGGGCCCAACAATCACAGCTGTGAGCTGTGTCTCTGCCTTTGTTGCTAACGGTTTTCTGTTTTTGAGATGACTCTGTAGTCCAAGTTGACCTTGAACTCAGCATACAGCCCAGGCTGTGCTCAAACTTGGAATCCTCTTGCCTCAGCCTCCCCCCAGAGTTCTAGGATTACAACCATATGCCACCATGACCAGCCTTTCTTAAAGCATCTGTTAGTTTTTGCCATCTAATTATTTCTGACCACACCGGCCTCTCTCAGCAGCTGGTGAGCTCAGAGGCAGGATTGGCGTCTTCATCCTTATATCACCTGGTGCCCCCTTATGACTCTGTAGGGCCTGTCTAAGAGTTTTTCATTTCCATCCTCCATTCCATTATCTTCTGGCCTTTCTTTCTGCCTTCAAAAGTTGTAAGGGTGGGCCAGGGATTTAGCTCAGTGGATCCACCACCTCTCTCACAAGCGCAAGGTCCCGAGTTTGATCCCCGGGACTAAAAAAAAAAAAAAAAGGTTGTAAGGGGGATGAAGTCCGTGAGGGCTTGTGAGGAGGGAATAAAAAAAAAAAAAGGTTGTAAGGGTGATGAAGTCCGTGAGTGCTTGTGAGGTGCTTTATATCTTCGGGCCATGTGACAGGCCTGCGAGGAGTGGAGAAGTCTCTGCTGTCACCTGTGAGAGTTGCGACAGGGCCTGTGGGTGGACGGGAACAGTTTAAGGTCTGCTAAGAGCTGGCCTGTGCCTGGCTTGGTTCTCAGTGCTCTGCAAGCACAGTTTAGTTCTCACAATAACCCTATGAAGTCACTGCCATTAAGACTCCAGAACCACAGGTGAGAAGAGTAAGGCACAGAGACGTGCAGGGATTGCGTTCGACGTCTGCTGAGTGTTACACTGTCCCTGGCTCATCCCTAAGGACCTTGTTAGCATCCCGAGTTTGTGGAGTAGAAACCATCAAGTTCTTTTCCCACTCTGTGATTTGCCGGGAAACCTGGCTTAGCTTTCCATGCAGTGTTCTGGGGAATGAGCACCCGGGTTAAGATCCTGAGGTTCCTAGAGCATGACGAGCCTTTGGGGTCCCGGAGTCCTGGGAAGGCCCTGCACAGACTCCCTTCGGGGACTTCTTACAGCGGCGATGTGTGGGTGGGCTGTGGCTTCTGGGGTGGGATTCTGAGCCTTGGCAGTTCTCTCTCCGTGGAGCTCCTTCCTCCGTAAGTTTCTGTTTCTTCTTTCTGCCCACTTCCTTCCCCGGCATGGAGCAGTGTTGAGTTCTTGGCATCGGCCTCTCTTTCTTCATTGAGGACTGGCATGAATGGTGGCTGTGTGACAGGGCCCTCATTGTCGGCGCCCATGGCAGCAAGCGGAACATTCCCTGTGGCCTGGGTTCCAAGTCCACCCAGGCAGGGCAAGCAGACAGACTCCCACCTCTGGGCGGGCAGTGCGGTTTCTGTCCTGGTGTCTGGCCTGCCCACCCCACCCCAGCCCAGACTTAGAGCTGATGTACAGGAGAATCTGCATTCCTCTTTCCAGCATCCTCTTCTTACACTCAAGTGTGGTCATTAGACTGTTGGCCCTTTGAGCACAGCCCCAGAATGAAGCCAGATACGGCGGTGCACATCTGTAATCCCAGCAGTCTGGGAGGCTAGGCAGGAGGCTCACAAGTTCAAGGCCAGCAATGCCCTGTCTCAGAATTAAAAATAAGGGCTGGGGATAAGTTCAGTGCAAAGGCTCTGGGTTCAACCCCTGGTATCACCAAAAACAAATGAAAAACATCATATTTTTCCCAGCAGTGGCGCATTGTACCGCCTGGTTGTCTTCCTCATTTGGTCTGAGGGAGAGCTGTTGGCTGACTATTAGGTGGCTGGTCGGTCACATGGTGCCCGCTCTGTGGCCCCAACATGCCGTGAGCAGCTTCGTTCTGACTGCCGGCTGCTATTTGTTTATTTGTTTTGTGGCGCTGGGGACTGAGCTGCACCCCTGGGCGTCATTGTTGTCAGTGCCAGAGATGGGGTCTCTAAGTGGTGGGCGCTGCGCCTGCCCTGCAGGTGTCAGGAGCTGTGAGGCCATGGCTCCTGGGGCCAGGCAGACGCTCAGTATGTCTTCTTCCCCAGACGTGATTGGGTTGCCAGTGCTTGTGTGTTGCTCACAGCCTGAGCTCTGGGATGTAGGATTTATAGGTGGAACTGTGAGAGTTCCGAAGTGGTCAGAGGTGGAGGAGAAGCAGCAAAGTCCATGCTCTGAGCTCTGCGGGCTGAGCAGTCAGAGTCAGAAGCAAACCCTCCGGTACCCTTTGCAGACCTGAGAGCTGGGCTGAGCAGCTGCCGACCCCGAACTCCACAGATAGGGCAGGTGGAGCCTGGGAGGAGCGGGGCCCTGGAGCACCAGTTGACAGCATGCCACCCCTCCTGTGCCCGCTTCCCCTGCCCGAGCTTCCGGAAGAGGCCTGGGCTTTGGGGCTGATGACGGTGGAGACTGGGGTATGCTGGCGGCAGCAGGTGTGGTGCCAGGCAAGGCCCTGTACCCCGAGAGGGGTGAGTTGCCACTGCCACACGGTAGGGACAGGACTCTTAAAGGGCATTTAAGGAATGTGCAGTCCAGTCCTGGTTTCAGGTGTGCAGGTCTGAAAAGGTAAAGGCAGCACTGCCCAGGTCACATAGCTGGAGAGCAGCACAGTGGGGCTGGAGCCAGATCTCCTGGCTCCTGGGTCAGAGTCTTCTCCCCACCGCATTGGACAAACAACTGTAGGCCTGCAGGCCTTAGATTCCTCATCTGTAAAAGTATTTGAACTCAGCTGGACGTGGTGGTGCAGGCCTGTAATCCCAGCATGCAGGAAACTGCAACAGGAGGATCGTTGTGAGCTCAAGCCCAGCCTGGACTACAAAGCGAGACCCTGTCTAAAAAAGTCAAAAACAAACAAAAATACATGTATTTGGACTTGAGCCTTTTGGTTCTAAGGTTCTCTGGTCTCCTGAGTAGCTTTTGGGCGCCATGGGCTGGTAGGGAGTGGTTTGGCGCTCGCCCACAGATGCAGGCAGCCGAGGGGAAGTGTGGACGTTGGCTCTGGAGCTGACTGAGTCAGGCAGAGTGGGGCCTGCCCTGCGACCTGGGTGAAAGTTTCTGGGACTCAGTTCCCGCGGGGAAGCCCCAGGGTGTCTGGTGAGAACCTGGTTCTGCCAGTTATTTGTGCTGCTCCGGGGCAGAGGTTTGGGGTGTAAAGTGGTAGCTGGCCTGGTGAGCCGGCAGTGTCAGATTTCTAGGATGTCAGGGAGGCCTGGGAGAGCTGCACATGTCCCCTGGCAGTGACAAACTAGACCATTTCTTCTTCAGAAGATCAACTAAGGTTAGACTTAAACAAACATGAACAGCTGGAGGCTTTGGCAGGAGTGAGATGCGCATAGTCTTTAAAACAAGAAAGAGAAAAAGAAAAGCCTGTGTTCCCAGCGGAAGGAAGGGTGAGGTGTGGAGCTCCGCGTGGCCCCTGGAAGGAAGCAGTTACTTCTCTGCCCTTGGGTTTTGCACTTTGAGTTGAGAGGAATTCCAGGAGTCACAGGTTGGGGATCATGACCTCTGTTTTCTTCTCTGTCGCTGCTTGCCGGAGGAAGGGCGGGCAGTGCTCTAAATAACACTCTGGCCTTTATGGAAATTCATCAGATGTTCCAGAGCCAGGCCCGCCTGCTGCCGCTTGCTTGCTCGCTCGCTGGTGCCTGCCTGAGCTCCCTCACCTTCTCTCTCTCTGTCCCTCTGTTTTCCTCACCTTCTGTCCCTTGCTGTCCTCCTGTGTCCTTTCCTTAGGACGCGGTTAGTTAGCACTTCTCATGGCCTTATATAGCCAGGTCTGGTTTTTAACGTTAACAGAACCCTTAATGGCAGGAGCACTGCCAGACAGCGTTAATCGGGCCAGTGTTTGGAGTTTCATAAATGCTCTGGCTTTGGGTACAAGCTGAGCGTCAAGAACAATATGAAGCTGTTTTCTTCCTTCCCCTCTCTTCTCCTCTCCCTCTGTCCCCTCCCCAGCCTGTCCAGCTTCTCTCTCTTCCCCTGTCTTTGAATTCTTCTGCTCTGCCGTATGCTCGCTGCATTGGAACTTTGTTGATGTTTGCCACGTTTAATTTTTTATTTCTCTCTGTCCACTCCAAGACCACAGGCAGAGCGGCGGCGGCCGGAGCCAGGACTCTGTGGAGGGGCAGGACGGGCAGGTCCCAGAGCAGTTCTCAGGTCTCCTCCACGGCTCCTCCCCGGTGTGCGAGGTGGGGCAGGACCCTTTCCAGCTGCTGTCTGCCGCAGGCCAGAGCCACCCAGACGGGTCCCCGGCGCAGGCTGCCTGCCACGAGGCCAGCATGCAGCCGGGGGAGTCAGGCGTACACCCTGCCGGCATCTCGCAGCCCAGCAGCCTGGACCAGAGCAGGACCACAGGCTACCCGGCAGGCCTGCCCTCTGCCAGCGGCCAGTTGCACCCCGAAACCGTGACTCACCCTGCGCCCCCGCACCCTGCTGGTGCCGAGGAAGAAGGAGCCCGGAGCGGGGCCAGGAGCCGAGCCCCTCCCACCAGCAGACCCAGAGCCGAGCTCAGACTCAGCCGCAGCCTGTCCAAGTCTGACTCTGATCTGCTGGCCTGCTCGCCCACGGAGGACGCGCCGATGGGCAGCCGAAGCGAGTCCCTGTCCAGCTGTAGCATCGGGAAGAAGAGGCTGGAGAAGGCGCCCTCCTTCGCCTCTGAGTGGGACGAGGTAAGGCCGCATGAGCTCCCCTGTCGAAGCCCTGGATCTGGGGTTGCCTGGGTCCTCGCCGTGGGACTGCGCCTGTGCCTGTGGGGAGGCGGGCCCAGGGACCAGGGCCACAGCTGGCGGCCAGCAGAGCAGGGCTGACTGAGGAGGGGCAGCACCAAAGGCACGGCAGGCTGCGGAGCCTGGAGATGCGAGGAAGGCCTGGGAGCAGCAGGAGCTGCCAGGGGGTGCCGCAGGGGGCTGTTCTATTCCCAGCGCCTCCTGCTTATTCCTGCGGGGCTGCCTCTCCCCACAGAGGCGCCCTGCCTGTCCCGCACCCCAGGCTGCTAAGGCAGAGAGCTTGGGGCTCCAGCAGTCAGCGAAGCATTGGCCAGGAGAAAACCTTCACAGCCTTACATTGTGACAGAGGGGCTGGAAAGGCGCCAGGGTGCTTCTCGAGACCCGCGGCATTCTGACCGGGCGGAAGAATGCGCTCCTGAGAGAGGGGCCACCACCCTCGCCGGCCTCTTGCCTGGCGCGCAGGCTGACCCAGGAGCCACCTCGCGGGTGGATTTAGGTCTTGGCAGAGGGGAGCGCACAGTTGCCGCGTCCACTTGAGCGCTCTGCGGACCGCGTGCCTGCCCAGCCCTCCTGGGCTGCAGCTGTGGAGTTGTGTGAAGCACAGCCAGCCCACTCCCAGGGTGGGGACAGGGTGGGGACAGGTCCTTCAGTGCTGTTCTCTCCAGATGAGGAGACTGGGGACCATGTTGGTCAGAGACAGGGAAACCTGCGCAGAGAGGTTTCACCGCTTAGAAGCAGAGTCTGAGGGAATCTGTACGGGGCCCTGGCCACTAATGAAGACTCTGAGTGAGGGCGTTCTTGGGGTTCCCTAGGAGAGACTACACAGCAGTATGTGTGTTTTTTGCAACAGCTTTAGCAATTTATAGTTAGATGTAGGGTAAGGCTGTTTGAGAGCAGAACAGAAGCTCGTGTGGTGGTCCATGCTTGTGATCCCAGCTAGGAGGGAGGCGAGGCAGGAGGACCTCAAGTTCAAGACCAGCCTGGGCAGTTTAGTGAGAGAGGCCCTGTCTCACTGGTGATGCAGCTCGGTGGTAGAGTGCTTGCCAGGCCTGTGCCGGCCCTGGACTCGCCTGGCACCCAGCAGAATGCGGGATGGAAACAGCTCTGTAATGGGAGGAGAGGGCGGGTAGGTGCGGGAGAGAAGACCCGAGAGGTGGGATTTGACTGGAGCAGAGATTCCTGTGTGGTCCAAACCAGACAGAAACTGCAGGGCAAGGAGAGCGAGGAGGTGTGGGGCAAAGGTGTGGAGCTGGGTGAGTGCAGCCTTGTTTCCGGTGTGGGGCTGGGTGTGCAGAGGGGAAGGCAGCGCAGACCCGCAGTGAGCAGGGCCTGAACCACCAGAGCAGTCGGTCGCTGGCCAGGCCCCAGCTCCGTCCTCGGTGCGGGAAGGCAGCTTCCCTCCCTAGGAACCCAGGGCACTGGGGAGCCATCCTGCTGTGGGGCCAGGCAGCCTCATGGGCTTCCGCTCCTTCCCGGAGAGAGAATGAGACCACTGAGGCAAAGTGCACCTGCTGAAGTGGGTGGGCCCTGTGGACTCAGGCCGGCTGTCTGTGGCTTTGTCCTTCGTGGTGGTTCGGAATGCTGTACTACTGAGCTGCACCCATCTCCATCTGGCATGGGAGATATCCACAGGGCCTCTTGTGTAACTTTCAGCTTTTTTTTAGTACTGGGGATTGAACCCAGGGCCTGGGGTGCTAGGCAAGTGTGAGCCAGCGGGTATGGCTCTTGCAGGTCTCCATCTAAAGAGGCACCTCGCACGCGCCTTCCACCTGGCTCCGGTAGCCTTTCCTAGAATGGGCCTTGGCTGATGGCCGTGCCCCGCCCCACCCCGACCCTGCCTGGTGCTGAAGGCTGCCTTGTCGTGCTTGCTGACTTCCTCTTTAACCTTGGATCTCCAGTCTCTGGGAGGCAGGGAAAGCTGTGCGGAAGGAGCCCACCTCGGCTCCTGGCTGCAAGGCCGGGCGAGGGAGGGGAGGCTGTTGGGCGGCTGTGATCCCTGCACAGCGTAGTCATGCTGGGACTCCTTGTTGCACACTGGCACGGGCTTGCTAAGCCTCAGGGTTGTCATCCTTCTTCATGATCAGACAGATCTGTTTGGGACTGCTGACCCGTAGGAGACGGTAAGTACCTAGCACAGTCCTGGAATACTTCGTGTTGGCTCAGTGGCAGCTAATGACATTCTACCTGTGTCTGGAGCTTTGCTGAATGGGACCAAGGCATGTAGGAAAGGAGAACTTTTTTTTTTTTTTTTTTTTTGGTAGCAGGGATCAAACTCAGGACCTTGCGCTTGTGAGGCCTCTTTTTGTTTTTTGAGACAGCATCTCACTATGTAGCCCAGGCTGGCCTCCAAGTTGTGGTGATCCTTCTGCCTCAGCCTCCCAAGTGCTGGGATCACAGGCGCACTCTATCATACTCAGTTTAGGAAAGGAGAACTCTTGCAGTGGCCTGGGAGGCCCTTCGTGGTCTTCCTGCATGGCCCTGCGCCACCTAAGAAGGGCCCACCTAGCCTGGTGGTCTCAAAACTTAATGAGCCTTTTGGCCTCATTCTCTGTGGGAAGGAGAGAGGTTGGAGAGAAATCTGAAGTCCTCTGTATGGTTATTTCCGAGCATGCTGTTGTTCTCCATGATGGGAGCCAGCAGCTATTCGGTTGGTTGGTTGGTGGAGCACAGTCTAGCTGAGGGCACGTAGCTCCTGGACTCGAGTCCCTGCTCCTTACTGACGGCTAATGGAGTCCTGGA
The DNA here is from genome assembly GCF_012274545.1 of Fukomys damarensis. Classification (NCBI taxonomy): domain Eukaryota; kingdom Metazoa; phylum Chordata; class Mammalia; order Rodentia; family Bathyergidae; genus Fukomys; species Fukomys damarensis. The sequence continues at coordinate 3,227,224 of NW_022900932.1, forward strand.
TGAATTGCCTTGGACACAGTGACCTCAGAAGGCCGCGTTAAGTAAAGTAACCTCTGAGAGCAGACTCCTCTAGGAGTCTTATTTTCTATTATTGTTTTGGTAACAAAGAAGCAACAGAGTTTGCCTTTTAATGGAGCTCACCAGCTCCAGCAGGGCTCTCCACCAAGTCGGAGCTAGGTGCTGTCTTGCTCTCTGGGGCCCCGAAGTTAAACTGAGGAGTGGGGGATAGGAGTAGGGAAATCCGCATCCGAGTTTGGAGTCCTAGTGTATTTACTAATCTGTACTTGCTTTTCTGACCTGATTGGTGAATGTTGTGAATGTCTTAACCATGGCTGCACTCGTAGGACCTGGCCTCAAACTTCATTCGGAAAGGTCTGGACTCCGTGTGCGTGCTTCATCTGGAGGTGGCTGGCTTGCTGTTTCAACACCTCCCCCTGCCTCTCACCCAGCCCCTCTCCACCTCTGCCTGCCTGTGTCCTGCGTTGCTAGGGGTGCTGGAGCAGCTGGGTCCCTCCACTGAGGGCTACCTCTCCGGGAGGGTTGTCTTCCACAGCTGCCCTGCCCTGATTCTTCCAAACAGCTCTTCTCTCAGCCCTGGCAGGTTGGGGCTTCTCCCTGCCTCTGCCCAAAACTGCCCACGTGAGTGGCTGGGTTCTCAAGCTGCTTCGGCTGCCCAGTCGGCCGGGCCTGCTTTCCCTCTGGGAATCCAGGTTCTCGTGCCTCTGAGCAAGCCGTCCGTGGCCCCGTGCTTTAGCAGGCCTGGATGTGCAGGGCACTGGGAGGCAGGAGAAATTCATCCCGGCCTGAAACTTTCCCCACTTCAGGCTGTAGGAAAGAAAGGCCCATTCTCCTCGCAGCAGGTGGGCAGTACCGTCAGCTTTTCAGCTGTGTGCTCTCTGATTCAAATCTCCTTCAGTGTATTTTCCCCGTTTCGTGTACACTTAGATGCACCCGCAGTCACACACACACACACACACACACACACACACACAGCACCAGCAGTTAACATCCGGATGAGCGGCCTTGTGGTGTCCTCCCCAGGGACCAGTGTGAAGTCTCCTACCCTTTGTGTATGACCCGCACACCCTCCTGTACACTTTAAATCATCTCTAGACCACCCTAATACCCAGTATAACAGAAGTGCTGTATACGTGGTTGCCATCCTGTCTAGTTTCAGGAATAATCGACAAGAAAAATCAGTTACATATAAAATACAGATGATTCTTTCCCCCAAATTCTTCATTCGGCAGCTGGTTGAACCTGCAGAAGCGGGACCCTCGGATACAGAGGGCTGACTATAAGAAGAAGAAAAACAACTGTTTAAGCTGTGGCATAAAAGTATGAAGTCCAGGGATCAGCTCGGTCTCTCTCACACCTGCCTTTGAACAGGCTTGAAGTTATGAAAGGGAAACCACAGAGGCTGTTTGTTTCCTCAGCATAAACATTTGAGACTTTTAAAACTTGGCTGAAGGCTTAAGTGACAGATGTGTGTTTTGTAATCAGCTTGCATCAATATTAAACAAGTGGGAGGCAGGGCAGGCTTTGTGTGCATTTTGTGTGAGCCGAGGATCTCTGGTCGGGATGGCCATTTCAGGGACGACCTGGTTCTGTCTGAAGCAGTAGCAGAGGGGACCTTGGCGCTTGAATCCCTCGAGGTGAAGTGGCAGCAGCGGGGCGGGCATCCTCCGGGCAAGCCCCACCCTGCCTCTTCCTCCTCCGGGCCCCTCAGCGCTGTCCCAGGAGCCGCCTGACGTCACCAGGAGCGGCGATGATTGGTTCAACTCCGCGGAGGCCGGGGCTGCTTTTAACCCGCGAGGGCCGGGCGCTGTGGAGGAGGGAGGCACCGATGTGGAGTGGAGCAGAGGTCTGAGCTCCAGCACAGCCAGCGCGGAACATCCCGCGCACATTCTGCAGCGGGCATTGTTCCTTTCGGTAAACAAAGCAGGCTGTGGAGGCCTCTCCACTGGGCCGAGCAGGAATGTGACCCTCCCACCTCTGGGGACAGACGGGCTGGAATGTCTCTGAGCTGCTTCCTGGAACGCCCGGGAGTCGGGCTTTTCTCCCAGCTGAAGTCCCATTTGTTAGGTAGTGTGTAAGACCGAGATACTGTCTTCCCCGGGGCGGTCACCTCCACCCTGCCCTCCCCCAGGGCCTGGCGTTGACGCAGTGCCACTGCCTGGGGAGTGGGGCCACGAGCTTCTCCCACTTCCTTCTCCCTGCCGTCCCCACCTTGCTCTTCCTCCCCTTTCTCCCGTGTTCTTGCCTCCGTTGTTCTGGTTGTTCTGATTCGTACCGGCGTCCTCACCCTTCGGCGTCCCCTCCCTGGCCTTGTGCCTGTTCTGTGACTTCCTTCCTCCCTTCCTCTTGTTTTCCTTTCTGTTCTCGTTTACTGCTGCAGTCACCGGCTGGCCCTTCCTACTGCGCGCCCTCCCCAGCCCGCTTTGTCCTTGTTTTTCTCTGCTTTATCCCCCAGAGGCTTCTGCCTCTTCCACGCAGCCTGCTTCCACTTAGCTGCCGCGGGAGGGGCCCGCCAAGCACCTTGGAAGGATCGCGTGGTATTTGCAGAATTGCCAGCAGCACAACTTCCCTTGTCTCCCCTTTTTTGCTTTGCTGTTCTTGAAGAATTTTAACACCCATCCAAAAGCTGGGAGGACAGTGATGTTGACGAAGGGATGAGAAGACGCTGATCTGTACTCCAGCTCATAGAATGGCTGAGAATCACCGAAGAAAACACTTTGTGGCACTTACTTCTTTATATATTCTGATCCTGTTCTCTGAGCGGTTGTGTCCAAGAGGCAAGTAGAGGAGGAATTTTGACCTAATCAGCAGTGTCTGTTTTTAGTGTGGCTCTTCTTCTTCCAGCTAAGTTGTTGAGAACCTGCTCTGACCCAGGCCCTATCCTAGGTGCTGGGATCCAGCAGGGTCCAGAACATACGCAAGTTCTTGGCTGTGGTGGAGCCGGCCTTCTAGAAAGCTAGAGGGGAAGAGAGAGGCAACAGGGTAAATCATAAGCTTAGGAGAAAAGTGAAGCCAGGTCATGAGCGAGCGGTGGGGAGGAAGCCAGGCCGGAGGGCCTTCTGCCAAAGGCCAGGCAGGGAGGGGAATGTGAGTAGTGTCATGCGGCTCCTCTCCTGCCGGAAGAGTTCTTCATTTGTTGAAGTACTAGGGATTGAACTCAGGGCAGAGGTGCTGAACTGCATCCCTGGCCCTTTTTTGAGAAAGGGTCTCTGTTTGAACAGGTTGGGCTGGAACTTAATGATCCTCCTGCCCAGCCTTCCAGAGTGCTGGTATTACAGGTGTGTGCCAGCCATTCCTGTCTTGTAAGAGAACTTTAAAATTCTATCCCACACTTACCCGCTACGTTAGAAGTACCCTCATCATCTGACTTGCGCCTCTATCTTCTTTTCCCTTTCCCTTTAGTCACTGGGGCCTTCTTTCTTCCTTGTGGTATTTGCCTCGATTTTTTTTTCCTTAAGCTGTGACTTTGTAAATGTGTGTGCATGTCCATTCATATTTTTGAAGCTATCAAACTAGAGTGAGATCTTATTTTCTAAGAGTTTTGCAGATTTGGTCTTTGTCCTTGTTGTCAGCCTGGGCAAGGACGGTGGGATGAGTTCCAGGTAGAAGGGCAGAGTTCTAGGTCGTTATCTTAGGAAGTACATTTCCATGAGCTTGTCACGTACTCAGAGTAGAAATAAAATCTCAAATCCAGAATCTCTTTTCTGAGCTGGCATCTCACTGTGATTCAGCCTTGGACTCACTGTGTACCCAGGCTGACATACTCGTGACCCTCCTGCTTCAGCCTTGCAAGTCCGGAATCACATGTGCACCACAACGCCTGGGTAAAATCCGGGAGTCTGAGGCCAGGGAAGAAAGAGAAGTGCTCAGAGAGAGGTGGCAGGGCCAGGGGTCTGTGAGAAGAGGGCAAGTGGGGACTCAGCACCTCGCTCTGACACCCCAGTGGGTTCTCTGCACAGACGGCTCACCCCATGCAGTCCGCACACTTCCTGGCCAGGCAGGCCCCAGGCCAGGCGGGGAGGCAGGTGTCGGCGGCCTCTGACACGCTGGTCCTGGGTGGACTTCGGGGAGGTCGGGGTGAGGGGGATGTGTCCCGTGTAGGTTCCACAGAAGTTTAATGTTTAGTTCAATTTGTGCTGTGCTGTCAGAGTGGCAGCTGAGTAATTAACTGGCCAGTTAGTGAGGGACAAGCTTTCTATTTTATAGAACTCTAGGAGAACAGAGCAATTAATTGTGGGCTTTCTTGGAGATGTCTGGCCCTCAGAAACAGCACAGCTGTTTTCTGGACCTGTGTTGGGCTCACCCTCAAAGATGGGTGCTTTGAGCCAGGTGTGGTGCACACATCTGTAATCCTCGGACTCAGTGAGGCCGAGACAGGACCATCCCAGCCTGTGTGATCTAGCAACTTATCAAGACTTTATCTTAAGATTAAAAAGAAAGAGGGCTGGGAGTGTAGCTCAGCATAAAGGCCCTGGGTTCCACCCCCAGCACTTCCAAAACAAGATGCGCTCCCAGAGCTCGTCCCCGGTTTTATGGCAGGATGCTCCCTGCCTGGAGTCCCTTTACCTGCTTTCATTCACCACTGACTTCACTCCTGGGCCAGGTGAGCAGCCCGTGGGGAAGAAGGGGCCACGGTGCTGAGCAGAGTGGATCTGGGTGTCTGCTCTCTCCACTCGCAGTGCTGACAACCTGGTCCCTGGCGCCACAGGAGCCCCTTGTCCATAACCCTGGCAGCCTGTTTGTTTGTCTAGGCAGATGGAAAACTGCCTGAGCTCACCAGGGGCCCCCGAGTGACAATGTGGCTGGCAGTCTGTTATTGGCTGCCCTGGTTTCCACAGCCAGCGAGCTTGGCGTTGTAAACTCAGCTGAAACGACATGCGTGACGTAAACGTCCTGGTTGCTTTCCACCGCGCTGTTGTCACGGAGCAGCCCTGTCAACCAGCAGGAGTGCTGGGTGTGCTTTGCGTGGATGGGTAGTGCCGGGTCCCTCGCTGCCACCCCTCACTGCACCACCTGTCTGGGTGCCCTGCTGCGCAGGGCCGGTCCAGGCTCCCCGCCCAGAGACCAGCCGGGCCCCCGTGACTGCCTTGCCCTCTGTCCTGTGCCCTGTTTTTTTGGCTCCAGTCAGGTCCTTTATTCACTGTTTTCTTCTCCCCGTGGCGTACACCTTTCCCCATCGGGTGCTCTGTCCATCTCTCCACGTTGAAACCCACTTCAGTAAAGGGTCCCCTTCCACCACCGTGCCGAGAGCTGCTGGGGGCCTGGCTTTGTTCCCGGCCCACACAAAATGAATCCCAGCCAAAACAAACACCAGCTTTGGAGGGACTTAGAACCTAAAGGGAGAGACAAATATTAAACAAGTTCAAGCAAATAAAAATATTATCACAAAGGAAAATAAGTGCCCTTGAAGAAAAGGAACAGGGTGAGGCGGGGAAGGCCGTGGGTGTGCGGGCTGCTGAGTGTGGGTGAACGGTACCCCTGCCCTGCCACCTTGAGAGCAGTGCTCTGCTCAGCCCCTCACGGCCCTCGGCGTGGCCGGCTCCGCAGCCAGATCAGAGCCCTCTCAAGGGCAGTCATCATGGCTCGTCTCTCCAGGCCCACAATGGGCACTTAGAAATGCCGGGCGGTGATTAAGGGCCGTGGGTGGAGTTGGTTTGCCTGAGTCCTTAAGGTGCCTCGATCCCTCCAAAGGACTCAGGGTTTGGGCTGCTAAAGACCCTGCCATGATTGGATATAGAAAGGTACCTCTCCCGGCCTTGAAGGAGAAATACACATTACTACACCTTCGTCTCACCCTTAAGTTTTAAATTTTCTCTTTCATTCTCAAGTAGTAAGTACTAGCCTTATTTACTAAACAAATAAGGGATTCTAAAGAACAGTGAAAATAATTTGCTTCACAGAAGCACAGAAGTTTGTGGATTTCAGGAGAGGTGTTGTCAACGATTTTATGGATTTTTCACTTAATGTGGTAGACTTAGCATTTTTAAAAGCCAAAACCCTTGTTTTACTAAAACACACTAGTTTATCTTTTTCTGTTTATTGTTTTTTGAGCCAGGGTCTCACTACATAGCCCAGGCCTCAAACTCACAGGAATCGTCCCACCTCCGCCTCCTGAGTGCCGGGATCACAGGTGTGTGCCGCCCCACCAGGCAAACGTACTGGCTTGGAGAAAGGGGGTGGAGCTTAACATTTAACATCAGTGTAAGTTTTAAACTCACTGTTCACTGCCTGCTCGTCCCCCACAGGTGGAATGGTGAGCGTTGCTAGACGGTGGGGCCGCTGCAGCCCCTGGTCGTGTCACAGTTGTGTTGGCCCTCGAGTGTCCTGTATGGAAGGCGAGAACAGGAATAGACTTGGCCCTAACTTTCAGGTTAGACTGAAAGGAAAACAGGACCAACCCAGGTGCTGCTTATTTCAGTGAGCGAGCGCATCGGCTCCTGCTCCGTTGCGGCGTCTGCCCCACAGGTGCCGGAAGGACGGCAGCGCACGGGCACCATCGGGTAAACCCTCAGCCAGCTCGCTATGTGTGCAGCCGTTCTGGGCTTTTGGGTGCTTACTCAGTAGAGGAAGCGAGTATCTCAGACACATGCTGGTGTGTCCATTCCATTAGAGAAGAAATTTTCCAAAACACATTTTTAAAAATCAGCACTGTTACTGCTGCTCTGGAAATCAGGCCCTGCTCTGTCTCCCTGGTGGGGATCAGTCCCGAGGTCTGGCTGTGCTCCGCACAGGAAACAGCGGAGAAACTTGGCGCTCAGTTCCTCCTGACCACTCAATTCGGCCTGGCCTTTTCCAGCCTGGGCAGAGACTCCAGAGCCGCCGGTTCCAAGGCTGGGTGCGGTGACGGATGCTGCGTTTCACCACTTCGGTGTGAGGTCTCCCAGCCCCTAGAGGGGAAGTAGATACTGATCACTGCAGACTCCGTCTACCCATCTGCCTTGCAGGATGCTGAAAAGTATCTCGGTGCTCTGGGAGGCAGCCGCTTCCCTGGGTGCCAGACAGGACCCTTGTTTGTTGTTGTTTCTCTTTTGTGGGACCAGCAGTTGAATCCAGGGTTTGTGGTCTGAGTTACATCCCCACATCTTTTTATTTTGAGGTAGGGTCTTGTTATATCACCAAGTTGTCCAGCCTGGGTCTGAACTTGGGATCCTCCTGCCTCAGCCTCCCAGAGTGCAGCCAGGATTATAGGAGGGCTTCACCGTGCCTGGCATCAGGTACTTACTGAGGCTGTCAGCATATTAGTACCCACCGCTGCTGTGCTGTGGTGCTGCTCTGGCTTCCTGAGAACGCACTGCTGAAATCCAGTTTCCTTCACTGTTGATAGTGAGTGTTTAGACATGAGTTCATTTGCAGCCTTGCTATTTCGTCTTGCCACTTACTTTTTTGCTTTTTGTTGGCTAAGGAACTGTGTGCTTGTGTTTACTTCACAACACAGCTGGGTGCAAATGATGTGTCACCTATTGTGGGTGGTTTTCTGTTTGGACAGCACCATGAGTATTTTGGCTGTTTTATCTCTGAATGTTTGTTTTTCACTCTAGAGACAGACTTGAAAAGGGAACAGTGTGGGACCAGCTGTCCTGAAGTTCCCAGCTAGCGTTGCTTCTCGGGGGACACACTAAGTGGCATCAGGAGGACCCGCAGGTCACACGGTGACATCAGTCAGGCCTCTGAGACCAGTTAGACAGCAAGATCCTGGGTCCAGGTGCAGCTTGTGAAAGCGCGGTCTGCATTTTCAACCTCCCATGCCCCCATCAGGCTGTGCGGTGCCCTCCACACGGTTCAGACAGTGCCCCTTAGCTGTGCCAGTGAACATACATCTCCAAGCCTTCCTGTGCTGCTACCTAGGCCAGGATCATTGCAGCGTTTGATAAATTTTGTGAACTAAAGTAACCATGTCTATGTTCCTCTTGTGTTGGGCTGGAGAAGGCAGTTAAACATCCTAAATCTGCAGTAGGGCAGCCCGTCGACACAGATCTTCCACAGGGAGGACACTGGCACTGGGAGATGACTGCCACCTGTGACATCACAGGACACGTACGTGGGCACAGCCCAGGTCGGGACCCTGATAGCACGAGCGCAAGCTGAAACTTAAACGCTCGTCCCTGCACTCCCTGGCTGACGCTGTGGTAATAAGCCCGCGGGACTCGTTACCAGGAGCAGGTGGAACAGCCCGGCCTGGGGATGGCCTTGCTGCTGCAGCGCTGACTGGCTGGCTGGACGCACCCTTACTGTATCAGCAGGTACCGGTTAGCGTCCAGCTCCGGGTCGGCTCACTGACGGGATGTGCTGGGCGGGAGGGGTAGAGTCAAGGACACCGTTCCTTCTCTTAGGGTGCGGAGCGGCTCCTGGATTCCATCTAAGGAAGGTTTCCAAGCAGCATTTGGGGTGACTTGGGGACTTGTCTTAATATTCTCTGCTGTTTTTAGTTAAGTTTTATGTGTTAGAGGGACAAACATAGTTTTCTGAATTTGCTTCTATTTATGTCATATGTAAGACTGAGAGGATGCTATTTGTTTATATGTAAAAGTCCTTTATTCATCGTACCCGGCTGGTCTTACACTTGAGCCGTGGCGGTATGCCCGGCCCGGGTACCCTCCTGGACCCTGTTTAGCTGTAACATCACGCGTGCCTGGGCTCAGGGTGGCTCTGCTCTCACTGAGCTGGCCTCTGTTCAAGTCTGGCCGTGCCCTCCTCTCAGACCCACAGCCTACGTGTCGCGCGCCCCCAGGATCCGCAGGAGTGACAGCAGAGTCACCGGCGGTGCCCTTCACATGGGCTGCCCGCCTCGCCCCACCGCCCCCGCTTGGCATTCAGAGCAGGAATGCTGTAAGCACGACCGCCCGGCGAGGAGGCTATCACAGCACCCGCATTCTGGGAGCAGCCCTCGGTCCCTCCAGCCCTGGAGTGATGAATGCCACCGTCTGTGGGAGAGCCACTCACCGGCGCAGCTCTGAGGCGCCGTTTTGTGCTCTTCAGTCGGTACGGGCGGGCGCAGCGCTAACTTACCTTGGCCGCACCTTTAATTGGGGCACTGGGGGAATTGGACTGGACTCTGACCATCCGGGCCTGGGGGCCCAGATTGCTGCCGGGTCCTCTTCCCTGTCACAGGTGTCCCCTGGGGCAACAAGACTCCTGTGTCACATCGTGCTGCCCAGAGAGCTCGCAGGGTGTTTTTGCTTTGAGCAGTGACGGCTTTCCTTTTCAGTGTGAACGTTAGGCGGGGCCCCGAATGCCGGTCACCTCCTTACAGGCCAGTAACTGAGGCTGCAGGGGCCGTGACCTACCCAGGCTCTCATATGACCTTTGGCAGTGCCCGAGCCTCTGTTGCCTAGCAGCAACTTTGGCACAGATTGGGCACTTCATATTTGTCAAGTAAACGAACAAACCCAGGTCTCCTGGGATTCTTCTGAGTAACAGAGTAGTTCTGCCTTTTTTGGTTTAACCGTCAACCTACCAGATCTGATTCGGGACAGAGACCCCTCCATCTGTTTTCTTGAAACAGTATACAGACTGGTCACCTTGCTGTGTCACCAGCGCCCGCTGGCACATTCAACCCCACGGTCCTGCCTTTCTTTCTTTCCTTTCTGTCCTTCAAGCAGTGGTTCTCAAAGTGTGACCCATGGCACCCACTTCCCTGGGAACCTGTGCAAGTCCTCCTCCTCCCATCCCTCCTCCCCGCAGACCTGTGCAGCTGAAAGCTGGCGCCCAGCAGAGAATCTCCTGTCCTCGGCGCCATAGAGGAGCTGGGTCCTGATTGAGTTCCCTGTGGTGGTGAACAGACCGTGTGAACGCCTAGGGAGGAAACTTCCTAACCCACAGGAGGTGCTCAGCACTAGTGACCCAGTCTATTATTTTTCTTTTCTTTTCTTTTTTTTTTTTTTTTTTTTTTTTTTTTT
>NW_022900932.1:3237193-3253145 GCF_012274545.1 Fukomys damarensis
ATCCTCCTGTCTCAGCCTCCTGAGTGCTGGGATTGCAGGTGTGCGCCACCACACCCAGCTACCCAGTCCATTTTAATGCGGGTTTCACCTGGCATGTTTCACACACTCGTGGTCATTTTGGGGCCAGTGGTAATTAGGCAAATGAAGAGCAGTTTGTATAAGTGTGATGAGTAATACCCAAGCAAATTGAGTTTTTATCGGTGTCTGCCCACAGCCCTACAGTTGCCGATTTCCCTCACACTCCCGGTGCACTCCCCATACTTGGAGTTGTAGCTCTCTGTGCCCAGGTGTGGAGTTCCCTGTGACCGCCTATCTTAGGCTGAGTTCCCTCAGAAGCAGGATCTAACTCAGTCAGTCTCCGGCAGGGTAGTAGGGAAGTGAGAAGGGAGCCCAGGAAGCTTGTTACAAGCAGGTCTGCTGGGGCTCTGGGCAGCGGACGGGGGCTGAGGAGTGAGAGCTGCTCCCGCAGTGTGGGTGGGGCAGGACATGCATCCCCTGGCACTGCCAGCCGCCCGGGTACGGAGCTGCTGGAGACCGGCAGGTCGGAGGGCCCAGAAGTGCGGGGAAGGGGGTCACCTTCCTGCTGGTCTGCATCACCACCCATCAGGGTCCCCAGTGGGGCTGCCTGGGCCTCTCTTTTGCACCCCAGCAGGCCCTCAAGGGTCCCAGCACTGCCCTGGGGCTTTGCTCCTGAGAACCTGGCTCTGGAGGCCGTGGTGGTGGGAGCGCTGGCTGAGGCAGCACCAGGGCGGGATGCAGGGCGGCATAACGGAGAACCTGAGCTGGGAGGTTCTCCTCCCTCGGCGCTCCGCCTCTGGTAAGTGGAGTAGAAAGCTGGAGAGAAACTCACAGGTCGGCCCTTTCCCCTGGTCCCACCCAGGCCACGCTCCTACCCTGTCCTGTTCTGTCCTGCTGCAGGGAGCTCTGGTGCGGCTCCCTGTCCGTCCGTCTGTCCGTCCGTCCGTCCGTGCTCACTGTGGCCGAGCTTGTCCTCCACACCGGCCCATGTCTGGATAAGACAAGAAAATCAAGGCCAGCGAGGTGCCGTGGCAGCTCTGTTCTCTGCTCACGTCCATCCTTGTCGATTTTTGTACTTTAGTCGTCCCTTTTGTAAAATAAGGTGATAGTTGTGCTCCTGATTTTCTTCAGATTTTTTATTTTGAAGTAAGTGTAGGTCCATGGGGAGCTGTGGAGAGAGACCAGTTTCTGCCAGCGGTGCAGCTGATCCAAACCTGGAAATCGACACTGGTGCGGTTCACAGTCCTGATTCACTTGCCGCGTGCAGGGCTTTACGTGTGTGTGTGTGTGTGTGTGCGTGCGTGTGTGCGTGTGCATGTTCTCCCCGCCACCGCAGGCCTGCTGCCCTCGGTCTCCCTCGGAACCCGGGTGCTTGAAGGGACAGTAAGCTGCAGCCTGGTGACTGTCCCGCTCCTCCCCGTGAGGGGGACATTTGTCCAGGACTAGGCTCACTGACCCCGTGGAAGTGCACAGCACGGGGCTCTGGGTGGAAGCCACGTCCTGCGGGGAGACCTGGAGAACGAGGAAGGAGAACGCTCATCTTTCCTCAGGTCTTTTTCCTCAGGGTCCAGCCTGCTGCAGGCTTAAAAGTTTTAGTCAGCTAGGCCCGCTGCGACACAGTCCTGTAGACTGGGCGGTGGAGACCACAGATGCCGGTTCCTCTGGCCTTGAATGCTGGGAAGTCCAGGATCCGGGTGCTGGGCCCCGAGGCCTTCTCCTGGCCTGGAGGCCTCTTGCTGTGACCTCCTGGCTTCAGGGATGGCAGGACTCTCTCCCCTCTCCTGCAGAGCCGCTAGTCCCATCACAAGGCCCTGTTCCACCCACATAACTCTCAGGTCCCATCTCTTGATTCCTTCTCGTTAGGGGCTGGAACGTCAACATGTGAATTCAGGAGGGTTACCGATCAATCTATCCCCAGAAACTCACTTCTCACAGGCCGTGCCTTATCTGTCACTTCCCGGGCACTAAGCCAGCGGGGGTATGTTGGAGAGGCAAGAGGCAGAGTTTTGGCTCCTTGCTGCCCGGTCAACTATTTCTAAAGTCCTTGGTTTGTTCACCCAATGCGCTGAAGACCCCCCCGCCCCGCAAGTCTACCGTCCCTGCTTGCTGAATCTGCATCTCCTGTGGCCTTGTCTTCCATTCTGCTCCTGCTGACATGGTGGTCAGTGCCCAAGGTCCTGGTGTCCTGGTCCCCAGCCAGCTGTTCCCGCTGAGAGGGAAAGGAGGTTAGAAGTTCCGGGCTTCAGTTTTGCCTAGAGCCGTCCAGTTTACTTGCAGCTGTGCAAGGGCATGTTTGAAATTCCAAGGCCTGAACATGCACACCCCTGGCATAGTCAGAAAAGCGAGCCTCTTACACAAGCATTCAATTCCATGAGAGGTGAATTTGGAAGAGAGTGTCCCTGTGGCCCAGGTGATGGCGGGACTGAACTGTTTTCAGTACCTTTGGGATCTTGGCAAGGTCCCCCTTACCTCTCTTTCCCTTCCTGGGGTCCTCAGGCCAGCTGCCCCCTCTGCCCCCTCTCTGCTCCCTCCTGCCCAGAACTCTGTGGGGTGGGAACAGAGCCCCCCAGTGTGTCCCCAGTTTTGCCGCATAGACACACAGTCAGTCCTCTCTGACCGTTTCATTGATTGTTGAAATGAAAATGGGGACCTGAGAGGTTAGCAGAAAGCCAAGAAGTAACCAACAATGGGGTGTTATAAAATTATGAGAAATACTAAAAGTAATACTGCAATTGTTCTGGATCTTATCGCAGCATTAATGAAGTAGATCTTTTCTTTCTTTTTTTTCCCCCAGCATTGGAGACTGCATGGAGCCCAGTGCCTTGCACATGCTAGGCGAGTGGTCTATATCCCCAGTCCTTTTTAAAATTTTATCTTAAGACATCGTCCCACTAAGTTGCCCGGTGGCCTCAGATCTGTGGCCCTTCTGCTTCAGCCTCCAGAGTAGCTGGGGTTACAGGTGTGCACCACTCAGCCCAGCTGAGTCAGACTTCTCGGCTCCTCTGACCGTGTGCCAAGGTTCCAGCTCCACTCCTGTCTGCAGGCTGTGCCGCCCAGGTTCCCCCTCAAGGCGCCCGGAGAGCCGTTCTTGGCAGCAAGCGGTGCGTGCAAAACACTTGGGCCTGGTGGCTGTGGCTGCTCTGGACCCAGTATGCGGGCCGAGGCCGGAGAGGGTCTCCAGGGCTGAGGGTGATGAGGTCATCTTTTTTGCCTTCCTTGCCTGTGTGCCACTTGTCTTATTCATCCTGAGAAACTTCTTCCTCTGCATGGCAGAACTCCCGATTCGTAAACGAGTATCAGTCTGCAGGCCTTTCCAGGGCAGGCCCCCGGCTTCCCGACTCACTCACTTGAGCCGTGAGAAGCCAGCCCACTGCCCTCCCCTGCCAGTGCTGTGCTTCAGCGGCTGAGAACCTTCTGCCCCGAGCTGTGGTCCCAGAACCCAGGGTTTCTTCGGAGACACCAGTTTGCTCCTGTGCATGTGGCCAGGACAGATGGGTCGTACGACGTTGAGTTGGTGACGTGGGTGGTAAAGGAGGAGCAGCCAGAGGGCCGAGGTGCTCACCTCGAGCTGGTGGCCACGGCAGAGCAGGAAATGCGGACGTGTTCAGGAAGGCACACTCTCCTTCACCTGGGCCACATCGTAATCGGGTAATAGGTGTTCTTTGGCATTTAAAGGACTTTTTAAGAGGGAAAAATGTGTTGCTTGTGAGTGAGATCTGTGCAGGCTAAAGTAAGAGGACGTTGGCGCTGGGACTTGGAGGGGCAGGGAAGATGCCACACATTTGCGGGAGGAGCCGCCACTTCTCCCTCATCAGGGAAAATCGCACATCCAAGAAAGGGGTGACACGGGCGTGTGGGGTTAGAGGCTCCAGGTGTGAGGCTCCCTGGGTACTGACTAAGCACGAGAGTTCGCCTTGCTCCCAGGGCCACAGTGGCCTCTGCCACAGCAGGTCCCTTGGTCATCCAGGGAGGTGCTTGTGAGTCCTGGACGACTCCAGCTACTTTTGCCTCCCACCCCGTGGTCTGCCAGGGCAAGTGGTGGGGTCCCCGCTGTCTGTGCCCGGGAGCGGGAGCTGCACAGCGGGCAGAGGAGCTTCTGAGATGACAGAGCGGGACCGCTATGTTCTGGTGCCTGGCCCCTGAGAGTGAGGCTTGTTCACACGGGATCCTCCATGCAAAAGAGAGCTGGGCTCACCGGGCTGTTCACCAGCCCTCAGTGGAGAGCCTTCAGGAACCAGCCAGAGAGGGGTTCTGAGTCCCTGTGGGGAGGCTGGGTTTGAGAATCACACAGGGCGGCCATGGGGTTGATAGGAGCTGGGCTTTGCGTCAGGCATGGCCACCAGCTCCCCAGGCCTTCCCCGAGGTACCACTGGGCCAGCTGAGTCTCTTTCCTGGCCACTTGGGACCAGGCTGTTTTGTTAATTACAGAGTCTGTGAAGGGAGGAAGCCATTTTTTATTATTTGGTACCAGGGATTGAACTCACGGCCTTGCCCTTGCCAGGCAGGCGTGGTGACCCTGAGCTACATCCCCCGCCCAGGAAGTCACTTTTAAAAGGGGTACAAACACCATTTAAACGCAAGTGATGGATGTTCGTGCCAGGCTTTTGGGGTGGTACTAGGGCCCCTTTCATTGTGACCTGCGCATTGTACTGTGGGCACAGTGTGGAGTTCTCTGTCGTTTTTGTTACATGAGCCACAGCCATAGTGCATCACAGATTAAAATTTACTGTTTGACTTTCTTAAAAGTAAAGCCAGAATTAAGCCAGTTGTGAAGCAACTTCAGTAGAGAATTTTTTTTTTTTTAACACGGCACTAAGGATTGATCCCAATTTCCACACCCTGAACTACATCCCCAGCCATTTTTCATTTTGAGATAGGGTCTTGCTAAATCTCTTGAGATTCCCAGGCTGGGCTTGCACTGGCGATCCTCCTGCCTCAGCCTCCAAAAGCACTGGATTACAAGAGTGTACCACCGTGTCTGGTTGTCTTCTAGAATTTCTTAAACTTACTTCTTCAGCTACAGTTTATTCAAGAGCACATGGTTTAAAAGTCTGGTATCTTTCAAGTGTCTGCGTGATCACCACAGAAACTGTTCTGTCCACTTGTATCATTGTTTTTGTAATGTTTAATTAAATTTCCCATTTCCATCACCAAATGTAACCATCACAAACAGGTTTGGAAGTAGCCCCCAGTGGACCCTGGGTCCGCATCACCCTCGGAGGGTGCACATGGAAGGCCACAGCGGGGTGCTAGAGCCAGCAGCTGTGAGTATGGCCCCCGCAGGGCTGGACCGAGTGCGGTGCACCAGTGGAGGTCCCTGGAGAGGTGGTCAGGAGACCTGCGAGGTGGTGCCCCCTGCAGGGGACCAGGCCGTGCTTCTCGGATTGTACTGCGGGGCACTGCCAGTGTGTACTGCTCCTCCGCTGCTGCTGCCCGTGGATGACAGCCCTCTCCCAGGGTGGGGTGCGGCAGCCCCAGCCCACAGCCTTCCCGCCCCTCCTGCTTAAGCCCAGACCCTGCATCCCATCCCGGCTTGGGAATCCTCTTGGGTGCTCCAGGTTCCCATCCCCAGGGCACCTCCCTCCCAGGAACCCGCTGCATGTCCAGGAAGCCGACATTGTTCACCGGCACATTCTGAAAGCTTTCTGCCAGCAGGAAGCCCTTTCTCTCTGCTTTGTCTTTCTAACAAAAAACAAAGGAATCCCAGTTTTGATTAACTTGTTTTTTAGGTGGAATTGTGTTTGTTTCGAACATGAATCATGAGTGCCGATGCCTCCCAATCTCTGTAAACCGAATGAGCCAGGGAGTAGGGTGGGCGGGCTGTGCACCCAGCACCCAGCACCCGGGACTTTACCAGGGCTGGAGGTGTCTCCTGGTGTAAGGAAGGCTAGAGAGTGGAAAGTGAAGACTGGCTCAGCCGGGTTTTCCTGAGGACTTGGCCTATGAGGCTTCCTTGCTGCCTTCTGCCCTGGCCGGGGAGGCAGTGGGGACTGCGTCTCCCCGCTGCAGGGCACACAGGCACCGCCATCTGCCCACACGGCAGAGCCTCCTCTTCCAGGGTGATGTCATCTGGAGAATGAAGGAATGAATTACTCCAGGACCCCAGTCCCCTGTGCACAGCTGGTTAATGGATTAACTCCTCGTTAGGGTTTGTCTGGAAACCAAAGATGGCTACCGGGCCTCTCCTCTCTCTTGCCAGGGATCCTTGTTAGTCCTCAGTTTGAGCAAACTGAGGCTTATAGAGGAGAAATCAGATAATTTGCTCACAGCGATGATCCGTGCACAGGGAATTCACGCTTTATAGAGAGAACATTGAAAGCAAAGTTAAGCGACTTGTCCAAGGGTCCAGTTAAGGAAGTGGCAGAGCAGAATTTTTTTTCTAGTTCTGGGAACTAAATCCAGAATCTCATGCTGAACTATATCCCCAAGCTCTTTTTATTTTTTGAGATGACCTCTAAGTTGCACAGGCTGCCTTCAAAGTTTTGCTCCTCCTGTTCAGCCTTGAGTACCTAGCGTCACAGGTGTGCCCCATCTTTCCTAGCCAAAACGAGAATTTGAGCTCAAGGCCTTTTTTCTCTGTCCCACCCCCTGGTCTTCTCAGTGTCACCCGACCGGAAGCCAGGTCCGCAGTCTAGAGCCACGAGTTAGGTGGACACCAGATCGGGAGAATGCACAGGCTGAGACCGTGGACATTGCGTCATGTTCCCGATGTCTGGGGAGGAACGGGGTCACCAGTGGGCGGTCCTGTGCTACACGGCGGTGGGGACCCACCGACAGCACCCAGCCGGAACCCAGCACTAACAGCCAGGGAGGGGTCCTTGCTGTGAGCACCAGAGCCAGGGGTCAGGATGGCCAGCCTCTGGTAGGGAAGGGCGACCTGGCCAGCTGCTTCTCCCCCAGTACTCCGTCTGCATTCTGAGGATGGAGCCCACTCCCTAGCATCGTGGATCTAGGTCCTCCCCGCTAAGCGTCTGATGTGCTGCTTACCACGCTGTAATAACTGCCTGATGTAGGGATCGCTTTCTTCTGAGTCTGATTAACGTAAGCCAGCTTCCCAGGCCTTGCTCGTCCTTGGGAATGCTCGTAATTGAGTTCTCAGACTGTCAAGACTGGAGCTAGCATGGTTCCAGAATAGAGAGCCGCAGCGTAGCACGGAAGCTGCCAGCCCCAAACCGGAGCAGCCCACGGCAGGGGACAGGTCAGGGCGCCACGTTCCTTTCTGTTTCCTGTACTCATGGGCGTGTCTGCTCATTAGCACTCTGGCAGAATTTGTTATAGTTGAGACTAAAACCGGTGTCAATCTTATAATTTACTCTTTAGTAAAAGACTTGATCCCGAAACAGGTTTTTCTCCAGTATCCTGAAGAGTTTTGAAGTAAGGAAACTTGAGCAGTGAGTGCCCGAACACCCACGAAGAGGTCTGAATTCTGGCTGCCGTCTCTGTTGTCTTCACCTCGTCCAGCCAGCTGCCCACTTAGGGATCCGTGTCATTTTGGGGCACATTTCAAAGCATGTCGTAGGTGTGGATGCATTTCATCCCTAAAGACTTTGAAGAATGTATCACTAACTAGAGATCAGTGCTTCTAAGGAGCTGAAAAGGGATGAAATTCATACAGCACAAAAGCATAAATCCTCTGCCATTCCGTGAGTTTTTTGGTTGTTTTTTTTTTTTTTTTTTTTTTTTCCCCCAGTACCAGGGATCAAACTCTGGACCTTGTGCTTGTGAGGAAGGTGCAGCGCCACTGAGCTACATCCCCAGCTTCCGTGAGTTTTAGCAAACACGTGTGTGTGATCCCAGTCTCCATCAGGACGCAGAAGATGAGTCCCCGTCCCTTGTGCCTCCCAGTCCCTGTTCTCCCACGCCACCCACGCAGGCCAGTGCAGTGTGCTCCTCTCGGAGGCGTCTGAAAGATGTTTGCGTTTAGGCTGAAGCCCAGCGACTTCCTGTTTCACAGTAGAGCTGGTTAGAGCAGCAGCTGCAGGACCTCTCCAGGCAGCGATGGGTACCGACGGTCGGTGCACTTACATCAAGTGCATCAGTTTTGTTTTTGTGCAGTGCTCGCATTGCCCTGAGGTTTTGCTCCTCTCCCTGGCCACAGCGCTGCGTGGAAATCTTACCGGGCTCTCTTTGGACTGCTTATCCCTATAGCCTGGGAGAGTGAGGCTCTGGAATGAAATTCACACTGAGAGCCAGGCCAAGGGAGGTCGGGTGGCCGTGGCAGAGGAGGACCGGAAGGTCGCCAGCCCCAGCTGTGGCTCCGAGGTCCAGCGCCGGAAAACAGGCCCGCTCCAGGGTGGAACGTGGATTGTGTAAGCTGGACTGGAACCCAAATGCACAGGCCTCGTTACTCTTGAGTCTCGTCCCACTTCCTAGAGCCAGCACCTGGCACATGACCCAGGGTTACGTGTCAAGCAGTGATAAAGTTAATCGGAATCTGGGGCACCCAACTCTCCTCTCCTTTTAGCAGTTTCTTGGGGCTGAGTTAAGGTTGCCTTCCGCTTTCTGAGAGGTCAGTGGTAGTGTGTGTTTCCATGTGTTTCCTCGCGGTCATGTTCTTGGTTCTTGTTAGAACCACGTACTTCCTTCCTGTGCATTAGGGTTTGACCTCAAGCCTCAACTTCCGGATTGGGAAGAGGTCAGCCAGCAGCTGTGCAGGGCGGGGTGCTCAGCCATCCTAGAGGGTAGGAAAGATAAAAGTGGGGTGCAGAGGCAGGACTGGGCCTGAGAAGCCAGAGTGCCCTCGCTTCTGTCCCTCAGGGCACACGCTGAGGGCTGCCGGGCTTTTCTTTATGTTCTTGTCTGTCTTTTCTTTTCTCCCTTTCACCTCACCTCTGTTTGCCTCCCCCCTTCACAGATGGCCTTCACACTGACCTACATTTCCTAGCCTTTTTATATTTTTTTCTTTTGAGGCAAGGTGAAGTGGCGCACACCTATTGTCCCAGCACTTGGAGGCTGAGGCAGGAGAATTACTGTGAGTTCAAAACCAGCCTGGGCTACCTGGCAAGACCCTGTCTCCAAAACAAAAGAGTCCATTATGGGAGTAACTTGCAGGTCCTTGTCTTAAGCAACACAAATACATTTTCTCTCTTGGTTCCTGAGAAGTGCATTATTAAAGCATGGCCATTTCTCTAACAATGTCACTCATCCAAATGACAGAAAAGGAGAGCTGTGAGCTGTGCCCTTCCACCACTCCCCCTTCTCCCCTGGGAGGTGGAACGCCCCAGGGAAAGCAGTGTGACCAAGTTTGCTGCCAGCTCCTGCCTAGGCAGTGATCAGCACGGTGACTGCAGCCGCTGGGAAATGAAAAGTTGGAGGGGGCAGGGAGACTGGAGCTCCCCGTGTCCCCACAGAGCCCCACCCCAGGGGCCGCCCACCGCCACGCAGGACCCCTTTGACCCTGAGCTTACAACTGCTGCTAGGGAAGGGGCCTGGACTGTGGGCGGCCAGTACGCTGTGCCGATGCTCGCTGTTTGTGACCTGCCTGTGCAGGTTCGCGGCTTGGGCAGCCTGCCGCACTTCACAGAGCAGACGCTTCCTAGGTGGATCAGAGGTGCGGCCGTGTCTTTTAGCATCTCCCAGCTGGGCTGCAATCTAGAGTCCCCTGAATCCCCACCAAGGGGTGGGCCGTGGAAACCTGGGCTTCTGCTGGCCCCTTGGAGGGGATGTGGGTGACAGGACAAACAGGAGGGAGCAGGGCATTCGCCTATGCACGCCCTGATTTCAGCAGAACCTCTGGCAAAATCCCAGGGAAAATGACTGGGCTCTGGGTTAAGTCATCACATGATGACGAACTGCATCATGTAGGTGACGTGACGGTCTCAGCCTCCACCTCCAGTTCGGCTCTGTCCATCGTGGCGCCCTGCTCAGCCTTGCGAAAACAGCTTTTCCAGGGCTGGGTCTGTGCAGTTGGAAACTAGGCACTCACTCAGTCCGTTCGTACATTATGTGGGTTGCTTATTACCGCGTGGCAGACCCAGGACACTTGGCCGCAGACCTCCAGGACCCTGCAGTAGCGACTCTTCCCCCACACACCCTTCAGCTGGAGGAGGGGCCCAGCCCTCCTCCCCATGTGGCAAAAAGTCCTCTCACCTGAGCACCCTACTTTTCCCCTACGATTGTTTTAGAAAAGGAAAAAGAAGGCAAGTCCGCAGATGCTTATCCTGGGCCTGGCCCCTGTGATCTGGCTGCACACCGGGCTTTGGGAGCTGTGAGATGTGTCACGGCGGCAGTACAGGGTGTGCCGTGCGGCTGGGGCAGCAGCTTGGCACCGGAAAGAGCTGTCTCAGGCATCCCTGAGTGCTCCCAGTGGGGGAGGAGGAGCTCCAAGGAAAGGGGCGCCGCTGTTGCTGTCCCTGCAGAGGCCTGCGTTTGTACAAGGTGCGTGTGAGCAGGCATGTTCTGCAGGCGGCCGAGCTGACCGGACACGGAGCCAGCATCCGGTCCAGAGGGCCTTTGGCCCAATCCAGTGTGGCGTGGGTTGAGAAGAGCTGCGGACTGTTCGGGTGCTGGGCCTGGGGGCTCTCGAGCAAGGCATGGGGCTCGCCCTACGGACGGCTCCAGAACCAGGGGCAGCACAGCAATGGTGAGGACAAGAAAGACTGGAAAATGCCCTCCTACCTGTCGGGGCACCGACTACGTGAATTCCACCTGCACACAGGTGTAGTAGCCCATCTGTTTTAAACTTTTTTCTGAACTTTGGAAAGAACTCCTAAGTTGTATTATAAAGTGGGAAGATCAAGGTGCTGAGCAGTACGTACAGGTTGTCTGCACAGATGAGGCTGTGTAGACTCCGCTGCTACTGTGCCCAAATTTGGGTAGAACCGAGGATGTGTGAGAAATGGACCGCACTGGCTGCCT
The DNA here is from genome assembly GCF_012274545.1 of Fukomys damarensis. Lineage (NCBI taxonomy): Eukaryota > Metazoa > Chordata > Mammalia > Rodentia > Bathyergidae > Fukomys > Fukomys damarensis. The sequence continues at coordinate 3,248,069 of NW_022900932.1, forward strand.
TGAGAGAGAACTAGGAGGCAGAGGGAGGAGGGACACTTGTCTGAACAACCTTTTATACCTTTTGCATTTTGAATAATAACTAAAAATATTTTTCAAAGTAATCTTCAGCTGGGGACACAGCTCTGTGTTACAGCCCTTGCCTGGGGTTCAGGAGGCCCTGGCTTTGATCCCCAGCACTGCAAAACATTTTAGCTGTTACCAGGTGGAGCACTGAGGACAGCGGGACCGTGGCGGCCTGACTTCCGCTGAGCATCTCGGTGTGCGGGGTCTCTGGCCGGCTGCTCTGGCGGTGGCAGCCATGTCTGTTCCCATCTTTACGCCAGGCTTGGGGAGGCTGAGGTACGGCCTGTCTGTCAGGTTGTTCTGCAGCACCTGAAACGGCGATGCTAAAGGGGGCAACGTGGGCAGCACCACCTGCTCTGGGTGCCCGTGCTGTTGCCACCCGTCTGGGCCCTGGCACCAGGAAGTGCAGACACCCTAGTTTGCTCCAGGGCCAGGGCCCTGTGTCTGCCAGGCTTCTGCTGAGCTCGGGGATGGAGTTCGCAGTCTGTTGACAGCTGTTCAGAGGACGCTGAGCCAGCGGTCACTTCTGTGGCTGGAGGAAAATACCTCCAAGCTCCTGCGCTGGCTGAGGCCGGCTGGAGTGTTGTTTCTCTGGTGGTCAAACTCAGGCTCCTCACTTGCCCTGAGGAGGAAGCATCTGAGCCCTGGAACAAAAGGTCCTCTTCTCAAGAAGCAGTGAGTGAGCTCATTATCGCTGTGGCCAAGCTGGAGGGGAGAAGGTGGGTCCTCAGCCCTGGCCAACCAAAGCCAGATGGCGGGGCCAGGTGGTCCACACGGGCGACAGTGCTGGGGACGTTTGGCTGCTTCTGCGTCTCTTCTCCCCGTGGCACAGAGCTCCAAGCAGGACTCCGAGCGGCCTGCAGGCAGCAGAGGGCGTCCATTCGGGGCTGTGTGGCCGCCGAGGGTACCCGTGTGCACTGCTCTGCTGGTCTGCATGTCAGAGGTGGTGGCCGCGGTGTCATTTTTCTGTCACTGTTTGCCCTGCACAGTGCTAGGCTCTTGGGGTGTGGCATGGAACAGAGCAGCCTCTACACCTGGGCGCGTCCACTCCCACACGGGCAGTGGAACACGCTGGGCCTGGCCCGCCCACACCCTGCGCTCCTCTGCCGGAACAGAAGGCTCTCCCGGCACTTGCAGGCCCTGGGCCGACTGTCACCGCCACACTCCCTTCAGAGCTGGCACTGAGCTGCGGAGAGTCGGGGCCCCTCACGGGGTGCAGCTGGGCCTGGAGTGTCTGAGACCTGCAGGGCAGCCCCGATGGTCCTGATGGTGAGTGGTGAGCTGGCGACGCCGCCCCACACCTGACGCCTCTCCTCCTCTGTTTCAGATTGAGAAGATCATGAGTTCAATTGGAGAAGGGATCGACTTTTCTCAGGAACAGCAGAGGATCTCAGGTACGGTACCCGCGGCCTCCTGCGCACAGGGGTTCCGGACGAGATCGGGTGTGCGGCGGCACCGCCAGGTGTGAGCCTCTGCCACTGCCGTAGTCCGCCCCGGCACCCTCCGCACACTAGGGGAGGGACGCAGATTAAACCAGGGGCTGCCTACGAGGAAAGATCTCAGTGAGCAGCCCTCACCTGCTCATCACTTGTACAAACGTGGGCTTTGTCCTGTTGGCGCAAACCAGGGTCTCCCCAGCTCCTGGAGTGGCAGAGTCGGTGGGCCAATGGCCTCCGCCCATTCCCCTGCGCTGCCTTGGGACAGGGCTGTGACTGTCCTGTCTTTCTCCGGGGAGGGGATGTTCGCAGAGCGCCTCTCAGCACGGCCTTCGCCCGCTGGCGCAGCTGCCCACAGAACCTACCCAGGAAGGCCGTCCATCCCCACCCCTGAGCGTGCGTCATCGGTCATCAGGACTCACCTGGCAGCCTCGCGCGGTGCCTCCGGTCTTCATGGGCTTCTGATAGGTGGGGTGTGGTGCTCACATCTGGGAGAAAGGAAGTCCCAAGTCTGGGGGGGTGGCCTCATCTCGGTGAGCCCCAGCCCCTCGTCTGTAGCACTTGATGTTCCGAGCCTGTGGGTGCTGTAAGAGGAGGCGCTCTGTAGGTAGCAGCCATGTCCCTGTCTGTCCATAGGCCGTCACCTGCTCACGTCAAGAAACCTAGAGAAACGACCCTGCTCCCCTGCCCGTCCCCATCCCCCGCGTCTCTCTTGGCCCCTGCAGCGCCATGTTTCTCTGGGGTCCAGCAGAAGGGCCCAGGCTGGGTTTATCTGTCTCTGTCAGTGTGGGACGCAGCTGCCGTCCACAGAGCTGGCTGCTCTGGCTCAGAGCTTGGGGCCGTTCCCCTGGGGAGTGATCACGCATGCTTCGGTGTCAGAAGGTGTTCAGGACTGAGTGTGCCACATCCAGAGCTGTGCGCTGGGGTCGTCAGTCCAGCGGGCCCCCTTCTGCCTTGCTGTCCCCTCGATGTCCAGGGAGCTTGGAACCCGGGGACCACTGCCTGGACATGGGCCGTCCAGAGGTGAGCTCCGGGAAAGAGCGGCTCGGAGGGAGTTGTCGCTGAGCTGTTGTGTTGTCTGGGCCTCGCGCCTGTCCTTGTCCTCATGAACCCATAGGAGGGGCCAGAGGGCTTCTGCGTGGGTGTCTGGACCCCACACCGGTCTCATGCGTGAGCTCGTTTTGCTGAGCAGTCCCCACTGGGTCCGTGCAGACGGCCACCTAACGGAGGGCTTCCGGCACAGGGCAGAGCTTGACCTCTGGGGTTGGCACAGCTGCCAGGCCAAGAGACGTGGAGAGACGGGCCCGGGATCTGTTGAGTGGTCACTGTCCAGGTTCAGCTGTCCTTGGTCTCGGGATAGAGGAGGCGAGGCCGGGATCCTGGCCGTGGAGAGGAGGTGGCAGTGCTGCTCAGTGGGGCCAACTGTGCAGAGAATCTGCCTGTAAAGGGCAGGACCGCCACGTTCCGGTCCTGGTCCTGTGTTGAGGCCCCTGGGACCCCAGCACTGGAGCAGGGTATCTGAAATCCAGGCAATTGACAGCCAGCGCATCTGTGCTACTACTGAGCCCGGGGTGGGGGGTGTGCCCTGGCTTCTGTCCAACAAAGGCTGCTCTGTCAGTGGCATCCAAGTGCAGGTCTGCGGGGGCCTGGCCTCTCAGGCGCAGAGCCCTTGCCTTAGCAGTGCGTGTAGCGCCTCCTGGTGTTGAGGGACTGTGTGCTCCTGACTCGTGTGACCTTGCTGTGACACTGGGTGCTGGCCCTGGTCTTCCTGGTGCCTCCTCTGGACTGGGAGCAGGCCCACCTGGGGAGCAGCAGGTGCAGCGGTTTTATGGCTTTGCCTGGTCTTGTGATAAGCATGGTCCTCCCAGAAGTGGCACACCGGGGGACTTACCTGTGGACTGTGTCCTCAGGGCAATGTCCTTCCTCTGTCCCCTCCCCTGCCTGTACAGGAAACTGTAGGCCAAAGCTATAGGAAGGGGGCCCCTGTGCTGTTCCAGCCCCTTGAGCCTGGGGTGAGGTGTTCTGTCCAGTTGCCAGCATCAGACACTGGGAAATCTGTTGTCTTGCCCCAGGCTGCCGCTGCTGTCTCCTTCTCCCTCAGCAGGGGCAGCAGCGCTCTGGGTGGCTCTGGGTGGCTGTGGTGTCCTATCCCTGATGTATTTTCTTGAGCGTGGGGGGGTGTGGGGGAAGGGGAGGGCCAGACATCGGGGGAGTGAGCAAGAACTGTGGAGCCGGCAGCAGGCAGCGTGGAGCCTGGAGCCTCAGACAAAGCATTTGGCGGCGGCAGCGCAGGACCACAGCACCCAGCCAGGGATCACAAGCAGGAATGAATCAGCAGCCCCGGCCGCCGGACCTCAGAGGCAGTGGAGAGCCCGCTGCTTAGCGCCAGGGTGGGGGCTCGGGAGTGTCTCTGTCTCGCCTCCGAGTGCTGCTGCTGGAGCCGCCGGTCCGACCGCCACCGGTTCTGTCTGCGGAGGCCGAGGGCAGGGCGGAGGCTGCCACAGTTGGTCGCCGGGTCCTCATAACAAGCAAGTTGCCATTGTCCTGCGCTGAAGGGCAGACATTGCCTGGGCGACAGGATGACTCCCCGTGCCGGGAGTTCGCTGGAGGTGACGTCTCTGTAGTTGGTTCTTCTTTTTCTTTTCCTGCCCTTCTTTTCCTCCCCTCCTCTCTTTTCCTCCTTTTACATTTTACCTGTGAGGACCTGAGTAGTACATGGGGGGGTTTAGGCATCCAGCTCGGAACATCCAGGGGCTGCCAGTGAGGGCTGAACTTGTCCTCCCTGCACGGCCACAGCCCCTGTCTGTCCTGACCGCCCTGCCCGCCTGCAGAGGAGGCTGTGGAGGTCCGAAGAGCCTGGGAGGACAGTTGTGTCTTTACTGCCGGCCGGAGGGAAGGCACAGCATGTGAATGGACTAAAGAGGCCGCCGCGCCCGGCCCAGGACCCTTCCTTTCTCTTCTCTGGCCAAGAGCTGACTGCCTGCCTGAGCGGAGGAGCCCAGGAGCAGCCACTGTGAGGCGGACAATGACAGGCAGCTCTCCAGCCGGAGTCCTGGCCCCAGCAGCGCCCTGCTCGCCGGCTCCCCGAGTCTAGCGTGGATGGGCCCGGCCCCCTGGCCGCAGCTCGGCAGGGGCGATGCTGCTGCCCCAGCAGAGCCGTACCTGAGCCCGTGGCCCAGCCCGGCCCCCACCCGATTCTTGCTGCCTTGAGCCTCTGAGCACTGAGAGCAGGAGCCATGGTTTGCCTGTTCCGAGACTGCTGGGGGAAAACAAGTAAAAGTCTCTCCTGCCCCTGCCGTGTCCTGTGGTGCTTGTGTTGCATGTGCCGGGTCCCTGTGACAGCTGCCGCCGCTTCCTTCCCGGAGCCCTCGCTGCGTGCCTGTCCCTCAGCTGCATGAAGATGGGTGCCCTCGCCTGACTGGCTTATGCTGCAAGGTCGCAGGACTTGGCCCTCGCCGCTGCCCCGCAGGGGCCTGAAGTTGCATGGATGAGAGGAGCGGCCGGGCTGGCCGGCACCTGGGAGCCCCTCTGGTGCCCGCGGGGACCGGCTTTCCGCAGCGCTGAGGAGTGGACCCGGC
>NW_022900932.1:3253181-3286157 GCF_012274545.1 Fukomys damarensis
TTGGCCTGTGCACGGAGGAGGCGCCGCGTGCACCCTGCTCTCTGGTCCCTTGTACATGGTTTGGCTGCTTGATGGTAATGAGGATGATGTGGCAGTGCCATCTGTCTTCCTCTGAGTGCCGCTGCTACCGCCTTAATAGTTTTTCCCTTTTCAAGCGTCTGCCGATTGCTCTCTCGTCAGGTTCACAGACATTGGAGCAGAGCGTCGGGGAGTGGCTGGAGTCGCTCGGGCTGCAGCAGTATGAGAGCAAGTTGCTTCTGAATGGTTTTGATGATGTCCGCTTCCTGGTAAGTGCCCAGGGCCCCCGGGTCCCAGCCCTGCTGCAGCCAACACAGTATGTAGACCTGTCACCCAGGGAGGAGTTGACGGGCCCCGGGGAAGCCAACCGAGTGTCCTGTGCCTTCTCGGGAGGGTCCTGAGGGACTCCTGCCCTCCCTGTCCCCTCACACCTCTGACCAGGCGCACGGCCTGTGTGCTCCCGGGGCAGAACTCACGGAGTCAGGAAGAAAAGCAGAGAAAGCCTGCTCGTCTTGCATCTGCTCCCACTGGAGCAGGGGCTCATGAGGGCCATGGGCTCAGGTCCAGTGTTAGCTGGATGTGGTCTGGGGCAGGGTCCCCATCTCCAAGCCTCTCCCGGAACCCTGTCTGGGGCGCGCTCATGGCAGCTCAGCCAGGCATCAGGCCGAGCCCAGCCCAGCTCAGCTCACGGGCCGGCCCGAGTCCCAAGTGCAGGCCATTCAGTGATGGCCGTGACAGCAGCGTGTCTGCCGGCTCTCACTGTGGGAGCTTGGTCCTCAGAGCTGTTGTCGAGTGGCTCAGTGACCGCCAGCAGCCTGGGGTCGTTGGACGTTTCCCATCTGCCCCACGAGAGAAGTGAGCAGCGGCAGTGACATGATCTCCCGGGGCCCAGGGTCGCGCTCTGATCGCCGTGTCAGAGCCCCTCTGTGGGCACCGCTCCTGGCGGAACACACTGCCGAGGGCGCCTTCTGGCCTGAGTTTCCTGGGAGACAGGGTCTAAGGTAAACCTGGCGAACCCCGCGGCCCTGCTCTGCCTGGCTTTGGGGAGGCCTGTCCCTCGCTGTCCCTGTGCCTGGAGCACAGGTCCCTGTGCACCAGCGCCTCTGCCCGGCCACCGCCCTGGAGGCCAGGGTCTACCCCCTTGTGCCGCAGACACTGACACACCACCCCTCTCCAGTCAGCGTGGGGCAGCTGTCTTTCAGCTTTTAAAATTTTTTGCTTTAAAATAGCAACTTTTCAAGGGCCAGGGATTTAGCTCAGTGGTTCTGCTGTCTGCTCCGCAAGCACAAGAACCCGAGTTTGATTCCCAGTACCAAAAAAAGTCATTGCTAAAGTAGCAACTCTTCTTTTTTTAAGTTAACCGAGTACATTTATGGCTCTCGTGACCTACCCCTGACTCACCGTGTTCTTTGAGGAAGGGTGACAAACCACAGTGGAGGAGGCGCTCAGCCGGGAAGGGAGCATTTTGTCACCCTGCTCCCCAGGCACATGGTATCAGTTCCCTCCAGCAGCTGTGGTCTGCACCCCTGCAGTGTGGTTTTCCTCAGGCACCAGAAGGCCCCCTTGGTTCTGAGGTGCCCTGGAGACACTGCTCCCAGATGCAGGGCAGCTCCAGATGTGCTGGGAACATCTGGTCCGTGCTGCTGTGGGATTCCCCTGTGACAGGAAGGTGACCGCGAGCTTGTGTTTCACGGCTCCCTCTCATGAGGAAGTGACCTGAGCGTCCTGGGGTCTGATCACCCTCTGTGCCTGGGTCCCTTTCAGATAATCTCGGCCATGATGTTTCCGGTGACAAGAGGATTCTCTACTTTACCAAGCAGTGGCCCATTCGTTTGATCGTTGCTTGCATTGCACTGGATTATTTTGGTTGCTTGTTTTTGAGGCAGGGTCTCACTATATCACCCAGGCTGTTCGCAAACTCCTAGACTCAGGTGATCCTGCTTCAGCCTCCTGAGTCAGTAACTGGGGCCACAGGTGCGCCATGGTGCTTGGCTGTGTTGGCAGATTTCCAGCATGTTGCACCGAGTCAGAACTCTTCTCGTGGCTTCTGTCGCCCTGTCTTTGAAGGCCTCCTGGCCCGCCTGTCTGAGCTCAGCACTGCCTGGCTCTTGGCTGTGCCTTTGTGATGCAAAGGTTGAGCTTGGCAAGAAGCCGTCAGCTTTCACCAGCACTGCTCGCTGGCGCTGGCCTGCAGCCGGAAGGGGCCTAGGTCATGTGGTCCCTACACGAGGGGCCAACACCCCACAGACCTTGTCCACAGGAAGTGGCTTTCTCGGGAGAAAGGCAGGCAGGCGTGGAGTCGGCATGCAGGAGGCTGACGGCTGGGTGGCGGCCAGCAGCTGCGGCCTGAGCGCGCTCTTGGCCCCCTGCCGAGGTGTGGCGCATGCATGGCGCTGGTCCCAAGGCTGGGTGTTAGACCTGGGTTGTTCACTGCCGTGTCAGGAAGGACAGAAAGTTCCTGCGGTGTGATCTGAACTTGGCACGAAGCAACCAGGCCTGCGTGGGCAGTGCAGGGAGCGAGCCAGGCGGCTTCCCTTTGCCTTCTGGAGTGGAGTAGATTTTCTCCTCCACCTCCTGTGAATGGGTGTGAAACCAGAGCAGCAGTTGATGGAGGTTAGGGTCCAGCTGGGAAAACAGACCTCCTAAAGCAATAGAAACGGGAGTGCAGCAGGGAGGAGGAACAGCGCTGAGCTACAGGCTGGGAAGGCAGGGGAGAGGCGGTCTGGGCCTGACTGGGCCTGACTTCTGAGGTGGAGGGTGGGCTGGGGGCCTTGGCCCCCGCCACAGAGGCAGAGGGGAGTGGAAGGAGCCCTGCACGGCTGCCGACTGGCTCTGGCCTCCCGGCTAGCCACTCCCTGGCGCTCTCCGGGCTCTTCCGCTGCCGTCCTCCCACCTGCTTCCGGGAGAGCTGGCGGTGGTGCAGGCTGAGCCCTGACCCTGCAGCCCGTCCCCGGGCCCTGTGGTCCCTTCCTGTTCCTGCCCCTGGTTAGCTCCTCACTCTGCTCTCCGCTACATCCTGTGACCATGGGGTGGGGGCCTGGTCTCCTCTCCGGGTCCTTGGCCCCTGTCGGTCCGAGCAGAGGTGTCGTCCAGTGCTGTCCTCTCCTCTGGCCATGGTGCTGCAGGAGCCAGCTGCTGTGTTGGGCCTTCTGTGCCCAGCTGACAGGGCCCGAGGTGGGAGGGCTGCCAGGGCGAGGCGTGGGATGGAGGCCACCTCCGTGCCAAAGACCCTGGTCATGTAGGAGCTGAAGTCCTCGGGTCTCACTAGGCTTCCCTCGGCTCCAGAGCCAGGATGGGGACAGCTGTGTCGTCTCCGGCTAGGGGAAGGCTCACCTCAGCCCCATCCTGGGAGTGTCCCTCTCACCCCTCCTCTCTGCCTGCTTGGGGACTCGGGAGCCCGGCTATGACGGCCCCGGCCCTGCTGCAGCCTTTGCCAGTGCTCTGGACACCAGAAGAGGTGGGAACTCTCAGGAGTCACCACTGCCAACTTGCCTGGCCACACTTTAAGGTGGAATTGGGTGGCAGCTCCTTCCTGCTCCGTGGCTTCTGGTGGCTGACCCCTTGGCCCGAACAGTGTCCCAGAATGTCTGCTGCTCATTTACCCAGCCCCTCACCACACATGTACAGAAGGTGGTCCAGGGATTGGGGTCCCAGACCTTCCTGAGCCATCTGTGGGCTCCTGCAGACTACGGGCTCCAGACGGCTCTAAATTTCGCCATCTGCCTAAGGCTGTTCCTACGTAGCTGGCAGAGCTGGCCCTGGAAGCAGGGTGCTCTGGGCCCAGCATGATGACCCTGCACCTCCTTCCTGGAAGCCACTGTCTCTGCGGCTGCTCCACAGAAGCTGAGCCATCTGTCCTGAGTATGTTCTGCACTGCTGTAGGCCCGCAAACCCACCAGGGCCCGGCCACGGCCACAGGTGCTCCTGCCGCCTGCTCGCAAAAAGCTCCAGTCAGGCAGGCCTCCCAGTTCAGTAAGGGGACGGGACCAGGCTTCCTCCAGGCTCGCCCTGTGACTGGGAGGGCACTGTGCCTCTTCTGACCCGTTAATGAGGCTCTCGTGTGACCAGCTTCCTTCATGGGCCGTAAGCCCCACAGGGGACACACGCGGCATCAGGGCTCGAGGCCGGCGTTTCTGTGTGAGGCTCTAAGGTAGTCTTTTCAGTGGGAGAGGTGAGTGCACCTGGCCTGCAGGAAGAAGAGCAGTTATCCCTGCCGATGTCCTCGGGTCCGGCGGGCAGAGCTGCCGTGTGTGGTCTTGGACCCAGCAGCCCTTGCTCTCTGGGCTGATGTGGGCCCAGCAGACCTACACTGCTCGTACGGCACGAAGAGCTCAAAAGGAGGGCGTTTCAGGAAGCGGGCAGCGGGTGAGTGGGGTGGATGCTGTGTCTGGCCCCCTCGCTCCCTGCCCTGCCCTCTGGCCAGTGTGAGGTATGAGGTGCGTCCTCTGTGATAGGTGAGCAGATGAGCGCTTGGACAGCGTCTTGCGTGGGATCGTGGGTTTCCAGCGGGGTCAGCACAGGTGAACCCCTGGGCCTGGGCACATCGGAAGCAGGGACATGTTGTGGCGCTAAGCCCTCACCTGTGGGGTCTGTGCCACCTGCAAACATCTGCTGTCAGAAGTGAGTTGAACCTTGGGATGCATTTGGTGCCCATGGGGACCGAGTGGTGTGTCCTGGGCGCGGCTGGGAGCCAAAGCCTTCGGTCCCCCATGCTGGCCTTGCCCTGCTCCAACGGAGCAGATGCAGAGACCAAGCTGAGAGCAGCACAGGACTGCACTGCTGGCCGCGTCCTCCTCCCCTCCGGCTTGGACACCCGGGTCAGTCAGCACATGCGTCTCACGAGGACAGTAGGCAGTCGGCCCTGTCACATGCGGGGCCTTTGAGCAGACCAGTGCAGGGGCAAGGACCAGGCGCACGGCAGACGGCCCCCTTTTCCGCTGGCCGAGCAGGGTCTAAGCCGTGCCACCACTCCCAGACAGCCCTCCTCAGGCCCGTTCCTGTTCGTTGGGTGAGGACCTTGCCTGTAGTCAAGCAGGGCTGACGCGTGAAATCCCCTGCACGGTCCGGAGGGTGGTTTCCTTCCCCCAAGGCTGCACAGGGGAGAAGGCTCTGGAGGGCCCGTGGGTCCATGGCTGCTCATCCCCAGGCTGTGTCCAGGCCCCACTGTGAGCCAAGTCCCCTCCTGTGCTGGGAGCCAGAGCAGTGACAGGAACCAGCGGGAAGGAGAAAGCACACACGCAGACTGGCCTGGTGGAGGTTAAACTAAGACAGCCACCACACGTTCAGGCTGGCCTGGGCTGAGACACTGCGCTGTGTCCTCAGCCGGACCCCACTCCTGCCCTGTGTGCCTTTCACAAGTCCTTAGCATCCACCTCTGCACCTCCCAGATGAACAGCGGCCCATGCTTGGGGACCCACTCTGCTCCAAGATCGGATTCTGGACTGTTGGAAAGAGTGAGTTTAGCTCAGGAGAAGCACTGTCCCGGGGCAATACAGGCAGAGAGGGCCGCGCCCAGCCAGGGTAGGTTGTGCAGCACCGTGGGCGGGGAAAGTGACTTTGGAGCTGGCTGGTGGAGCGGAACAGCACCTGTGCGGTCCAGAGCTGTGCAGCCTTGGCCTTGCTGCTTTCCCTGCGCGGGCAGCTGCTGTCTTGGAGGTTCGCAGGAGGATGTCCTGTCATGAGTGGAAAGGACCCAGATGGGTGGCCTGCACCTCCGCTGAAGCCGAGGGCGGGTCCACGTTGTCCCCTCTGTCACGCTACTCTCCCTCCAGCTCTGGACGGCAGTTGTGGGCAAGGAAGCAGGGCTGGGAGCAGCCTGCGGGCACCACCCTGGCTCCCCTCCTGCGTGTAACCTGACCAGGATGCGGTGGAACTCAGCCCGTGGGACAGTGACATGGCCGCTTCAGGGTTCTGGGGACCCTGCACTGTGCCCAGGATGTGCTGCAAAGCTGTTGGCGCTCGGTCTCCAGCACGTACTCTGCTGCTTCTTCCTGTTCACCTAACGCTGCCCTGTGACGACGGGGTCAGGGACGAGGGCATCTCCTGTTGGAGCAGAGCTCACCGGTCAGCATTCGTGTGGCCTTGAGAGCTGCGGATGTCACCACCGCGTCACCCTTCGGGATGCGCACCTCCTCCCCTGTGGAGCTTCCTGGCTGGTTCAGCTCGGACACTCACTCAGTGTCCTTGTCCCTTGGGTGCCCTCGTCATCGGGTGGGCAGTCTGTGCAGGTGGCTGCTGTCTGCCCTTCTCAGGCAGATCCTCGACGGGGTCTGAGTGACCAAGGTCACTGTGTGGTGACCCTTGGACATGTGTGAGCTCCAGGAGTTGGCCGCAGACCTACGGGGTTACCCTGGCCTCTGCATGCCCTGGAAAGGACACGTCCCACGGCCTGGCCACAGGCTCTGTACACCTGGTTGTCCTGAGCTGACGGCTGGTGGCTTTCTCTGCACGACTGCTTGTCACCACACATGGGCTCTGCAGGAGTTGTCACTATACCCAGTGGGGCCACCGGGTGACGGTCCACACGCGCTGGCCCAGCTATGTCACTGTCGAGGGTGCCGAGGGTGGGGGCAGGTAGATCCTCCTCAGGAGACCGGAAGTCCAAGAGGCCCCGACGTGGGATTTCCGGCACTGGATCAGAGTGCCTGAGTTTAAGAAGGTTGGACCCTGGCTCAAACCTCCCATCAAAACAAATTCCAAATGGTTAAAGACTTAATTGTAAAAAAGGAAACAGATTACACGAAGAAATGTGTGAAAATTTAAAAAATAATCTTGAAAGGGGAGCTCTTTCGGAACTTGACAAACCGAAGAAGCAAACCGAAGAAGCTGTACAAGAAAAGTTGAATGTGTTCAGGTATAAGAAATAGAATTCTATCCCAGCAAAACCAACATAAAAGTCTAACAATAGATGACCAACTGGGAAACCACAGGTTTCACTCATTGCAGAGATGGTTAACGTGAAGAACACCTGAAAGTCTGCCGAGAAGACCAGTGGCTCCTTAGAAACTGAAGGATGGAAACAAGGGACCTGGGAAAGGCTGTGTGGGCACCGCGCCATGCGGCAGCTGGGCCCCGGGGACGGGATGAGGCTGATGTGGCTCTGTGGCCTGGGCCTCAGCTCCGCTGTGTGGGGAGAAAGCAGCCCATTCCTGCAGCACTGGCATCCCTGAAGGGACAGAAACATCTATCAACTAAATACGGGCGCCTGTCCAGCATCTTCCTGTCCCCAGCCTGGAAGTGACACCCACGTGTGGAGGTGTTGCAGAAGCTGAACGGGACCAAGTGTCCCTGCCCGGGAGCGGGTTCGTGAACCTCCCTAGCTGGGTGGTTCCACAGCCCAGGAGGGAGGTGGGTGCCCGAGATGGGCAGTGCAGCCCCAGTGTGTATCCTGCTGGCCAGGGACATCCAGGGCGCAGCCACGGCTGCTTCCAGAAGGGGGACGGGGCTGAGGAGTGAGGCGGCTGTGAATTTGTTCTGAAAACACCTCTGGTGGCACTGGATAAGAGCCAGCCTCCTGGCAGCTGGGAGCTGAGGGAGACTAGGCCTAGCTGCTGGGCTCAGCCGCGCTCCGCCCCTCCATGTGCGGGTTCGGGGCCTCGGTTTCCTCATCCGTGAGGCAAGGATTGAGACCCAACACAGGGTGTGTTTAGTGGGGTCTTGATCCCCATCCTCACGAGATGAGCCCATGGACAGCGCCAGCCACCGGCCACCATCACTGCCGCTGCGCTGAGCGCCTTAACTTCAGCTACGCTCAGCTCAGAGCCCTTTCCCGCCAGGCAGGGAGCCCTCGTCCTGGAGTCACCTGCAGCCCACCGAAGAGTCACGAGGCTGTACCTGGGAGGCCCCAGGCAGGGTCTTCACCCTGCAGTCATGGGACCCGACCTGTCTCCCGGCCCAGGCCAGCTGCCCTGGAGCCTCTGTGAGAGGAGGAGGAGGGGACAGGTGTGGGAGACCCCTGCCCACCATCAGCGCTGAGGGCCCTGACACCCTTCTTTCTGCTCCCAGGGACCTAATGTGATGGAAGAGCAGGACCTGCGGGAGATCGGCATCAGCGACCCCCAGCACCGGCGGAAGCTCCTCCAGGCCGCGCGTTCCCTACCCAAGGTGACCGCCCCCGTCTCTCTAGCAGCAGCTGGGCTGACGGGGAGGGGCTTGGCACCCACCCACCTCTAGGACCCAGCAGGCCACTACTGTCGCTTCCCTGGAGTCCTCAGGGCCCTAGGGACAGGGACCACCACACAGGGCTGATGGAGGATCCACGGTCTGGCCTGACTCGAGCAGGCGGCAGAGGATGCAGTCCTCCAGTCCTCCCGGGGAGCCAGGAGCTGTAGGCCCAAGCCTCTGCCCTCAGCTCTGCTGGTGCTGTGTCCAGTGTCCTGTGTCCCGGAGCCCAGGGAAGGCCAGCTTCACAGGTCCCTGCAGCGACCGGGAAGAGCTTGAGGTGTGGAGAAGCCTGGCCCCTCACCCCGTTCTCACATTCCTGGCCCTCGACCTGCAGGTGAAGGCCCTGGGCTGCGATGGGCACAGCCCCCCATCAGTGCCCTCCTGGCTGGACTCCCTGGGGCTGCAGGACTACGTCCACTCCTTCCTGTCCAGCGGCTACAGCTCCACTGACACTGTGAAGAACCTCTGGGAGCTGGAGCTGGTCAACGTGAGTGCCTGGCCCTCCTGTGCTGGCCCTGCCGCCACTGACCTGTGCCCTGCTGACCTGTGCCCCGCTCTGCAGGTCCTGAAGGTCCATCTGCTGGGCCACCGCAAGCGCATCATCGCCTCCCTAGCGGACAGGCCCTACGAGGAGCCGCCACAGAAGCCGCCGCGGTTCTCCCAGCTGCGAGTGAGTGTTAGGAGCCCCCTTTACATGGCGAGGCCCTGGAGCTGCCGGTGATGAAGGACCCCGTTTAAAGAAGCAAGGAGAATTGAAACATCCCAGGCCGGGTTGCAGGGGCAAAGCTGGGGTTCCTGGTCTGGCAGAGATGCCGGACTGTTCTGGGAGGTACTGGGGATTGAGCTCAGAACCCCACACTTGCCAGGCAGTTTTTGGTGCGTTTGTGACTGTCTTACCATGTTACCCAGGCTGGCTCAAGGGGTCCTTCTGCCTCAGCCTCCCGAGTAGCTGGGATTTGAGGTGCCAGCACCGCCCCTTGCTGAGGCCCTGTATTTTTTAAAACCTGGGTGACACAGTGCCCAAGGCAGCTGAACTTGCTCACAGGTCAGGACCTGTGCTCCCAGCTGCAGGCCTGGACATGCCCTGGGGACAGTGACACAGTGATCCCAGCTCCTGCCTGTGCACCTCGTCCTCAGTCCTGAAGCCTGAAATAAGGAAGCCGAGGCCCAGCCTTGACCTGGGAACAGACGTGGCTGCCAGGGGCTGACTGCGCCCTAGAGGCGGCTGTGGCCTCCATGCTGCTGCAGAAAGGGCTTTGCCTTTGGCCATGGGCCCGAGCCTCAGTGGGTGGGACAGGTGGCTTTATTTCGATGAATGTGAGCCTGGCTCCCGTCCCAGGGCCACTGTCACTGTCTGTAGGCAGCCCAGGCTGCAGGGCCCCCGGCCCCACGAGAATTCAGTTGTTCCACTGTGAACAGGCAGTGCCCCGGTCTGTCCAGTGTCTCCTCAGCATTGGCCCTCAGCCCCCAGCTGCTTCTGTCACACTGGTTCTGCCGCCCAGGCAGGGCCCCAGTCCGTCTCCGGGCCAGTGGACACCTGGAGCCCGAGTCTTACCCGGCATCTCCCTGCAGTGCCAAGACCTGCTCTCCCAGACGTCATCCCCGCTGAGCCAGAGCGATTCCTGCACCGGGCGGTCGGCAGACCTGCTGCTGCCTTCAGGGGACACGAGCAGGCGGCGACACGATAGCCTTCAGGACCCTGCAGCTCCCTCTCGAGCCGAGCACTTCCGAGTCCAGGTGGGCACGAGGGGCGGGGGCGGTCCCCTGGGCACGGCCAGGCTCCAGAGCTGCCCGCTGCCCTGTGCGGGGTCGGGGCAGGTGGCCACCAGCTCCCTCCCCTGCCCGGGGCCGGGCTGAGGCACACAGGTCCCAGGCCCTCAGAGCCACATCGTCCTGGGTCCTCCACCGGCACGCAGCAGCCCCAGTCTCTGCTGTGGCCACTCACTACCTTTTGGTGGCCTTGCTGTGGCACAGCAGCCGCTGCTTACCCCACAACACTTTGCTGCCCCTGGTGCCCTCGGCCCCTTCCTGGGTTGCCACCGCATGGCATCCCATCCTTACCCTCTCGGTGTTGCTTTTGGGGCTCCCAGATTCACTCAGGGTTTGCCTAACCCCCCACACCCTGGCCTAACACCAGGTTGGCAGGCACCCTCTGCCCTTCGGTGGGGAGGGCAGCTCCACTCCGTGGCCTCTGGGTGTGTACAAGGTGGTGGCAGCGGTGTACCAGGGATTGAACCCGGGACCCCACATGCTGGGTCACACACTGCCCCTGAGCTCCAGCCCCAGCCTTTTCACCCATTTCACTTGGAGACAGGTTCTCCGTTACTCAGGCTGGCCTCAAACTTTAAAGTCCCAAAGCGCATCCTGCAGCAGTCCACCTGCTGTGTGGAGATGGCACAGTGCTGCACTTGGTGTTTGCTGACCCCCCGTCCCTCCTGTGTGCCCCTCCTCTCTCCTGTCCCTGCTGCCGCCGGAGGACCCATTTAAAATGCTTCTTGGCCACGGACAGGGACCATCACGGGGGAGCTGGCTCCTCTCCGCCACCTGTGTTCTTTGCGCTGAGCAGCACCCGTAACTTGTGTCCCTGCCTCCTCTGAGACTGCTGTGCTCTAGCTGGCTCGGCTCCCCTCCACTCCCGCACCTGACCCCCGGCCCCTTCAGGGTTGCCAGCTTGTGCACCCCGGGGTTGCTGGAGCACCACAGCACTCCTGACTCCTGTGGCATTTGCAGGAGGAGCCCCGCGAGGCCAAGCTGACCCTGCGGCCACCCAGCCTGGCCGCCCCCTATGCCCCCGTGCAGAGCTGGCAGCACCAGCCGGAGAAACTCATCTTCGAGTCCTGTGGTTATGAGGCCAACGTGAGTCGCTCTGCCCTCCCAGCCTCCCTGCCTGTCCCGCCCACACCTCTGGGAGCCTCTGCAGGCCTCCGCTCTTCAGCCCTGGCAGCTAGGGGAGGACGGCGGGGGCAGAGTGGGTGATCATGGACATCCTCGGCTGTTTGCGTAACCCTGATCACTGCTCACTCCCACAGTACCTGGGCTCCATGCTCATCAAAGACCTGCGAGGGACGGAGTCCACTCAAGACGCCTGTGCCAAGATGCGGGTAGGCTGGCTGTGGGCGGGCGGGACAGGGGAGGACGGGCTGCACCACACTGTGCAAGGATGGGGGCTTGGCCTGTGGGATGCTCAGGAGCACCTGTCCCCTGCAGAAATCCACCGAGCACATGAAGAAGATCCCCACCATCATCCTGTCCATCACGTACAAGGGCGTCAAGTTCATCGACGCTTCCAACAAGGTGCGGGTCTCCAGGACAGCCTCATCTCACTTCCTGTCCGCCCCTAGCCAAGTCCTTCTCCTTGGGACCCACTCCTGTCCCTACTGCAGTGAGGCTGCTGCTCTTGTCCTCAACACAAGTTTATGGGCTTCCCACGGCCCTTGGTGAGCAGAGGACGCCAGGGCCTGCTGCCCGGTTCATGGTCCTTCTCGCCCGAGCTCTGTGGTCAGGGCAGGGCAGACCACCAGGCACCTCGGACTCTGCCCACATCTGCACTGAGAAAGTGGGGTTCGGCTGATGCCTTAAGGGGACAGGTGCCCAGCTGGGATGGGTAATGGCAGGCTGGCCCAGGAAGTCCAGAGCACACTTTCCCCGGCAGAACGTCATTGCAGAGCACGAGATCCGGAACATTTCCTGTGCGGCCCAGGACCCAGAGGACCTGTGCACCTTCGCCTACATCACCAAGGACCTGCAGACCAGCCACCACTACTGCCACGTCTTCAGCACGGTGGATGTGGTGAGTGTGGCTGCACCCCTGCTGTCCCGGCCCTTGGCAACTGTTTGGCTCGGGCACAAAGCTCAGCACCATCCAGTGGCTCCCGATGGCAGAGACTGCAGCCGGAGGGTTCCAGCTCTTGGCCAGTCGGGCCAGGGCTCTGTACCCTAGGCTTTGTGCCCATTGCTCGTGGGCCAGGCCCCTGTGACAGGGACCAGCGGCCCTGCGGGACCTCCAGTAGAGGGCACTGCCCAGGCAGCTGTCGCCGCTAGCCTCCTCACCCTGGAGCAAGCCCATCCAGTCCAGGCCCCTGTTGACCTTGGGGAGGAAGCTCCGTGGTCCTGGGCAGTCCCTCTGTGCCCGGCCCTCTGCTGGTCCAGGGCCAGAGACTCTGGCACCAGAGATCCACTGTGCCTCGACCGCTCCCAGCTCCTGGGGCTGCTCTGAGATGCAGAGAATGGCGTGGTCCATGCTGACCTCCCTGTAGCTCCCGGGTGCCACAGTGCTGCTGCAGCTCGACACCTCCTCTGTAAAATCACACTGAGGACGTCAGGGTGAGGGGACTTGGGGTTGGGCACACCACCACTTACACCTTTGCCTGTGGCACATTTAAGAAAAAAAACAAAACCTAATAGAAACTTTGGCACCACTTTATCCACAACCACTTTATCCACACAGTGTAAGCAGTACCGGGACCACCAGGAGATGCTGGCTTCTGCCGTGAGGAAGCCTGACTGTGGCGGCCGGCTGTGCCTCAGTGGGGAAGGGCAGGGTGTTCCGTGCACCTCACAGGCCTTGGTGCTGCCACAGCTTTCACTGGCCCGTGTTTCTGCCAGACAGAACCATGTGGGAAATGCACTGCTTTGCTGGTTGATGTCTGATGACCACTTGTGGTCGAACAAGTCTGTGTTTTTAAAACTCCATTGTCCCTTGTGCCCTGAGACCCCGTGTGTTCACCTGGCAATCTGCTTTCCCAGAACCTGACGTACGAAATCATCCTGACACTGGGCCAGGCATTCGAGGTGGCCTACCAGCTGGCCCTGCAGGCCCAGAAGTCCCGGCCGATGGGGGCTGCCGTGGCCGAGATGATCGAGACAAAAGCCTCCAAACCGGTGCCTAAGCCGCGGGTCTGCATGAGGAAGTCCGCAGTACGTGGCCGCGGGTCCGGGGCCAGGGGCGAGGCTGGGCACGTGAGGATCTCCCTGCACCTTTGGGAAATGGCCCTCCATGGAGCCGAGCAGCTCTGGCACAAGGCCGTCAGAGGCCACTTTCAGGGTTTCCTACCCTCCCTTGCCAGGCCCCACCCAGTGCAGGGCCATCTCGGGGCTGCCGGGAGCGGCCATGCCGAGTCCTGGTGACAATGTCCTTGTGTCTGTGTCTGCTCTGCTCCACACCCCAGGTGACGCTGCCCCCCGATAGTCGCTGTTGTTACTGTCACACCTGCACCACCCACCGTCCTTCCTACCTACCGCTGCCGTCTGTTAGTCCTGGAGTCAAGGTCTTTACACCTCCTGCTGTCTTGTGTGTCAGTCTCCCTGAAATGACCGCGAGCTTTCTCAGAAGGGCTCTTCCTCTGCTTGCATGACATTCTCTTCTTCCCCAAGCTGCCCTCCCTGTGTGCTTTAGCCCTCTGTCTCTGTCCTGTGTCCCCCTCAGCAGCCTGGGATGACTGCCCCTCCTCCCCACCTGCCACCGTGAGCATGTTTGGGGCTTAGAGCAGGAGGCTCCCGAAAGGCAAGGCTCCTCTCCCAGGGAGAAGCCCCTGGAGGTGGCCATCCGCAGGGTGCTCTAGGGGGTGGGGCCCTGGGCAGAGCCCCCCTGACTTACACCCTGCTGTCTCGTTTGGCAGCTGGAACCACCTGACATGGACCAGGAGGTCCATTCCCACGCCAGTGTCTCCTGGATCGTGGACCCAAAGCCAGACTCTAAGCGGAGCCTCAGCACCAAGTATGAGACCACTATCTTCTAACAGCCCACCCTGTCTCCTAGTCTCACTGTGCCTTTGCCACCGGGCTTTCTGCTGTCTCAGCTCCTCCAGCTGCGCCGCCTCGGCCCCGGCTCCACGGGGACCCGCGCTCCTCCTGGCAGCAGCTCCCGACACCACACTCACAGCTCTTTACACCACCGAACACTGTGAATCCTCCCCCGGGCTGAGGACAGCGGGGGGCAAGTGGCCTTTAAGGTGGGCACCAGAGGAAGCCTCTGGACAGGCACCGTGAACCCTGAGGGTGGGAGCACTCTCCTGTCTTCATCCTGAGCCACAGCCGGGGCCACGCACTGACTGTTTCTGCCTTTCCTGGCACAACCAACCACTGTGACCACCCGGGGAGCGTCCCCTGCACTGCTCACTGCTGGCTGCTCCCAGGTGCTGGCCTGTCCCGAGCCCCCAGGCCCACGGCTCAGTGATGTGGCCTCTCTGGGCAGACTGCTTTCTTTGAGGGCCGAAGGTCTGGGCTGGGCACGTGCTGGCTACTTGGCAGGTTCCTTGGCCCTGGTGGGCCTTCCGGGCCTTGGAACGGGATGTGAACATGGCTGGCGCTGGTCTGAGCCATTGCATCCTGGGGTGCCACAGGGCCAGCTTGGAGGCGGCTCTGCCCTGCATGAGCACCTTCTGCCCTCACAGAACAGAGCTCCCTGAGCCAGGGGCCTGGGCCAAGCACCACCACCTCTCCTGTGCCGGGGTCCAAGCTAGACTCAGCCTGCCCCAGCCCCGCCTCCCTGGTTCTCCATCCTGGAGGCCACAGCCTGCAGAAGCCCATGTCCCAGCTGTGGGCTGAGCAGTTTAGTGACAAAGGATGGTAGGGAGAGGGGCCAAGGGAGCAAAGTCCCAGCTGCAAGCCAGCGAAGTTGCACCAGCAGCCAGTGAGGAGCTAGGGCAGGTCCTCGGCACCCGCCTGTCCTGTGCCTTCCCCAGCAGCTGACCGGGCCATGGAGGGTGCTCTGGGGAGGCTGTGAGGGACCCTCTGTCTGCTTCTGTGCTCCTTTTAGTTTCCTCCGTCTTGTCCAAGCCCCTGTTGTTAACCGTGTCCTCCCCCCGTTGTTTGCTTCTGCCAAGCTGAGCCACGAGGAACACACTGCTTCGGAAACAGACGTGGGGAGCGCAGGCTCCCGCCACCATTGCACCTCGGGCCTGCAGCTCTGAAGACCAGGCCCGGCCCTGCCTGCAGGACCCGCTCCCAGCTGCAGCCTGGCCCCTGGCAGATGAGACTGGAACTCCGGAGGGTCAAGATGTGACTTGTCCACAATACATGTTTTTAGTAGAGAGAAGTTTTATAAAATGAACTTTTAACACTTGGCTCAAACCTCTAGGTAAACTGCCAGTCCTTAAGATGACGGCGGGTTAGTCCACAGCCTTGTCCTCAGTGGGGCTCAGTGCAGCTGGGGTACGAGAAGGCAGCAGCCCATGGGGAGCAGAAGGGAGCGGGCATAGCAGAGCTACCCAGCCAAGGTAACTTGTTCACACTGCCCGACTTCTTGTCCTCATTTTGAGCTACTTGGGCTCTTCAGCGTACACAGCCTCAGATGCCTGACCAGATTCCTGGTGTTTCTGGAGTTCAAACGTGAAGGTCCAGGGGCTGCTGGAGAGAAGCGAGTCATTCTTGGTGCTGGGAAGCCATGACTAGGCCAGGAACTCCCTTCCCACTCATTTGGTGGTAAGCGGAGCACCCCTGGGGCCAGCTGCCCGAGCTTTCTCGCTCTCTAGTGACGTCTTGGTGGAACAGGCAGCTTTGTCTGGGGCGTTAATGGGTAGATCAGCAGAGATGGCTACTTGCCACCTTGTGACTCATCTAGTCGGGTCTGTGATTAGGACTCGTTCTGATTCTCTGAGTTACTTAGTTGACTGTTGTCTTCTCTGCTGCTGGGCTCATCCCCAGCTCAAGGTATGGAAAGGGTAGATCAGGTGATAGTCTGTTTACCCCACCCCACAAAGAGTGGCCTTGACGGCAGGCTGCTGCATAACCTTACTGCTAACTTGCTTTGCTTTCAGCTGTAAGTGGGGCTTCCTTCTTGCCTCAAGGACAAAGGGATTGGCTCTGTGGGGCAGCGAGGCCTAGCCGTAGCAGCTGTTTGTCCCCGTGGGGGAGGGGCACTGCCGTGGGTTTCCTGGCCCTGGTCCTTCTGGTCCCAGGATGAACCTTCCAGCTGCAGAGGCATGCGGTGCAATTCAGAGTGCTCTTGGGCACCTCACAACACTGTGGGAGGCCCAGAGGAGGACGAGGGCTTGTTGTCCACTAGGCTGTGTGGGCTTCCAGAGTGCCCCACGCAGCAGGTACTGGGGTGCAGCTCCCCGTGGTGGAGGCAGGTTGCCCCCTATACCTAGGTACTAACAGGGACCCTGACACCTGGAGTCTGCACTTCGTCACCTGCCTCTCAGGGTCCACGGTAACTCGTCCTTGCAGGAGTCCCGTAGACCAAGGGCCCTGTAGGCGGGTGGAGGTCCTGAAAACTCTTAAGACACTACACCGAGCTCCTCACACTATCTGATGTCTTTCAATCACAGTACGCATTTTTCCCCTTGAAGCTGCTATATCGTCACTATTTATTCAGGGTGTTTTCATGTTGGAAAGCCTTGGCGAGGCTATGCTGGCTCTGGGTCTTGTTTTGAGACAGGATGGTTTCTTTGCGAATGTTCAAGAAAGAAAAGTGACTGGATCACTCTGCTCTGGCTTGCTTGCTCACTGTCTCCCTCACCCCTCCTCCTGGAAAGGGGCAGTGTGGCTGCCAGGACAGGCTCCAGGGAAAGGCCCTGCTCCACCCCGCTCTGAGTGCAGGTCTCTTGGCATGGCAGCCGCTCCGGCGCCTGGGAGAGGAGCTCCCTCCCCAGGCTCCCGCTCGCTGCCTTGCTCCTGCCAGCTTTGCCCTCAGCACTGCCCGCCTCGGGTCTGGGTATGGGTCTGAGCAGCAGCGTGGCACAGAGTGGCCGTTGTCAGGACGTCAGGACCTGTGCAGGCCTGCAAAGCACTGTGGCTCCTGCTGTGGCAATGGACTGAATTGTAATAAAATGTTATTTAATCTTTGTCTCTGTATTTTGATACTTGAATGATTTCCCTTTTGTGTTACTGTACATATAATTGTTCATCTGATTTTGTCTGAATTATAAACATCTTGTGGTACCAAACATAACCAATCTGTGCAACATAGACTGACCTCACTACACACAAGAGTGTGAATCGTCCTGGGCTTCCCGCTTTGGTTTTGTTTTCATAACTGTACAACTTAGAAGAGACTGAATTAATAAATGAGAAGCGACGTAAAGCCAGCCTTACTTGTTGGAGTCTTTGCATCGGAAGCTTCTTGTTTTCAGGAAGAAGTGTGGATGCTAGGTAGGCACTGCTGTGGGTCAGGAACCGGGGTCCTGCTGTCTAGCTCTGGTGCCAGTGTTCTGCTCTCTCCGGTGTCCTCAGCAGGGCGCTGCTCAAGATGGCTGAGTAATAACTGTACTGCATGTGCTCAGGAGCACAGGGCATGAGTGCCAGGGCAGGGCTGCCTTGCTACAGATGCCACTGCATCCTGGACTGGGCTAGTGGACACCTGTGTCCTGGGCACGGAGGAACCAAAAGCTGTGAAGGAAAACTCTCCTTCAGCAGCTCAGTTTGCCTACAGGAGGCTACATTTTAGACATTCAGCAGGGTCCTGGCCAAAAGCCTGTGGGGAGGCACAGCAGGACCAAGTGTCCCCAGAGAGCCCAAGAGGGGAAGGAGGCAGAGGGCGTTGAGCTAGTGTCTAAGGGGAGAACGAGAAAGGCACAGTCGGCGTACCAGCAGCCCTTCACTCACTGTCACTGAGCCCCCTTGGTCCCAACTGCTGGAAGCCTTGGGACTCCCTCTCCTCAGCCCGCACTGGTGTGGGGAGGAACTATCCTCACTGCACAGGGAGCAGCTGGGCTGAGAAAGGCTGAGACGCCACACAGGGGACTCCGGGCCAACTTGGACCCAAGCTGCCCAGCACAGAAAGTTCTTACTTTGACTTCTGTGGACTCTGCTACTTGCTAAAAGGTTCAGAAAAAGAAAATCACTAATCCAGTCCAACACGTTATTTTGAGGAAAACAAGGTCCAGAGATAACAATTTTTCTTTGCCCACTGATGGATGGCACAAAGAGGACACCAGGTACTCACTCCAGCCTCCAGCCCCCTTTTCCAGCAGACAGTGAGGATCTCCACACTGCTGCAGCTGGGACCTGGAGCAGGAGGAGCTGCCATGAGCTACAGCCAGCCTTCTGCTCAGCCTGAGAGAGGAGCACAAGGGACCCACAGCCTCCTACGCGCGCTCTCTCTCATACACATGCACACACAGCATTCACTGCAGAAGCCAAGGTGGACTTCTACAGGGACAGCTATTGAGGAGGAACCCTGTAAAACCAGGACAGTTTCTAAGGCAGCTAAAAGACCCTCTAGTTGGCCATGACCACCCAGCTTCCTAAGCCTAGACAATGTCTGAGGGCCAAGTGAGTCCCACAGGCAAGGCCATACAGATCTGTGGGGTGTCTCGCAGGCCAAGCCAGGCTCAGGGAGCACCAGCATCATCCACAAACACAAGGAAAGAAGTCCAAGCAGCCCTTGCTCAGTGCAGCCCCTGGGACTTGACGCTTTGTTCAGAATTCAGTGTTACTAATGCTGTTACTAAAAAGTGTTTACTGAATGAAAGAGTTGCCCTATACCAGCCACAAAATAAGGATTACCTGGGAAACCAGCTGGATGACTGGGTAGCGGAGGGGGTGGGGGTGCAGGGAGATTCCTCCTCCTACTTAACACCAAAATAAATTCCAGGTGGCATACATTTCTAAATGTATAAAGGAAAAAAAGGAAAAGTAACCTCAGAGCTAAGGGAAAAAATGAGAAACTTCCTTTCATATCCTTGTATAAGAAACACTTTTCCAAACAGGTTACAAAACTCTGAATCCAGATTTTTAAAAGATTTAACTATGTATAACTGTATCATACTCAACTATATAAAAACCAAATGTTCTGGCTTAGCAAAATTACTGTTAAAAAGCTGAAAATGTTTACAACAAACACTCTTGTAACAAAGGACAGCCTCGCGATAGCTATCAGGGTAGATCAGAACGGCTTCCTCCAGGAAGTGCCCTTCCTTCCCACTCAGGGCGGTAGGAACTGTGGGGGAGACGCCAGCAGGCAGACACAGCCCAACAGAAGCTTTTTTAACTCCGGCAACTGGACCAGGAAAGGGGCAGCCTAGTAGAAGAGATGTTCAGATAGTAACAGCCCTACTCCAGGGAAACACACAGTAAACCGTGGCCCCAAACCCAGCCAACCTGCCCCACTGCAGAGGGCACCCCAGTGCTCCCCTGGGTGCCGTTGGCAGAGGCCTAGTGCAGTCAGACCCTCACCACCGCACGGTGCTTCTGAGGCTGCTCTGTGAGGGCATCAGTGGAGACCAGAGGGGGACTGGACCACTCAACCCCCAGCGGTGAGTAATTTCCTACCTCAGTGACCTGGGGATAGGCAGGGGCCTGGACGTCCACCCACCTGGCAGGAAGGATGCCAGGGCTCCCCTTGCTGGAGTGGTGTCAAGATCAGTTAAAACACAAGGGTTATGTAAGATCAGGAGTGCTGGAACACAATATAAAACGTTCTGACGCTCAATCAAAAAGCCCCTCAGTCTTTTTTTTTTCATACCAGGGATCGAACTCGGGGCCTTGCACTTACAAGGCAGGCGGAGGAACCACTGAGCTAAATCCCCGGCCCAAAGAAGCTCCTCATTCTTAATTCTTAAACCCAGAAAACTAGTTTAAGAGGCAACAAATAGAGGCCAACAGCAAAATAATGGTTAAAATTATCTGACAAAAACTTTAAAACAGCCATCATACGTGGTCATAGGTTAATCTAGAGTATGTGATGCTGAGATTAAAGGCATGTGGTTCACTAAACTAGTACCCTGATTGGTTTGGCCCCATCCTACTCCCCAGTAGTCTGGATAAAAGAGGCAAAAAGTCGCTCCCTGTTAAAGTTCCATTGTTGCCAGGCGTGGTGGCGCACGCCTGTAATCCCAGCACTTGGGAGGCTGAGGCAGGGGGATCACTGTGAGTTCGAGACCAGCCTGAGCTACACAGTGAGTTCCAGGTCAGTCTCAACTACATAGTGAGACCCTGTCTCAAAAAACAAAAATAACAACAAAAAAAAGTTCTATTGTTACTTTTGCTATCATATGTGCCATGAACTGTTTCTCCTCTATAAGCCCTGTTTTCCACACCACTCTGCCTAGGGGCCAGCGAATTATGGACTGGAACCTCTATAAACTGTGAGCTAAACCTTTCCACCCTTAAACAAACGAAAAAATAAAACAGCCATGATAAAATGAGCAATTACAAACACGTTTAAAATAAATGAAAATAGAAAGTCTGAGTAAAGTAAAACACATGAACAACATAATGGAAATTATAGAACTAAAAACCAATAACTAAAAAACCTCATTGGATGACTAAAGGGCAGAAAAGAGGGGAAAGAGAATCCACAAAGAACAAAACAATAGAAACTATCCAATCTAACGGGGAAAACTAAAAAAAGAGATGATAACCAAAGATCTAACCTTTGTGTCAGCAGAGTACCAAAAGGAGAGGGGAAGAAGCTGGGGCTCAAAACAAGCACTCATTAAAATGTGGACAGCAGGAAGCACATGGAAGGGTACAGAACAGCCTCGACCTTCAGGGAGCTGGAAATCAAGATTACAAAGTAATAATGATAGCATCCCATGTGCTGTGACATGCAGACACACTGGATCACTCAGAATATCATTAGACTCTTTTTGGTACCAAGGTTTGAACTCGGGGCCTTTCACTTGCAAGGCAGGCAGAGGAACCACTGAGCTAAATCCCCAGCCCTCCTTAGAAATGTAAAATTGGGGCAGGGAGTTCTCTCAGTGGTTCCACTGCCTGCCTTGCAAAAGCAAGGACCTGAGTTCAATCCCCGGTACCAAAAAGAAATGTAAAATTGTACAGTCATTTGAAAAAATCTTTAAAAACTAAATACACAACTATTGTATAACCTAGCAATTACATTCCTGGAAATTTATCCCAGAGAAAAGAAGACTGATGCAAAAACTTGTGCATAAATGTTTACAGTACCTATAAAATAGTACCTCAGTTCACAGACTTAATTCTACGATTCTGGCTGCAACCAAAGTGCAAGCATAAGTTCGTGAACTGAGGAACCACTGTATTCATAATAGTCCCAAGCAGGAAATAACAAATATATCCTTCAACAAGTGAATGGTTAAATCAAGCATGGTTCATCCAAACCATGGACTACTATTCTGCAATAAAAAAGAAAAAGTGCTATTGATACAACAACCTGATCAGCCACCAGAGAATTATGTTGAGTACAAACAGTTATACTTTTAAAGGGTTACACATTGCCTGATTCTATTTACATAACATTCTTGATATGATAAAAATACAGTACAAATTAGTGGTGCTATCAGTTAAAGAGGAAGTGGGAATGGAAGGAAAGTGGATGTAAATATAAAAGGACAACATGAGGAATTTATGCTACATGTGTGATCCAGCATGTGTAGAGTATTGTTCACTGCAGCACTGTAAAAGACTGGAAACAGCTCATTCAGCAGGATACTCACTAGACAAAAATACTTACTATCCAATGCAAAAATATGCAGCTATTAAAATAGAAAGGATAGCCCAGCCTGGTGGCACATGCCTGTAAACCCAGCTCTCAGGAGGCTGAGGCAGGAGGATCGCTGTGAGTTCGAGCCCAGCCTGGGCTGCACAGTGAGTTCCAGGTCAGTCTCAACTACATAGTGAGACCCTGTCTCAAAAAACAAACAAAGAAGCAAACAAAAAGATAGTTATATATGCTAATTTTTATTTTTTTATTTACTTGCCATGGTAGGGATTGAATCTGGGACATGGGGTTTGGGGATGCTAAGTACTCTACCACTGAGCTACATGCCCAGGCCTAATTTATTTTTAAAAGAATGTGTGTGGCAGGCAACTGTGTCAGCAGCACAGTATAGAGGGTAACAGTATTTACCAAGCCAACCCACAAGAGATTGGTAAGTTTTACGGGATTGTGTACACATATGTGAAAATGTACATGCTTATGTTATAGTTCCATGATTATATCTTTGTGTATATTTCATATCTATGTGCTTGCAATAACACTGAATCTGAAAGGATATACAAAAAACTGCTAACAGTCCTTACATCTGGCCAAGGGGGTAAGAGACTCTTTTGTAAGTGCCTTGTAACAGAATGGTCCCTGACATAATGGTTCAATATAAAACTTTCAACTTTATGACACGAATGCAATATGCCTTCACTAAAAACTGTAATTCAAATTGTGAGATTTTCCCAAGATCCTCTTGTGTCAGGCAATGGCATGAGCCGCAGCTCCCACTCAGCTGTGAGATTAATGACAAACAGTCTACAGTGCACGTGTCACCAGACAGTTGGTAAATTCAAGGAGATGCTGGACATTCTAGAATCACTAAGCTATGTGATGTCTTGGCCTACCTGTCACCTGATGCGTCTGGAAGATGTTTAAGGTAGGATAGGCTATGATATTCAGTAAATGAGGGGTTATTTCCTGGCAGTACTAGGACTCAGTGGTAGCTCTACCACTGTGCTACATCTCCAGCCCTTCTTTACTCTGAAATAGGATCTCATTAAGTTGCCCAGGCTGGCCTTCAACTTGTGATTCTCCTGCCTCAGCCTCCCAAGTAGCTGGGATTATAGGCACGTGCCACAGTGCCCAAGCTTACATACATTTTTGACTCTTATTTCCAAGTACAGTGGTCTTATCAGGATATAACCTCATCATCCGCTGAGGAGCATCTATAAGTATTATTTGTGAGTACATATGTATACAAGACCATTTGTTAAGATGTCACTGAAGCCGGGGATTTAGCTCAAACGTTCTGTCTCCTGCCTCGCAAGCCCAAGGACTGGAGTTCGATCCCCAGTACCAAAAAAAAAAAAAAAAAAAAAAAAGACGTCACTGAAAATGGTGGATTAAGAGCTGTACGACTGGGCCTTCAACTAAAGTAACCTTTAAACTGAAAAAATCTGTTAGAATAAACTTTTTCTTTTTCAATTCTGGAAACCAGTAAGAACAGCAACCAGAGGCATGATTAATGAAGAACACGGTAAGAGCGCTGTGCTATTTTCACTTCTCACCTACCCACCCCCTTGCCCAGCTCAGCACAGCTGCAGGCACTGCTGCCAGGGCTTCTGGGATGGCTCCTCGTTGCCAGAGGGGGACATGACATATTCTCGAAACAACTGGAGTTACCTGTCTCAACTGGCAACTCTGAGGGACTGGCGAAGAGTTGCATTTGTTGCCCCCTCAGAACTCTCGGGGTGGAGTAGCTTCCCAGGGGATGCCTGTGAAGTGTGTGCAGCCCACAGCCCTAGGGCAAGGAGAGAGGCGAGAGCAGGCAGCACAGGCACCTAGAAACCTGGGCCAAGAGGTTATGTAAGGGGCGACCCTGGCTTTGACTGAGGACGCAGATGCAACACTGGTATGGGGGGGTGGGGACTTGGAGTTAAGAGGACCCTGGGCTCGCACCTCCCACTCATCTTTGGGCTGCAAAGAAGCAGGTGGTAAGTAAGGCCAGGGCAGGGTCTAGGCGGCCAGGCCCAGTTTAGAGCCAATGCAAGTCACAAGATGGTATTTCTTTTTTTTTTTTTAATTTTGTTTTCTTTTTAGCTCTAAGTTTTTAAGATTTAAGATGTTGGGTAATGGCTGATCACTGAGATAATGCAGTAAAAACTTCAGGGATCACACAGGACTAAGAGTACTGTGTAGTCTTTGAAAAACACAAAAACAAAAACAAACAAAAGGTGTGGAAGTCCCTAAGTAAACAGATGACCACAGACCAGAGACAACAATAAGCAATGGGAGCAAACTCCAGATAGGGGGACTCTCTTCTCTAGAGTTACATTATCATACTCAAAATCCCTGGTTCTCAAGAAGAAATGCCAAGACTTGTAAGGAAACATGAAGCGAGGCCCATTCCCAGGGTAAAAGAGGCTGACACTGCTTCTGCAGGCCTAGCCATTGGGGCTGCTAAACCAAGACCAAACCAACTGTGGTGCCCTCACCCAATCAGTGCAGTTTCACTTTCTGCAGTTTCAGATACCCATGGTCAAACATAGCCTGGAAACACAAAATTCAAAATTCTGGAAATATAAACAATTCTTAAGTGTTAACTGAGAAGTGCAGTGAAACCCTGTGCCGTCCTGCTCTGCGCTGCTTGGGACGGGAGTCACCCTGGGCCAGTGCACCTTGCGGTGGGTAGGTGCTCCTGAGGGGTTGCAGCTTGACCAAAAACATTTTAAGTGGAAAATACCAACTTAAGATAGTGTAGCTTAGCTGCTTTAAATGTGTTCTGAACACTTACATTAGCCGATGGTTGGGCAAAGTCATCTATGTGATATATATAGAGATACTTAGGGGAGGGCTGGGGATTTAGCTCAGTGGTGCCGCTGCCTGCCTCACAGGTGCAAGGTCCTGAGTTGGATCCCAGTACCAAAAATAAATAAATAAATTAAAAAGATATATTTAGGAGAGTAATGGGGCTGGGGATCAAGTGTGTGTGCTACACACCCACCTTACCACTGAGCTACATCCCCAGCCTCAAAACATATTTCATAATCACATATTTGTTTGGTTTTTTTCCCCCGGTACTGGGGATCCAACCTTGTGGTTGCCAGGCAGGTGCAGTGTCACTGAGCTACATCCCCAGCCCTAGAATATTTTATAATCAGGTATGAAAAATCTTATATAATTTAATGACTATTGTACTGAAGGTGAAAAACAGCACTAGTATAAAGTCAAACCATCAACAGTTGGGTGTTCCACATCCTAGTCACACAGCAGCCATCTCAGTATCACACCACCTGTCAAAGTGGTGTTGAGCACTTGTTATTATTTTAATTTCATAATGGCCCCAAGGTGTAGAACTAATGACAGAATAATGCCAAAGTGAAGCAGCCCAGTGCTTTGTTCAAGAAAAAAGATGAACATTCTCAGTTTTAAAAAAAAAGTGTGCTGAGGTTGCCAACATCCACACAATCTGAAATTGTGAAGGAAAAGAAAATTCATGCTACTTTTGCTGTCATACCCCAAACTGCAAAAGTTATGGCCATGGCATATGGTAAGGTATTTCCATTCATAATGTAAAAGGCATTAAACTTGGGGTGGGAAAAGGGAACAGAAAAGTATTCCAACTGGTAAAAACATGCTTGGCCAGAAAGCAAAGAGCCCATACAAAGGCTTTAGCAAGGGATTCCCAAACAAGTGACATCGAGCCATTTACTTTTAGTATAATTTAAAGGCAAGGAGAGTAAGGAATGAAGTGTTTCAAGTTCTTAAAGAAAATGACTTCCAACCCAGACTGTTATATCCTGAAAAATTATCTTTTAAAATAAGTAAGATACTTCCATGATAAAGAAAACCTAAAGAAATCCAGGACCACCAAACACTCCAAAAAACTCTCAAGGATTTCCTTGGGGAGACAACTAACTGAACAATGCCAAAATGTCCAGTAAAAATGAATACACCAGGTAGAGCTAGCAATCAAGCAGAAGGAAAAAAAAAAAAAAAGCTAAACAACCAGAAACACAACAGAAATGAGGCAATAACTAGCAATGTAAAGACAGAACTCACCAATCAAAAGGCACAGGTCAAGCAGAATGGATCAAAAAACAAAATCCACCTCTATGCTGAGCTCAAAAATTCATCTAACACAAAAAGAAATTCATAGACTAAAAATCAAAGGATGGAAAACACTATGCCACGCAATGGGAACCCAGAAACAAGCCAGAGTAGAGTGATACTTAACTGACCGTGTCAACTTGAGTAAGAAATGCTCAACTAAATTGGATCAGCACAGTTATGGGTGCGACTGAGGGCATTTACTGAAGACAGAAGACCCAGCCTAGACAGGCCTGTCACTTGAGTTACGGCACGAACGGGAAACAAAGAATGAAGGCTCACTTCTGTTTCTTCAGAGGAGCTCCGGTCTTCACCTTCTCCTTGGAGGTGAACTCCTGGCTTCCAGGGCAGACCCTTCAGCCTTCTATCACAGACCATTCGGCCTCTGGATACAGACTGCATCCCGGCCTCTGAACGGATCCTTCGGCTCTCCACACAGCCCTTTTGCACTCTTCCACACCTGACTCTGTGGGCAGCCACTAAAGCCAATTTTGTAAGTTCTTATACATTTGTGTATGTTGCATTAAATTTCTCTAGCAAGCAGACTGGTACAGATTTAGGCACCAGAGAAGCAGGGTTGTTGTTGTGCCATTACCTGGCCATGAGGTACAGTGGCCTTTGGAACTGGCCTGTAGAAGGAGTTTGGGAAGGTCTGGAGATGCCGGCTGAGGCAGCAGCCCTGGAATACTGTGAGCTGAACTTAATGGGAGATTTTGGTCAGAGGTCAAAAGACAAGAAGGCTGACAGAAATGCAACCAGTAAAGCAGGCTCAAGAGGGTTCTGCTGGGAAGGATGGCATTGGCTGTTGGACTCCAGGAGATGTGCGTTATGCTTTGGAAGAAAGTTTGTCTGCATTTTGGTCTTGTCCAGAGACTGACTGCGACAGGTGGTGGCAAACTAATTTGGCAGAAGAAATTTCAAGTCAGTCTCATATTGAGGCAGTGGCAGGGCTACTGTTGAGGGGTTTTAGACCTATGTTGAAAGTCAAGAGCAAAAAGCCCAGCAGAATAATTTAAAAGATTTTGAGTTTGGCCTAAAAGGAAGCTCCAGGAAAGCTGTGTGGACTGCGAAGATAAAGCAGAAGAGAACTTGATTGCTGAGAAGGAATGGGACAACAGAAAAAATGGCTTGAGGACATCACAAGAAGCAGCAGGATTACAGATTTCGCTTTCAGAAGAACACCATGTTCCAGAATGGCACTGGCCTGGGGATGTTGTTTCTCAGGACTGGGTTCATATGCTCAGCATCCAGCCATTGGACCCCGATAGCCAAGACAGAAGGAAGCCGGGCTATTTCTCCAGCTGGCAGCAGACTTTTACATCATCCACATGATGCTGACTTTAGGTGCATGCAGAATTCAAGAGTTGTGGGGTCAGGAAGGCTTCCACTCAGACTTTAGAAGGCCTGGGAGGTCAGGCAGTGTGCCCCAGAGGGCAGTGTGTGAAGCTGTGAGTGTAAACTGAAGGTTCAGTGGAGAATTCAGAAGACTGGAGAAGTCAGGAGCATAGATCATATGAGAAAAGCTGCGAGGAGTCAGCAAAGCCACCCCAAGAGAGAAGCCATGAGAGCTGCAACACCTGCAGTGCCATAGGGACAGAGCCACCCAATCCCTTTGGAGTTTACATCTTGCCACAGATTGCCCCGGATGCTGGACATGGAACTACGGGACTTAATCGATGGCTTGCACTGGTCCCATTCCTTTTTATCTCCCTACTTGGAAGAGGAATGTTTATCTTGTGCCATTGTATGTTGGAAATGTTTAGCTTTCTTTTCATGTGTACAGAGGGCTCACAGTTAAGAGTCTGCCTTAAATCTCAGGGAGACTTTGGACCTGGAATTTTCAGCAATGCTGAAACTGTTAGAACGTCAGCAATTCTTAGAAATGGAATAAATGCCTTTTGCATAAAGGGGTGTGCATTAGTCTTCTGGGGACCAGAGACAAATATTATAGCCTGTATCTAGACGTCTCCCCAAAGCCTCACGCTTACAGGTAGGGAGTTTTGAAGGTGGCTGGGTTAGGATGTATGAATGTGGGTAAAGGGTATGAAACTGGGATTAAGGGTGTGAATAATGGGAGCCTCACCCTGGGTATGGGCGGCACCAATTAATAGGTTTACAGCCTGGATGGAATATAAAGGGAGAGCAGGAATGCAGACTGCTGCTGCTGCTGCTTGCTTGCTTGCTGCTGCTGCTCCCTTCTGCCTACCACATCATGAACTGTTTCTCCTCTCTGATGCCCCTCTGCCATGCCACCCTGCTTTGGAGCCAGCTGACTATGGACTGAAACCTTTACAAACTGTGAGCTGAAATAAAACTGCCCTCCTTTAATGTTGGGTATTTTGTCTCAGCAATAAGAAAAGTAAGACAAGAAGCTATTCTATTTTCAGACAAAGTGGATTTTAAGCCAAAGCTTATCAAAAGAGGCAAAGACAATACATATTGGTTAGTGCAGCTATTCAACAGGAAGAGACAAAAATTATAAACATATATGCACCAAACCACTGTGCACCCAACTTCATAAACTCTAATGAACATAAAAAATCAGATAAACATCAATGCAATTCCAGTGGAGGCTCTCAACACCCCACTATCATAAATAAACAGATCAGCTTAAAAAAAAAACAACAAATATCAAAGTTGAACCAAACATTTGAAAAAAGGGACTAATATACAGATATATATACAAAGTGTTCTACCCAGTAACAGAATACATTCTTTTCAGCTACACGTGGTACTTTCACCAAAAAAGACCTCATACTAGTGAATAAAGCATACCTAAGCAAATGACAAGGAACTGAAATCTTACCGTGCACATTATCAGATCATAGTGCAATGAAATTAGAAATCAATAGCAAAAAAACCCCACAGAAACTATGCAAACATAAGGAAATTAAATGACACATTCTTGAATACTGAATGGGTCACAGAGGAAATCAAGGAAGAAATAAGACAGTTCCTAGAATTAAATGACAATGCCACTACAACATACCAGACTTTATGGGACAATGAAACCAGTCCTGTGAGGGAAAGTCATAGTCATGAATGCCAACATCAGAAAAACAGAACAGGCCCAAATAATTAACCTAATAATACATTTCAAGGTCTCAGAAAAACAAGAATGATCCAAATCCAGAGGAAGGAAATTATAAAAATCAGAGGAGAAATTAATGAAATAGAGACCAAAACTATAAAAAAATTTAGAAATCTATGGATCAAAGAGCTGGTTCTCTGGGAGAATAAAATAGACAACTCCCCCCCAAAAGGAAAGAAAAGACACAAATTAATGCAATTAGAGGGTCAGGGATGTAACTCAGTGGCACTGCACCCACCTGGAACAAGCAAGGTCCTGCGTTTAATCCCCAGTACCAACAAAAACAAAAAAACAACAAAGCAAAGCAACAGCCATCGCAATCCCCAATATAAAGTTATACTACAAAGCTACTGTAATCAAAACTGCGTGGTACTGGCACAAAAACAGGCAGTTTTTGTATCAATGGAACAGACTAGAAGAGGCAGAAACAACCCTAAGCACAAATAGCTACTGTATTTGATCTTTGACACTGGGGCCAAAGATACACGCTAGAGGCAAGATAATCTCTTTAATAGATGGTGCTGGGAAAATTGCCTATCCACATGCAGACGATTTGAGCGTAGACCCACATCTCCCATCATGTACTAAAAACTAAAATCAAAATGGATCAAAGATCTAAATGTTAAAACTGAAACAATCTGGTGGAAGATTAAATAGGTAACATTCTTAAAGACATAGGCGTAGTCAAGGGCTTTCTGAACAGAACCCCAGAGGCATAAAAATACCAAGAATCAACAAAGGGGTCATATCAAATTAAAAAGCTTCTGCACAGCAAAGGAAACAACCAAGAGAGTGAAGAGACATCGTACAGAATGGGAAAAAATTTTTCCAGCTCTTCCTTAGACAGAGTGCTAACACTAAAATATATTGTATACTTTCTCTCTCTCTCTCTCTCTCTCTCTCTCTCTCTCTCTTCAGGAAAAGAAAAACATATAAATATTTTAATACCAAATTTATCTAAAGGACATGATACTAGATTAGAACAGGTAAGTATCAGAGGTGATATTTTTCATGTGGGAAGAAATTAAAGTCTGGCAAGATGCTCAGAGCCCACTACAAATTCATTCCTTATACTCAGTCTGCACATCTAGCAATTTGAGATTTTTTTCTTTAACTTGTATGCCAATTACATATAAGTAATTTTCCATAAATTTTAAATAAAGATATTTTATATTTTAACAAATTTTTAGTATCATGAGATTCAAACAAGTTACCTCTGGCCTCTACAACTAAAAGAGGTACTCAAAGCAGTGGCCATGGGTTTCCAGGTATTTATTAGTATGGCAAACTGTTGCTTGGTAACCCGAGAGTGCTGCACACGCTTTTTTTTTTTTTTCTTCTGGTACTTAGGATCAAACTCAGGACCTTGCACCTGCAAGACAGGCATGCACATGAATTTTTAATCTCTTCTCTAAGGTCTGGCAGTGTAGTACATTTTTTGTTTGGTAATGGGGATTGAACTTGGGACCTTGCACTTGTGAGGCAGGCAGCAAAACCACTGAGCTAAATCCCCAGCCTGTAGTGCATTTTCTGTGATATATGACATCCTTTAGGGTCTCTGATAGATAAAAGTGTGCAGGTGTTAAATTAGGAATATTAAAATATTTGTACAAGATTTTCTCTTTCCTGAAGTGGGTACACATTTTTTTGGCAAACTTGCTATAAAGAAATCCAAAAAATTAGATGCCCCCAAAATAAAAGACAATCAAAAAACAGGCAACCAAAATGAACAAACACTTCTCAGAAAAAGTACAAATACAAATGTTCAATAAATACATTAAAAATGTTTAACATCACTGGCCATTAGAAAAATGCAAATTAAAACTATATTGAGCTATTACTTTACCTCATAAAGAATGGCCATCATCAAGAAATCAAATAAAAATGCTTGTGAGGCTGCAGGGAGAAAGGAACCCTTCTTTATTGTTGGTGGGAATGTAAATTAGTACAACCACTATGGAAATCAGTATGGTGATTCTTCAAAAAACAAAATAAAAGTTCCACTTGTCCCAGCTATCCCCCCTTCTAGGTATCTTCCCAAAAGTGTCAAACTCATCACATTACAGGGATACATGCATACCCATGTTTATAGCAGTACAATTTATAATAACTAGATCTTGAAAGCAGCGTATAGTATATGTCCATCAACAGATGAATAAAGAAAACGTGGTTCATACACAATGGAAATAGTATGCTGCCATAAAGAAAGATAAACTTGAGGTATTTGTAGGCAGAAGAATGCAACTTGAGAATACAATGTTAAATGAAATAAATCAGATTCACAAACTTAAATATTGCACGGTTTCTCTTATATGAGCAATATATATGGGGGGGTGAGCAAATGAAAGAACCAAAAAATACATACTTCAGGAAAAGAAAAGTACTATGATTGTTTTTTCAACAGATGGTATTACCCTCACATGGGGGACCCTAGAAGATGTCGAATATCCCAGAAAACCTACAATACTGATGGCCCTTAAGAGAAGAAATTGAAAATGCATGTGCAGCAAACTCTGTGGACAGACTGTGCATAGATATTATATACATAATATATACATATATGCATTGTGTCCACATATATAGATGTATATAACATGTACATATATACATTATATTACATTCTATCAAATTAATATAATTTTTAATATTACTCCATAATTAAGTATTATCGATGACTATTACTAATATAAATATATGTGGTGTTTATATTATATGAATATATGTATACACATATAATATACATGTATTGCTATACATACACACACATTTTAAATATAAAAAAAAAAGGGGTGAAAGAAATAGAAGAGAAATAGGTAGCAGGGAGAAGTTCAAATAATTTCCCAAGTTATCTATTCTTTTGTTTCATTTATACTTACTTCTAGTTTCTTAGTTCACTGAAAAGAAAGTTTTATCCTTGTAGTTGTTTCTTTATGAGATACTTTGTCTACACTTTATACTCTGAATAACATTCTTTTAAGGTCATGATACAAAGTGTATTAACTATTGTTATTCTCTAATTATTTTGTTATATTTTGTTTTTTAACAGTTATACTTTTTATATTTTAATATCTATTTGTATTAAAATATAATTATTATAAAAAGATCTACCATTAAAATGTACATCTGACTTTTATCAACGTTTCAGAATATAAATAATTTTAAGATTATATGAACTATCACAGACCATATGAGTGAAAACATATAGTTCCCTATATTGTTTTAAATAGCCAGTATAATTGTAGTTATAAAAACTAATTACAAATTTAAAAACCTAGAAAAAAACAGGAGTTGAGTAAGAAGACAAGGCAGGCTAAAGCCATGCTGGCCACAATGGATAAGGCTCACGATAAAGCCCAAGATACCACAGGAATCCCAGGTAATCTAGGTGACAGAGGCACTTCTACATGCTTCAAGTGCAGAGTACCCAAATAGCCCCCCAGTTCTTGCTGGGACAGAGGACAGATGAGGACCCCTGGCACTGGACAAGGGACTGCCCTCATTCCCACAAGGAGAGAGGTCATCCACCACCATAGTAGCCAGGGAAGGATGCCCAGGGAATGAATGGTAACTCTGGATATTGTGGGTAAGCAAGTCGCATTCCTTCTTAAGATATTGGGGAATCTTAATTCTAACCTCTAATCAGGGTAAATTATCATCCTGTTCCTCAGTTGTTGTGGGCCTTGAAGGACTTAATCAGTCTTGTTTCTTTATTCCCCTTCTGAATTGCCTGTTGGAGGATTTCCTTTCCAAGTTGCCTTCGTGTATAATATTGTAATGCCCCAGTAACTCAAAGAGAGAACATAAACTCTTTCTACTCAGAGCCACTCTGTCATTCAAACCTGTGGCAACCTGTGATCTAATTACCAGGGACTGGGCCAACCTGGCTCCACTGGGCTGGATTTCTCTGCCTCGAGCTGATCCTCAAGCGCGGTATGACAGCCCTCCAGGGTTGGTTCTCATGGCCAGCCTGGTAATCATTCAGCTCAAAAGCCTTAATCTATACCCTCAGAGGAGGCAATGTCTCCTTAAAAGAAGAGTCCAAGATGGGGCTAAAGCCCATTATTGATAAATTTTGGCTAAAGGGTTGCTGGTGCCATGTCAGTTCCCATGCAAGACCCTGGTAGTCAAGACACTGTGAGAATATTGCCTACTATAAGATCTCAGTATCACTGATGAGGCAATGGTGCCTATTTATCCCCTAGTGGCAGACTATACACCCCCTTGCACAGATCCCAGGAGACAC
>NW_022900932.1:3286689-3302704 GCF_012274545.1 Fukomys damarensis
ATATATATATATGTATGGGGGTGAAAGCAAAATAGAAGAGAAATAGGTAGCAGGGAGAAGTTCAAATAATTTCCCAAGTTATCTATTCTTTTGTTTCATTTATACTTACTTCTAGTTTCTTAGTTCACTGAAAAGAAAGTTTTATCCTTGTAGTTGTTTCTTTATGAGATACTTTGTCTACACTTTATACTCTGAATAACATTCTTTTAAGGTCATGATACAAAGTGTATTAACTATTGTTATTCTCTAATTATTTTGTTATATTTTGTTTTTTAACAGTTATACTTTTTATATTTTAATATCTATTTGTATTAAAATATAATTATTATAAAAAGATCTACCATTAAAATGTACATCTGACTTTTATCAACGTTTCAGAATATAAATAATTTTAAGATTAT
The DNA here is from genome assembly GCF_012274545.1 of Fukomys damarensis. Taxonomy (NCBI): domain Eukaryota; kingdom Metazoa; phylum Chordata; class Mammalia; order Rodentia; family Bathyergidae; genus Fukomys; species Fukomys damarensis. The sequence goes on from NW_022900932.1 coordinate 3,287,091, forward strand.
ATGAACTATCACAGACCATATGAGTGAAAACATATAGTTCCCTATATTGTTTTAAATAGCCAGTATAATTGTAGTTATAAAAACTAATTACAAATTTAAAAACCTAGAAAAAAACAGGAGTTGAGTAAGAAGACAAGGCAGGCTAAAGCCATGCTGGCCACAATGGATAAGGCTCACGATAAAGCCCAAGATACCACAGGAATCCCAGGTAATCTAGGTGACAGAGGCACTTCTACATGCTTCAAGTGCAGAGTACCCAAATAGCCCCCCAGTTCTTGCTGGGACAGAGGACAGATGAGGACCCCTGGCACTGGACAAGGGACTGCCCTCATTCCCACAAGGAGAGAGGTCATCCACCACCATAGTAGCCAGGGAAGGATGCCCAGGGAATGAATGGTAACTCTGGATATTGTGGGTAAGCAAGTCGCATTCCTTCTTAAGATATTGGGGAATCTTAATTCTAACCTCTAATCAGGGTAAATTATCATCCTGTTCCTCAGTTGTTGTGGGCCTTGAAGGACTTAATCAGTCTTGTTTCTTTATTCCCCTTCTGAATTGCCTGTTGGAGGATTTCCTTTCCAAGTTGCCTTCGTGTATAATATTGTAATGCCCCAGTAACTCAAAGAGAGAACATAAACTCTTTCTACTCAGAGCCACTCTGTCATTCAAACCTGTGGCAACCTGTGATCTAATTACCAGGGACTGGGCCAACCTGGCTCCACTGGGCTGGATTTCTCTGCCTCGAGCTGATCCTCAAGCGCGGTATGACAGCCCTCCAGGGTTGGTTCTCATGGCCAGCCTGGTAATCATTCAGCTCAAAAGCCTTAATCTATACCCTCAGAGGAGGCAATGTCTCCTTAAAAGAAGAGTCCAAGATGGGGCTAAAGCCCATTATTGATAAATTTTGGCTAAAGGGTTGCTGGTGCCATGTCAGTTCCCATGCAAGACCCTGGTAGTCAAGACACTGTGAGAATATTGCCTACTATAAGATCTCAGTATCACTGATGAGGCAATGGTGCCTATTTATCCCCTAGTGGCAGACTATACACCCCCTTGCACAGATCCCAGGAGACACTAACTAGTTCTCTGTCCTTGGTCTCAAGGATGGCTTTTCTCTTCCCAGAGATCCTGGCTCCCAATCCTTGCTAGATTCACCTTTCCAGGATAAAACCCAAGCCTCTGTGGCACCAGAAAATGAAGGTGACCCCAAACCACATATACCTGCAAACCAGTTATATGGTTTCACATTTCTTTTCAGAAAACACCAACCAACCTGCTGAATCAGATAAGTACAACATTGTCCCCTCTAGATAAAAGGAAAATCAGCCCTGTCCTCGCATACAGCCCCTCCTTTCTGTGTGCAACTCTCTTGCTTGCCGTGACTCACTCTTTGAGATCCTCATTCTAAATCATAAAATGACCTCTCTTGGTTTTCTTATTTTTCTTGGGAGATGATGAGCAGTGATTATACAGAACCTTAGATCTAATCCGTATCTCCTTAATTCTACTAACCCCAACTTAGCCAAGGACCGTTGGTGCATCTTCCCCATCCTCCAGGCAGTATCCCACTGTGCCCACCCCAGCCTGACTCTGCACTACTGGAAGGATGGCCTTCCACCCCAGATATCAAGGAGATGTCCCTTCAGTCAATGCCTTAGATGTCCTGCATGCTTTTCAGATCAATGAAAGGACCGGGGAGAGCTGCTTCCCTCTTCAGAGTCTATTGAAGTAATCCTACTCAGGTTTCTTGCACAAAACCACCCATTTGGGACCCGAAATCTATTTGCATGTTGCTTAAGTTCTAGGCCCAAAGGGTGAAGTTTCTATACTGAAGGATTTATATACTACAAAAATATTTTGGACTGGCCCTTGATTTTGATCTAGCTCAGTTAAAAGTGACAGATTAACTGCTATCACAAATTGTGATTTTCTAAGCTGTGTTTGATACTATTGTTGATACTGGTATTTTGTCAACTGGGCTAAGATGTCATGATTGACTTAATCAGTTGTCCTCACTGGTATACTGAAATCAAGATTGCCTAAGAGTCATTAGAGACTCAAAGCCTAAAAAGACCAGCTGTATGGGGAAGATACCTCTGAGAAGCAATCATTCCACAAGGGCTCTAAATATAAGCAATACAGATACACACAATAAGCGACTGAAGTATCAGCCCAGTAATTAAACCAAAAAACAGCACCAACAACAAAATTAGAAATGAGAACACACCTAAACAAGGCATGAACCCAGACTTCCAGCTCAAATTCAGGCAAATTCTGGGGGCACTGAGGTGGTAAGATCTGATGATCAACCACCTAGCCACCTTGAACTGACAGCATGGGAAGTACCAAAACAGATGAACAAGGCTCTAGAAAAATTCAAAACAAATAATTTCCCAGATAACTACAGAGATGGTGAGCAGAATTAAAGACATGATTTTAGAACAGAAACAGATTAAAAAACAGATAAGCTCAGGATCACAATTGAAGCCATGAATTCCCAGCATAGGAAAGAAATGGAAACCATGAATGCCCAACATAGGAAAGAAATGGAATCCACAAAACAGATTCAAACAGATATCCAGATTAAAAACTCCAATGAAAGTATTCACAGCACACTGAGCCAATGTGAAGCTAGAATATCAGATATAGAAAACAGGATTGTAGTTAGTGACCATGAAAAGAGATTTCTTAAAAATAGTAAGGGACCAAGAGAAATCAATCCAGCAGTTGCTAAGTGATGTAAAGAATAATGTAAGTCTGATAGGAGTCCACAAAACGTCAAGAGAAAGTACAAATGACATAAAAAACTGTTCATAGAAGTAATAGCAGAAAACTTCCCAAAAAGAGAAAAAGAATTTGACATACAGATAAGTAGGCATATAAAACTCCAGCTAGCCATGATTAAAAAATCTGCACCTGGACATATTAATAGTCAAGATCCCAGAAACTCAATGGAAGAACAAAATTCTACAAGCAGTTAGAGAAAAGAAACAAATCACATACAAAGGAAAGCCCATCAAGAACACAGCAGACTTTTCAACGCAAACCCTCAAGTCAAGGAATGCCTGGAGTGAAGTATTTCAAGTCCTAAAAGAAAATAACCTCCAACCTAGACTCTTGAATCCTGCAACATTATCTTTCAAAATCGATGGGGAAATTAGTTACTTCCACAACAAAGAACACCTGAGAAACTTCATGAATACCAAACCAGCACTCCAAACAGTTCTAAACAATATCCTAGAAAAAGACAACAAGGGTCACAATTCCACGAGGCCAAACAGAGTAAAGCCATCAGGCAAGGCAAGAAATTAAAGAGAAAGGGGGAAACTTAAAAGAGCCAACAACAGTATAATATCATGACAAGGATGAGTCAGTATGTATCAATTGTAACCATCAATGTTAATGGCCTCAACTCACCAATCAAAAGAAACAGACTGGCAGGATGGATTAAGAAGCAAAATCCAACATTATACTGTATACAAGAAACACACCTAATTCAAAAAGAAATTCACAGACTGAAAGTAAAAGGATGGAAAACAGTTCTCCATGTGACAGGAACCCTGAAAAATGCAGGGATATCTATCTTATTTGCAGATGATGTAAATTTCAAACCAAAACTAAGACAGACAAGGTTAACAATCCAAGAGGAAGAGATGACAATCAGAAATATACATGCACCAAATACTAATGCCCCAACTATACAAAATAAATATTAATGGACATGAAAAACCAAATTAGCACTGTAGTGGGGGACCTCAATACTCCATGTCACAAATAGATCATCTATACAAAAAAATCAATGATGAAATACTAGAATTAAACCAAGCTTTTGGACAAATGCACTTAATAGTTATCTACAGAATGTTCTACCCCACAAAATCCGAAATATACATTCTTTTCGGCTGCACATGGTCATTCTCCAAAATAGACCACATGCTAGCTTATAGGATATGTTTAAGTAAACGCAAAGGAATTGAAGTCATCCCCTGTATATTATCAGACCATAGTGCAATAAAATTGGAGATCAGTAACATAAGAAACCACCAGGACCCCATAAACACATAGAAGTTGAATAACAATTTCCTGAACAACCAATGGGTCACAGCGGAAATTAAAGAAATTAGTTTCTACAATTAAATGATAATGCTAATACAACATACAGGAACCTATGGGACACAATGAAAGTTCTATAAGGGAAATTCATAGCAGTGAATGCTCATACTAGGAAAACAGAGAGAACACAAATAACCTAATGCTGAACCTCAAGCTCCTAGAAAAAGAAGAGTAAGACTAGCCCAAAACTCATACAAGGGAGGAAATTATAAAGATCAGATAAGAAATCAATGTAATGGAGGCTAAGAGAATGATACAAAAAAATCAACAAATTGAAGAATTGGTTTTTCTTTTTTTTTTCTTTTTTTTTTTTTTTTTTTTTTTTTTGGTACTGGGGATTGAACTTGGGTCTTTGCACTTACAAGGCAGGCCACCAAACCGCTGAGCTAAATCCCAGGCCCTAAAGAATTGGTTTTTCGAAAGAATAAATAAAATAGGTAAACCCCCAGCCAACTTTATCAAAAAAGGGAAGAGGGCCAGGGGATTTAGCTCAGTGGTTCTGCCGCCTGCCTTGCGAGCGCAAGGTCCTGAGTTTGATCCACAGTACCAAAAATATGAAAAATTTTTTTAAAAAAGGAAAGAAGGGCTGAGGATTTGGCTCAGTGGTTCTGCCACCTACCTCGCAAGTGCAAGGGCCCGGGTTCAATCCCCAGTACCAAAAAAAAGTGGGGGGGAGGAAACAAAAGGCTCAAACCCATGCAATTAGGAACAAAAAAGGTAAAGTCACAACAGATCTAACAAATATCCAGAGGATCATCAATACCTACTTCAAGAACCTGCATTCTCATAAAATGGAAAACACAAAAGAAATGGACAGATTTCTAGATACATATGAATTACCAAAGTTGAACAAAGAAGATATACAAATTTTAACACCCTAATTACAATAAATTAAATTGAAAACATAATTAAAAATTTACCAACAAAGAAAAGCCCAGGCCCTGGCGGCTTCACTGCTGAATTCTACAAGACATTTAGGGAAGAACTACTGCGACTGCTCTTTAAACTCTTCAATGAAATTGAAAGGGAAGCAATACTTCCAAACTCATTCCTGGAAGTAAATGTTACTTTGATTTCAAAACCAGGGAAAGACCCAACAAAAAGATAACTATAGGCCAATCTCCCTAATGAATATAGATGCAAAAATCCTCAACAAGATAGTGGAAAACAGAATACAGAGGGTCATCAAGAAGACCATACACCCTGCCGGGCATGGTGGCGCACTCCTGTAATCCCAGCACTTGGGAGGCTGAGGCAGGAGGATCGCTGTGAGTTTGAGACCAGTCTGGGCTACATAGCGAGTTCCAGGTCAGTCTCAACTACAAAGTAAGACCCTGTCTCAAAAAACCAAAAAGAAAAAGAAAAAAAAACAAAACAAAAAACGAAGATCATACACCCTGACCAAGTTGTTTATCCCAGGGATGCAAGGATGATTCAACATACATGAATCAATAAATGTAGTGCACTATATTAAAAAAGCCAAGGACAAAAACCACAATCATCTCAACAGATGCAGAAAAAGCACTTGATAAAATCCAACACCCATTCATAATAAAACCCCTATATAAAATTGGAATACATTGTCTTTATCTCAACCTGATTAAGACTATGAAAAACCAACAGCCAACATCATACTAAATGGTCAAAAACTGAAAACTTTCATGCTAAAATCAGGAATAAAACAAGGATGTCCACTATCACCACTCCTGTTCAATACAGTTCTATAGCTAATTATCTATAGCTAATTAGACAAGAGAAAGAAATAAAAGCAATAAAGATAGGAAAGGAAGAAACTGTCATTTGCTGACAATATGATACTCTACGCAGAAGACCCAGAAAACTCCACCAAAAGACTTCCAGACTTAACTGAAAGATTCAGTAGAGTAGCTGGATACAAGTCCAACACTCAAAAAATCAATAGCCTTATTGTACACAAAAAACAGACACAATGAGAGAGAAATTAGGGAAACAATTCCTTTCACAATAGCACCCCAAAAAATGAAGTACCTAGGAATCAATCTAATGAAGGAAAAGACCTCTAAATTGAGAACTATGGCACTCTGAAAAAAAGAGATCAAAGAGGATATAAGAAAATGGAAAGTTCCTTTTTCCTGGGTAAGAACCAATATAGTGAAAATGGCCATACTTCCAAAACTGCTATACAGATTCAGTGCATTCATGATTGATATCCCAACAGCATATTTCCAGAACTAGAGAAAACAATCCAAAAATTCATTTGGAACCAGAAGAGAGCTAGAATAGCAAAAGTAATTCTAGGCAACAGAGATTTGGCAATGGGTATCACAATCCCCAACTTGAAACTATACCACAAAGCCACTGTGATAAAAACAGTGTGGTACTGGCAAAGAAACAGACCTGAGGACCAGTGGAACAGATTAGAAGATGCAGAAACAACCCCAGACATACTCAGCTACCTCATCTTTGACAAAAGAGCCAACCATCCTCACTGAAGGAAAGAGCCTATTTAAAAAATGGTGGTGTTGGAAACACTGGATTTCAACCTGCCAAAGATTAAAAGTAGACCCACATCTATCACCATGCACTAAACTAAAACTAAAGTGGTTTAAAGATCTAAATATTACAACAGCAATACTAAACTTGCTGTAAGTTAAGTAGAACTCTTGAAGACACTGGCACAGGAAAAGACTTTATGAACAAATCTTCAGTAGCATGGGAACTAGCACAAAGAATCAACAACTGGGATCTCATCCTATTAAAAAGCTTCTGCAGTGCAAGAGAACCCACCAACAGGGCTAAGAGAGAACTTACAATGTGGGAAAAAAATTTTACCAGATGTGCCTCAGACAAAGGACCACTATCTAGAATATATAAAGAACTCAAAAAAATCAGACCCCCCAAATATAAAGACTAGTACAAAAATGGGCATCTGAAATAAGCAGGTATTTCTCAGAAGTAAAAGAAGCAAATAGACATGAAAAAATGTTCAACATCATTAATCATTGAACAGATGCAGATGAAAACAACACTGAGATTCTACCTCACCCCAGAAAGAATAGCTGCTATCAAGAAATCAACCAATAACAAATGATTTTGTCCTTGGGGATATGGGGAGAAAGGAACCTTTCTCCATTGTTGGTGGGAGTGCAGACTGGTGCAACCACTGTGGAAGTCAATATGGGGATACCTCAAAGAACTAGGATTAGAGATCCCATTTGACCCAGCTATTCCTCTGATGGGTATCTTCACAAAAGAATTAAAAGAATCACACCATAGTGATATATGTGCTTTCATGTTTACAGCAACATAGTTTGTAACAGCTAAAGCTTGGAAACAGCCTAAGTGCCCAACAACTGGAAACTGAATAAAGATGTGGTTTTGTTTTTTTATAAAATAGAGTACTACTCAGTCATAAAAAAGAAACTAGAGGCATTTATAGCTAAATGGATGCACATTGAGTGAAATAAGTGAAATAAATAGGACACACGTGAGCCGGAGATTTAGCTCAGTGGTTCCGCCACAAGGTCCCAAGTTGCAACCCTGGTACCAAAAAAGAAAAATAAAAAAATAGGACACACATGTAAATACCAAATAGTTTCTCTGGTGTGAGAACTGAAAGTGTAAATGAGGATTAAAATGAATAATTGATAATGTGAAATAGGAAGAAGAATTCCAAAGGGGTAGGGGAAGTGGGAGGGTAGGGGAAAGGAAAGATGGAAAAGGAAAAAATATAAAGGAACAAAATGGAAACAAAGTCTTTATAAATAGGGAGGTATGGAGGAGTCAAAGGGAGGGCAGGAAAATGGGGAAGGGGAGAATAAGAACCAAGATATATTATGTAAAGGTACAAGTTCCTAATGATGAATGTAAATGTATTATATACCTAAATGAACCAATAAAAGAGTTTAAGAAAACAAAACAACTCAATGAATAAGTACTAGTGGATACCAAATTTTATACACTGGATAACAGAACTACCAGAGCCACTCTAGACACTTATGGGCCCTTTCAGCCTTTGACTGAGCAATGCTGGCCGGGGCTTAACCTGGGAAAATCAAATCAATCAGCTCACCCACGTTGAAAACAATTTCTGTCTTGAGATTTGGGGACTTTTCCTTCTGTGTGGGCTTAACTCCTACTTATGTCTTCTGGCAAATTGGACAGAGCATGCACCCTTGTTTATCTGACCCTAGAGATCAATATGGCACCTCATAACCAATCTCTTCCAGTTCCTTTAGCCACTGGGACTTCCCTTGACAAGGCCTTTATTAATGCTTCTCATAGCCTTACTATTTGGACCATGCATATTTAATCTCTTAGTCAAATTTGTTTTCTCTCATTTAATAGCTATTGAACTACAGAAGATGATCCAAGCCAAGGACAAAAATCTGTCTTCGCATCTAGATCTCATCAAGGAATCCTTAGTTCCCAGGTCAAGTAAGGCAAGAGTCCCTAGTCTCTCCATTCCTATTAATCAGGGAGCAGCTACAGAAGACAGGCATTCCATCCATCATCAGCACCCCTTAAAGACTTTCAGGGACCCCGTCTCAGGCAGAATAATACTGATAGTACAACTGGGGCTGATGGGCCATTCTCCTCCACTCGTCTGAACCTCGCAAACATCCCAGGGCTAACCCCCTGAATTTTGTACTAAGGCTTACTATTCAGAGGCAGATAAGAAAAGCAAAGACCCTGAACCTGCCCTAGAAAATTTCAAAATTCCAAACCTGCTGGCATGACCTGCAATAACCTTTTCACCGGGAGCTCACTGAAGGTCCATGCATAGGGACTGCATCTTATACATCCAATTATGACAGTGAATTATGGGAAAGAAAATGCGCAGGAGACACAGCTGACGTGACTCAGCACCCTGTCAATCATGCTCTGAGAGCCCAGGTGAGAGGTGCCCTAGAACCAGTGCACCCTTTTAAATCTCTAAACCAATGCACTCAGCGCTCACCTCGTTTTCCTTTCTGCTGGCATGAGCCCGATCACTCCAAGAGTACTGCGTCGCCTAGTTAAACTTTGCTGCTATCTCTTTACTACTGCATGCCATATCTAAATCTTTGTTCATTGAACAGAAGAACCTAGGAACCTAGGACCCCATCACCCACAGTACGAAGAGCTTCTAAAATGTGGCTTAAAAAAAAATCAAATTAATAGTCACAAGCCAGCGACTCCAACTAATCAAGCCTCACTGATTATTAAACATATTATTTTTCATGGGCTTCCCATCTAGAGGCTGTCTAGTCACAAGACTGACAACTCTGAATGACCCGTACCTCCAGCTTTTCCAGCCACACTCAGCTGACCTGGCTGTCATCTATCTAGGATTACCCTCTAAGGGATATAACCTAGGAGAAAACCCTTGGCCTAATGGAACCCAGGCTCCCCCTTGTGGTGTGTTCCTAAATTAAGTGTGTTACGCTGCTCCTTCAATCCCATAAATGGTGAGAATGTGCATAAGTGAACTCCCAGGTTATCTTGTCCATTACTGAAAAGGGATCCCCATCTGTTCCTTTTCCTCTTTCCAGCCACAGTATACTGGGGCTGGTGTACTCACATTAGCTCCTAGAATATATCTCATTTAATGAAACGCAACAAGGAGAGATCACAACCACAACCACCCAAACTACAAATGGCAATTAAGGATGGAGGCCATTCCACATTTGAAAGTTTAGAAATGAGGAAGAGGAGACTCACTGGGATGGAGAATAGGACCAGGGATAAACTGATCTAAGTCAGTTCCTAATTTTAGTGGCCAAGGCTGAACTCTGAATAATGAGACAAGAGATACAGAATATCCCATGAATGTTGAAAGCTTCCTCAACAGAATGCATGCTTGTGGCTAGCACCCATCCTTATCCAGGAGTCTGCATGCTGCTTCTGAACATGCAGCACAAGAGGACTGAAACATTTAGGGCAGGGCCGGGGATTTAGCTCAGTGGTTCAGTGGCCTGCCTTGCAAGCGCAAGGACCCGAGTTCAATCCCCGGTACCAAAAAAAAACACTTTATGGCAACCTATGCCTGAGAATAATCTAACATCTTTAAAACATGTCCTCTCCTCAACAGAACTAGAGGAAACAAAGACTTCTGGAGAAGCTCTTATACTCATATTTTTGATAAATCCCAGAGTTCTCAGGGATGCCTTACTCTTAGTCTATTACTAGTGCCTGGGTGTCTGGCTACTCAGCTCTGCGTGCTGCAGCCAGAGAAAGGAAACTGAAGGCTTCTTGGCCCCTTCACTGGCTGGGGACTGAAGGCACAGGGCCTCGGCTGCAGCAAAGGAAATGTCGAGGTTTCCTTGTAGTTCAGAGGTTTATTAGCGAGTGGGTTTGGGCCAGCAGGTGCTTATAGGCTTGATCCTCACACCCTTGGTGTACCGGCAGTGGGGGTGGATGAGGCTCACTGCTCTGCTGGTCCCTGATGATGTTACACCATCAGGAAGATGTTGGGTCTTTCGCCTGGGTCCAAGGTGCCAGGGTATGAGCAGGTGCCATCAGAGAGATTCCACTTGTGTTTTTAGTGCCTGAGATGGAGAGGTGAGGGTTTTGAGGATCTCGGTGTAGTAAGAGCCAAACACCTGCTGATTGTGATGTGTCAGGTTGATGAACTTCTGGCCTAACTCGGCCAACTCTGTCTCAATGAGAGCGAGGCCTCCAGGAAGATCTAACAGAGAGCGCGGCACACCAAGAAGCAAACAACACTTGAGAAACAAATGGATCCGCTGATCTATGAGCAAAACAAGACAATTCTCAGGGAAAGGGCAACCAGATTTCATGGAGAAACACTGGGCCTGCCCTGCCCTCTACTCACCCACCTTCTAAATTAAGTGAAATATTCACTAATCTGTTCACTCACCTGCAGATAAGGAAATGTGTCTTGTTTGGGAAAGGAGCTGCTACTAGCTCTCAAGGACAAAGTGAAGATTAAATAAACAAAAATAGCCAGCATGGTGGCACAGGCCTATAATCCCAGCACTCAGGAGGCTGAGGCAGGAGGACCACTGCAAGTTCAAGGCCAGCCTGGACAATGTAGTGAGTTCAAGACCAGCCTGAACTACACAGTAAAACCCTGTCTCAAAAAGCCAAAAAAATCTAGTGGGTTAGTAAATTTGAGTACTCAGCACTGTTTAAGGAGCACATATGTAACAGGAGGATCCCAGACTGACTGTTCAGATGACTGGGATTAGGAGAGACCTGGACAAGTTTACAGCTTTCATTCTATAGTTAGGAGTCCCCTACCACAGGACGTGTCTTTCAGCCTAACACAGACTTGTTGTTGCTGGTTGTGGTGGTGGTGGTGGTGGTGGTGGTGGTGGTGGTGGTGTGCGTGTGTGTGTTCACACACGTATGTCTGAAATGTCTTGGACTGCAGTCAGAGTTACCAGTAGGCCAGGGTGACTTAATTTGGGTTGGCTGGACAGTATTTTACACCCAGAAATCACAAATTCCTGCCTGCAAATCTTCCTTAGTACCAGAGTCACTCTTGGAACTGCAAGGAATACATTTTTAAACCAGCACAACAGTGACTGGAGACTTGTCCAATGACCTTGTCTTCTATTGTGAAATGGTTCCATGCTTGACTTCCAGGGCCGGGGTCTTTACCAGAAGCTCCTCCAACATTCCCACCACCCACAACCACACTCACCAATGACACTGCGAACACAGTTCTCCTTTTCGGCAATGTTCTGAAGCTGTCTTTTCAGAGATGCTGTGTTGTCACTGCTCAGAGCAGCAAGGCCCATATTTTTGAGGCTTTGATGGATTTCCTGAGATACCTGTTCACTCAGAATCTGCATAGCATCCTCGAGCCTAGATCATGAGTGAAAGTAAGGTGACACCCAGGAATGGCCCAGCAGAGGGACAGGAACCCAGGATGCACCACACCAGAAGTTAGGCTCACTTGGCCCCATCCTGCAGGCAGCAGACCCGAGTGGCAGGTACAGTGTCTTCACTGGTACCCGCAAGACACAACTACTCCATAAGGTGCCACGTACTGCTTCTTAGGAGATAAACTGTAATACTGACTCTGGAAAAGAGCTTAAAGGTTCTGCCACAGTAACCAGTCAGCAGTATTTAGGCCCCTGGATTTTATTTATTTAGTTTTAATTTTTTGTGCTGAGGACCAGACTCAGGACCTAGAACTTGCTAGGCAAGCACTCTACCACTAAGCTAAATCCCCAACCCTTGGTTTTTTTTTTTTTTTTTTTTTTTTTTGAGGCAGGGTCTCACTATGTAGACCAGGTTGGCCTCAAACTCATGGTGATCCTGCCTTAGCCTCCCAAGTGCTAGGATTACAGGCATGTGCCACTATGCACAGTTGTGTGTGTGTGTGTGTGTGTGTGTGTGTGTGTGTGTACACACACACACACACACACACATATATACACATTAAAGCCTTTCCTGGACATCTACCATGATCAATATGCACACATTAAAGCCTTTCCTGGACATCTACCATGATCATTAGTCCTCTCTTATAATTATAATTATAAACCTTGCTGTCTGGGTTTTCTTTTTTGTTTTGCAGTCCCGGGATTGAACTGAGGGCCCCATGCATGTTAGGCAAAGGCTAGGCCTCTAAGCTACATTTACAGCCCCGAACTTGCCTCCTTTTTCTTTTCTTTTTCCTTCGGTGTGATGCCCTGCATTTGTAATATTTTGTCAATACTGCCGACCAACCAGTTCCTGGATATGTGCAGTAACACCAGCCTACTGTCACCCACACAGATGGATAATGGCTCATTTGTAGTTAACTATCCTCCATACTACTCTTTTTGGAAGAAAAGTTTCATTTTTCTGTCACAAGCTTCAAGATCACTTATGGGGGAAAACAACATTCTTTGTGGATGGTTCCAAAGGGACTTTCTGTGGTTTGTGGTACGCAGTAGGCAGTAATTCATCACCTGCCTATGTCCTGAATATCACATATCACCCTCTGCTCTAAAAAAAATAAAAATAAAAAAAGATCAGTGAAACTTACCTGGGACTGAATTCCTCCATTAGGGCCTTGGTGAGGCGTTTCAGTTTATCCACAAGCTGGGGTGAGCCACACAAAACACTGCCAGAGAAACTGCCAGCCACGAGCAAGACTGAAGCCAGGATGGTCAACTGCTGCAGCTCGGCCTCCAGCTCCTGTAGCTGGGTTCTGTCCATCTGCAGGGTCTGGGAGCCAGGGAAGAGCAAGCTCTCAGGATAGGAAGCCCTAGATATAAAGCAAGGCAAAGGCCCCCACTCTTACCTCAGGGAACTCTTCATTTTCAGGGTCCCACAGGAGTAGGTTCAGGAAGCCTTGGGACAACACCACCACAGGGCTGAGGGGCTCAGGGTTGCTGGCTGCCTCGTTTGGAGAAGGGCCAGCCACACCGGAGGAGTCGGCATTATCTGGGCAAGTTGGTGGTGTGGTCAGGTCTGCTGCTGCTTGAGCCAGCCACTTGGTAGTGTGATCAAGGAGGCCTAGGACAGGGAAGGGACTAGGTAAGCATCTTTTCTCTGGGGATTCAAGAAGATATACTCCTGCTTAATAAATAAAAGCTTTGGGATCTTTCTGTTTTGGTTAAATGTTCCTTCTCCCTCCCCTTACCTGAGGAAAAAACATTCTGTTTCTAAAACAGGCAGGGTACAACATTGTGGAAGCAAAACACAGGCTGCACCTTTATGCTCTTCCCTCACGTTACACTTACTGGGATGCTGGTCAAGTTGTTCCTGGAATTTAGCCCGCTCATACTGGATAGAGTGTTCCTCCAGCTGGGGCTGAAGGCTCTGGATGGTGTAGTTCACCATGTCCATTTTCATCAGACCCAGAATCTGGAAGATCCCTCTGAGACAGAGGGAAAGAGAATATTTATACTATGAAAGGAAATCTAGTGAGAAGAAAACTCACATGAGCAGCCATTAAAACACTGCATTCTCAAGCTGAGCATGGTCACACACACCTGTGATCATCACACTTGGCTGAGGCAGGAGGACTGCTGTGAATTCAAGGCCACCCTGAGCTACACAGTGAGTTCAAGACCAGCCTGAATTACATGGCAAGACCTTGTCTAAATAAAACAAAGCAAAACCCCCCAAAACTAAATAAATAAACCACCGTATTCTCCCTATCCACGTACTAACCGGGCCTACCCCTGCTTAGCTTCCAAAATCAGACAAGATTGGGTGTGTTCAGGGTGGTATGTATGGCTGTAGATGATCACTGTATTCTCAAGTTAAGAGGCATCATAAAACTATCTCCTACATTCATAAAAGATGACATGTGGCCTACGACCCAAGGCCAGAAGGAATTGGGGGCAGAACTGGAAACACCTAGGTCTCCCTCACTAGATCATTCTGTCCTCTCAAAAAGGTAAAGTCAGTGGAAGGAAATACAGCATTTTCTTGAAGGTGGTTTTATAGGTGATACTACTGTAAGTGATGCTATTTCCTGGCTCCCTAGCCAAACTGCTTTTTAAAGTTTAATTTTTATTTATTACTACCTTATTTACTTTCTGGGTCTCAGGTCCTTAGTTCCTGCAGCTATGAAACAGGTGTAACCTCCCATCCCTTGCCTACACTATGTAACACAGGGAAGGGATATTTTCACTCCTGAAGAGAAAAATCTCTATCTTTTGGCAGCATATACACAGTGGGACACAATCAGTCCAAGGAGAAACACGAGGAAAAGAAAAAATCAACAGGCTAGAGAAGAGAGGGGTCAGAGGCAGGCCTTCAGCGAGATGAGCCTGTCAAGACAACAGCTGCAATCCAGTGTCCAGTCCAGCTTTTCCAGGCCCTGGGGCTGCGGGTTTCATGGGGCAGTAATCCAGGTCCACACCTCAATAACCCGACAGGGTCTACCATGTCCTCAAGTGTCTGCACTGCTTCATCTCGGACTGGTGCACACAACAGAGTCATCATGTCGAGAATGTACTTAGAAAGGGAAGAGACATCCAGGGTCCCATGTTCTGCTTCCTGCTTGAGGAAGTCTGCATCCAAAGCTGCTTCAATTTCACTTCTTAGGCGGTTCTGGCGTGGTAACAGCAGCGACAACAAGATCTATCCCAAAAAGAAAGTCAAAGGAGGAGTTAAATTTTGTTGAAAGCCCCAGATTTTCTCCAACAGGCAACCCCTTTAGCTACACACATCAGCTACATCCATCTTTTACGAATCAAAATGCTGGGATCCTAAATTTCCTATAGAATATCATTTATCTCCATCTAGGGGCCACTGGTGATTCAAAGTTAATGGGGATGAACTACAGCAATAATAGTGTATCATTTTCTAGGCAGAAAGAGATAGATTAATAAGTTGAAGGAAGACAATAAAAAGAGCAGAGTACAACAAACATAAGCTATATCACACAGTAATGAGATACTCAATCTTAAAAGGTAGACATTCTTGAAGTTATGTTAAAGGGCAAGAATGAAATAGGCAAGGTCAGGCCAGGGATTTAGCTCAGCGGCATCATGCTTGCCTGGCAAGTGCAAGGTCATAAGTTCGATCCCTGGTACAAAAAAAAAAAAAAAAAAAAAAAAAAGAAA
>NW_022900932.1:3302781-3318472 GCF_012274545.1 Fukomys damarensis
AAAAAAAAAAAAAAAAAAAAAAGAAAGAAAAAAGAAATAGGCAAGGGCACTGCTATGAGTCACTTGAAACAGCCCACTGACCCCAAATGTGAGTCCTTGGTGGACAGGGACTTTTATTTACCTGTGTGTCTCTGTAATACAAGCACACAGTTGGAGAGCATGTGGATGAGGTAAAATGAATGTTTAATTGAATGGAAAACTGTGGTCATAGCAAAATCCTAACTGTTTAGCTCTGTGTTAAACAAATGAGATTTGCCTTAAACTATGAATTATTAATTGATAAATTATAAAAGCTACCAGTGTGGAGCCTCTCTTCCAAATCTACCCTACTGCCTCCTCTCATCAAGTTCCTGTGTCATGGAAGCCTCTCTTTGTTCAAACTACTGTGTGGTTTCTGTCTCTTCACTGTACCCCAACTGATAAATTGGTAGTGTGAGCTTTGAACTCAAATAGTCATATGTCCATTGTTCACCTTAGAAAGGTGTGCAAAGTAGAGGATGGTAGAAATTCAGAGGCCTGGCACCTCAAGGTTTCAAGAGCTCCAGTGGTCTGGAGCTTGTTGGGCCGTCCCCTTCCAGATGAGGGAAAAGCTGCTGTACCTAAAACCACCCACCCTGAACAAGGAATAACACATAGGCCTTTTTTGGATTTTTGAGGCAATATATACCAAATTTGAATTTGCTACTTTCACACTCATATGGAATGACACGTAAGTTTACATATTTCAAGTGAACTGTCGAGCAAGAGTAGGCTTTACTGCAAGTTCTGTGATAACTAGCTGCTTTTTTTTCCCTCACTGAGTTTATTGGTACATTCTAGGTAGACAGTACAGTTACATTCATCACTGGGATCTTGTGCCTTTACATGACAGGACTTGGTTCTCATTTTTTCCCCTTATCCCCGCCCTCCCTTCACCCTTCCTCCCTCCCCCTTTACAAACACTTCATTTCCATTTCTTCATTTTCTCATATTTTTTTCTTTTCCCTTATTAGCTTTCCCCTACCCTTCCCACTTCCCCTACACCTTTAGCCCTTTTCTTCCTATTTCACATTGTCAATTATATCATTAGGATCTTATGTACCATTATAGTTATTTCACACCAGAGAAACTATTCAGTATTTACACATGTGTGACTTATTTATTTCACTTAGGAGTATATCCTCAATATGCATCCATTTTCCTATGAATGAATCTAATTTCTCATTCTTTATGGCTGAGTAATATTCCATTTTAAAGAAAAACCGCATCTTCTTTATCCAGTTTGCAACTGATGGGCAAATGGGCTATTTCCAAGTTTTAGCTATTATAAACTGTGCCGCTATAAACATAGGTGTGCATATATCTCTGTGCTATGATTCTTTTAATTCTTTACTAGCTGCTTTTTGAGAAAGAGTTTCTGGTTTACTACTAGGCCTTGGTAGAAAGTAAAACCTCATCATCAAATAAATGATCACATGGCCTGAGCTTCCCATCCGGAACTAGGTGCTGTCTAATGTAACCAGCCAGTAACACAGGGTAAACACAGCAGCACTCTATCATCAAATCAAAATAGCCTATAAGCAAACAACCATATACTGGTATAAAGACAGACACACAAACAACAGAATAGAACAGAGATCCCAGAAATAAAACTTGAATTACATGGCCAAATGATTTTGAACAAAGCCAAGACTACTTAGTGGGGAAAGAACAGTCTTTTTAACAGATGGTTCAGGAAAACTGTATATCCACATGCTAAAGAATGAAGGTGAACTGGGAATTTAGCTCAGTAGTTCCACCTCCTGCTTCACAAGCACAGGTCCCAACTTCGATCCCTGGTACAAAAAAAAAAAAAAAAAAAAAAAAAAAAATTCAAAATGGGTCCAAGACCTAAACATAACAGCTAAAACTATAAAATACTTAGAAGAAAACATAGGAAGGCTTAGGAGTGTGACTCAGTGGTAGAGCACTCACCAAGCGTGCACAAGGCCCTGGATGCAATCCCCAGTACCACAAAGGAAAACAAAAGAAAATACACAAAAACAATTGTTTAAAATCTTGAATTTGGCATTGAGTATGGTGACACATGTTTATAATCCCAACACTCTGGGAAGTTGAGGCAGGAGGATTCCAAGTCTAAGCTCAGCCTAGATATCTTCGTGAGACATCTTAAAATAAAAAGGATGGGCCAGGGATTTAGCTCAGCAGTTCTGCCACCTGCTTCACAAGCTCAAGATCCTGAGTTCAATCCCCAGTACCAAAGCTAAAATAAATACAGAAGATCCTAATAAGATTACTGACATTGAGAAATGGGAAGAAAGGAGCTAAAGGTGTAGGGAAGGTGCGATGGGTAGGGGAAGGGTAAAAAGGGAAAAGAAAAAAATGTGAGATAATGAAAAGATGGGAATAAAGTGGTTGTAGATGGGGAGGGGAGGAGGGGGTGAAGGGAGGGCAGGGACAAGGGGAAAAAATGAGAACCAAGAGAGGTACAAGCCCACCAATGAATATAACTGTACTGTATCCCTAAAATGTACCAATAAACTCAATTAAAGCTGGAAAAAAAACTAAAATAAAATAAAAATTAAAAATAAAAAAGGGCTGGGGATGTAGCTCAGTGCACACCACCTAATTTCAACCTTTAGTACTACAAAACAAAAACAAATAAAAAACCCAAGATTTTTAATTTGGCAAGATATGACAGTAAAAGCATAAGAAACAAAAGGAAAATTAAATAAAGTGGACTTAAAATTAAAATTTGGCACATCAAAAGACAAAAGGTAAATTAAAGGGCTGGGGATTTAGCTCAATGGTTCTACTGCCTCCCTTGCAAGCCTGAAGTCCCAAGTTCAATCCCCCGTACAAAAAAAAAACAAACCCCAAAAACAAAAGCAAAAAAAATTAGCTATAGAATGGGGAAAATGTTTGCAAATCATCTGACAAGGTTATGGCACCCAGACATGTAAAGAGCTCTTACAATTCAATGACAAAGGACAGCTGTCCAATACAGATCTTCAGTGTTAATATTGCTTGCAGTTTAAGCCCTGCCGTGGTCTTAGGAAAGTCAACTATTCAATATGGAGGCAGAAGTCAATAAGCTGAAACTGATGGGCCCAGGACTAGAGGCTAAGACTAAAGTTCCAGCTGTCTTGAATTTGAGGCAATTTCTTGGTAGACTTAACCCAAGTAGCTGAACTGGACCATTTAAAAGAAGGGTCTTGCTACATAGTCTAGACTGGCTTTGAACTCGCTATGTATCCTAGGGTGGCCTGGAACTTGCCACCCTCCTGCCTCAGCTTCCTGAATGCTATGATTATAGGTGTGTGTCACCATTCCAGAAGGCTGACTCTGATGTGGATTACATTTGGTACAGGCTGGAATATGAAATCAAAACTAATCATCCTGATTCAGTAGGCAAGAAAAATCCAGTTACACTCTGAAAGGAGCTGTGAACAATAAAGTCTCAATATCAAACTTTGCACATTTTAAACCAGCTGCTGTTAAGCGGAGAGAGACTAAGATCCATATTTATGCTACTTTGAATAAAACTATGAATAAAACTATGAATAAAAACTTTGAATAAAACTATGGCCATGATATGAGAACTACAAAAGCAAACAGATCTAAAGCTGTCACTGATGACTGAAGAAG
Source organism: Fukomys damarensis (assembly GCF_012274545.1). NCBI lineage: Eukaryota > Metazoa > Chordata > Mammalia > Rodentia > Bathyergidae > Fukomys > Fukomys damarensis. The sequence goes on from NW_022900932.1 coordinate 3,306,409, forward strand.
AAAAAACAGTGGGAGAGCAATTAAAATCTCACATGCCACACTTAGGAAGAAATGGAATTGCAGGAGGGAACACTACTGAAGAAGAGGTCAATCCCTGAGGCATCTGTTAAGATGTCTTGCTAATAGTTCATGAGCAGAGGCGGGGAGCTGGTGAATGGGGAGGTTTGGTCTTGGTGACAGGACTGTGATGCCTTTCATGAGAAAGGATATAAGAAGGGCAGATAATATAATAAAATTCAGCCAACAGATGGAATGAAAATAAAGGGATTTAAGCATATACACACACAGTTTTATAATTTTAGGTCCCTTACACTAATTTCTTTCAGTGTTGTTGGGATAATGTGGATGTTCTGGCCTATCATAAAAGAACATTTCAGTCCGTCATTGCATAAATGAGCATGCATTAGAAATTAAAGTATAGGGAGGTAGTCTGGGCCCCAATCCACCGCGGGAAGGAGAGCCACGCCTTCTCCCGGCCCAGCAGCCATCGCTCCAGTGCCAGAAAGTGGTTTCTCCAGTCCTCAGCTTCAGCAGTAGATGGTGACCAGTAGCACATACAGGCCACCACCTCCCCTGGAATAGCTGTGCCCTTTCAAATGAGGTCTTTGCCTATTTCATCTCAGTCCCATGAGTATGATGGATACTCCAGTGTGTGATATTTCAAATTCTTTAAAGTACGCTTCATTTATCAGCCAAGCCCTCATTTCTCCAATTCCCTATTCTAAAAATTTTATATTAAATTTTGCTTGTTCAAATTACTGTGTGATTTCTAATTCATGACTATGCTTAGATAAGATTTGCTCGGTCTTATACATATTTAGACACCACATTGTTTCTCTAGAGTGAGAAACCAAAGGTAGAAATAAGGACTGAGATGTATAATGGATGTTGGGAAATGGGAAGAAAGTGTTCAAATGGGAAGGGGAACAAGGGAGGAGGCAGGGAGAGAGGAAGGGACAAGAAAAAAGTGAAAATAGAGGGAAAAAAGTGGAAGCAGAGCTTCTGAACACAGGAAGAGTGGGGGCTACAGGGGAGCAAAGGGACAAAATAAAATGTATTTTAAAAAATAAAAAATAAAAGACTTGCTCAGTCCTGAGCCTTCATTAGCTGGGGATGCCTAGGAACTATCTACCAATGGAGGGGCCACTCACCTCTTTAATTTCATTCAGAAGATCAAGAGCACAACTGAAGTCAGGAGGAGTGGCTGACAGCTGCTCTTTAAGATGGTCCCAAAAGTCATTGTGCACTGTCTCCTCCACTTTGCCTTCCGGACTGGAAGAGGGTTAAATAAACAAATTACTCTCCAAAACTGTTGTGAAGCCATCATCTCCTAAGCCCCAAGCAGTATTTGATGTGGAAAAAGATGATGATACTGATACGAAAATGCGAGGGACAATGTTCAAAGGGCATCAGTGAAACCTCTCAGAAGAATGTCTCGTGATTCTAGAGCATCCTTCCTTGGCAGCAGGAAGAACTCTGAATAATGAAAAGCTTCGAGACAGTTTTCGCATTGACTGGGCACCTAGTCTGCACGTACGACTTTACATACACAACACATATGGCATTTTATGGCACTATATAACCTGTTACCTCATATACATGTATGTTATTGAACTAAATGATCATTCATTTTCTTATACTCCTAAAATTTAGGAAAAAGATCTTCCTTAACACTTCAATGTCACAGATATTTCCCAGCGAGCTGGTTTAAAGTGAATTCACTATTTAGTCCCTCCATACCTATTCCTCTTGTGTTCTCAATCTCAGTAACATTACCATCTATCCAGTCATGGAAGCCAAAAAGATCTTTTTTGTTATTGTTTTCACCATTAGAAAGTACAATATGCAACGGCAATTCAATTTAAAAAAGAAAATCTTTTCAACAAAGATAGTATTGGAACAACTGGAGATCCACATACAAAAACTGAATAAAAACACTGACTTTATACCCATCAGAAAAATTAAACTCAAAATGGACATAGATCTACAAATAAAACATAAAACTATAAAACCCTAAAAGGATAACATATAAGAATATTTAAGTGACCTTGGGCTTGGTGATGACTTTTTAGAGATAACACCAAATGCAGCCAGGAAATGGAATGAAAAACTGGTAAAGTAGACCATTAAAATTAAAAATTTTGCCAGGCGTGGTGGCACACAGCTATAATCCCAGCACTTGAGAGGCTGAAGCAGAAGGATCACTGTGAGTTTGAGGCCAGCCTTGGCTACATAGTGAATTCAAGACTATCCTGAACTATATAATGAGACCCCAAAAATAAATTAAATTAAAATTTTCTGCTCTGTGAAAGACACTGTTAGAGAAGAAAAAGACCAACTGGGCATGGTGAACTTCTTGTAATCCCAGTTACCTGGGAGGCTGAGGCAGGAAAGTCACAAATTTGAGGCCACCCTGGGCAACTCAGTAAGAGCCTGTCTCTAAATTTAAAAAAAAAAAAAAAAAAAAAAAAGGCTGTTAATGTCTAGCAAGTAAAAGATTCTGAGTTCAATCCCTGATAATGGAAAAAAGAAAACAAAAGGACAAGCCATAGACCAGGACAATTTTTGACAAAGAATACAAAGATATAAAACATTCTTTTTTTGTGAGAGGTTTGTTTTGTTTTTTTGAGACAGGATCTCACTATGTAGTTGAGACTGACCTGGAACTCACTGTGTAGCCCAGGCTGGTCTCGAACTCACAGCGATCCTCCTGCCTCTGCCTCCCGAGTGCTGGAATTACAGGCATGCGCCACCATGCCCGGAATAAAATATTCTTAAAATTTAACAATAAGAAAGTGAACTTCCCAAATAAAACTGACCTGAAGAGCATAACAGATATCTCAACAAAAAGGATATAAAATTAGCCTACAAAAAAGATGTTAAACATTCTTAGAGCTATAGTTTATGTCTAGATGCTCTCCCAAAGCCTCATGCATTCAGAAGAAATGGGCACTGGGGTGTGGCCTGGAAGGGACATCTTCCTTCCAACCTTTCCCTTCCTTCTCTGCTTCTAGGTGGCTATGAGTGAGCAGCTCTTCCTCCACTCTTTCTTGACTTGGAGCCAGCAGACTACAGACTAAAAAATGTGAGCCAAAATTAAATATCTCTCCCTTTAAGTGGGTGTTGGGTAGTGTCCCACTGAGGAGAAAATAACTAAGATGATTAGGGGACTGCAAATTTTAAAATAACATCACTCCATACCTATTAGAATGGCCAAAATCAGAATACTGGTAACACCAAAAGCTGGCAAGGATGTTGAACTTCATTTACTTCATTCATTTAAATGAATTTAAATGAGCATGACATCATAACCAGAATTGCATCTGAGAAAAATCAAGTTTAGCATGGACCGGTAGGAACATGAAAAACAGATTAAAAATAGCCAAGATTGGAACAACAGGAACTTTCATTTATTGCTGGTGAGAATGCAAAATGGTACAGCCACTATGAAAAGTTAGCAGTTTCTTACAAAACTAAACATAGTTTTATCAGATCATCCAGCAATTACACTCTTTGGTATTTACCCAAATGATGTGAAGACTTTATGTCCACACAAAAATCTGTATATAAATATTTATATCAACTTCATTAACTTCTAAAACCTGGAAGCAACCAAAATGTCCTTGAATTGGCAAATGTATAAATAAATTCATATATCCATACAGGGGAATTTTAAATGTTTATCAGTAAGTGAAAGAAGCTAATCTGAAAAGGCTATCTACCGTATGGGTCCAACATTACCACATTCTGGAAAATTCAAATACGGAGATTATAAAAAGATCAGTGGCAGGCTGGGGATTTAGCTCAGTGGTTCCACTGCCTGCCTCACAAGCCTAAGGACCAGAGTTCCACCCCCAGTACCAAAAAAAAAAAGATCAGTGGCTATAAAGGGCATAGAAGGGTTGAGAGAGAGGAACGGATAGGTAGAACACACCTCATTTCCAGGACTATGAAATTATTCTCTATGACACAATAATAGGGGTATATGTCATTAGATATTTTTCAAAATCCATAGAATGTATAATACAAAAACCTACCCGGATGTAAACTATGGACTTAATAGCAATGTAAACTATGGGCTTAATACTTTCTTAAAAATTAATATAGACAATAATAAATTATGACAATAATAAATAATAATCTATTAATATTGGCTCATCAAATATGCTGGAGATTTAGCTCAGTGGTTCTGGCCTGCCTCACAAGCGCAAGGGCCCGAGTTCGATTCCTGATATCAAAAAAAAAAAAAAAAACCCTAAAAAAAAATATATTGGCTCATCAATTCTAACAAATGTGCCACACTAAGACGCACTTACCAGGAACAACTGCATGAGGGAGGAGAGGGGAATACAAGAACTTGGTACTTTCAAATCATTTTTCTACAAATCCACAGATGTTCTAAAAATAAAGCCTGTTCATTTTAAAAAGTAAAATAACAGGAATTAATGTTCCTGTAAATGTTTATTAAAATGAAGTCTCTAATTAGAGAATCATACTAAGAAGAAAATATGGAAATCTGAGGCTATATGTAGTCATTTCCAGATAGCTACTAGTTTCCTTGAATTAACCATTTTCCCTCAAAAAACAGTAGTGATAGGGCCAGGGATTTAGCTCAGTGGAGCCGCCACCTGCCTTGTAAGCACAAGGTCCTAAGTTCAATCCCCAGTACCAAAACAAACAAAACAAAACAAAAAAAGTAGTGATACATGTCCCTTATATAAAATTACAATACAATGATAAAACAAAAAGTCGAAGTTCCTCTCTGAACACACCAATCTCAACTGTTAGAGGTAACTGACTATAACCTAATAGTTTAGAGAGTACTAAAGTTGTTCTTAACTTCTTTCTTCTCTTGTTATCTATGCAACAGATTGCTATGTTCCACAAATCCTACTTCTTCAATGTCTCTGGACTCCCCCTTCTTCCATCATCTGTCAGCATTCACTGGTTCCCTTGCCTCCAGTCTTTTCTCTTTTTAATCTTTCTCCATGTAACTACCATACCAGTCCATGCTAAAACTGATGATTTTTCTAAAATGCAATTTTAAAGTCCTTTGGAGGCTCCCTCTCACCAGCAGGAAATGGCTTACACAAGGGTCAGTTGGAGCTCAGGAAATAGTGCCCAAAGTACCCCTTTGGACTTCAAATTGAGAGTGCCTAGGGAGCAGGAACTTCAGGGAAGGGCTTTCTCTGCACTTCCCACATTGAACTAAAGCCTGGATCTTTCAAAAGATCTTCTAACACTGTTAGTCCCAATCCCAAGGTCCTCATTAGCTGTGGGAGACATGCATAGCACAGGAAACCTAGACCTGACCCAACACTCAAGAGCCCAGACATCTTGGGCCCTTCATCTCCCCTAAAAATCATTTTGTCTTCTTCTAAATCTTCCTCTGCTTCCCTCTCCTCTATGAAGGTATCTAAGCATCAACCATCTGTTTCTCCTACTTGTATGTTTTGTGTGAGTCTCATGTTAAAAAGTTTGTATGTCTCTTCTGTTAATCATTCCATTGGCAGTTTATTTCAGCACTCAATTATCGTACCTTCAGAGGGAAAGCCTGACTTTTCCTATACTCTTGGCATAGTCATTAGGATAAAAAATCATGCTGCTCATGATCCAAGGACAAATGACAAAAAGCCAGCAAAGAAAAGAAAGAATTTTCACTGAAGTCAGTTCTTACAGAAATGCAAATTAAAACAGACACACAGAAATAAGTTCTAGAACAAAGTTTAAATGCTTTAAACAGAAGATCTTTCGAATTGCTGGGCCTCTGATTTAAACTTTCTCTCCTCTGAATAAAGCTATATTTCCTTAACAAATTCCTTGAGCTCAGGAAAGAAACATCTATAAAAATTAGTTTGAATTATTTGTTTTGAATTTGTATGATTCTTGGCTATTGGGGTTCCCATTCATTAGAGATCCTTTTCCCTTCTATAGACAGCACTTATTTTCCTGTTGGTCTTGCTTTGCTTTTCCATCTATGGGAGCACATGGGTTATGGGTGGATGTATGAAGGTGGCCAACCTAAAGGCTGGGAACTCTAGTAATATGGTGAATTGTGCCCCACTGTGGTAGGCATACCAGCTGCTGCATGATCTAAGAGCTTCTTTCTTTTTGCCTTTCTTCAGGAAGGGTCTGAGCCTTGAAAGAGCTGAATTTTTTACTCCCTCTTCTGAAGACCTTGGATAAAGCCATAAAAGATTCTGTTAGTTTGGATCCTGAGTAAAAATGAATCTGAATTGTATTTGTGCCTCTTGTCACTTGTAGACATACTTTGGTTTAGAACCCTGGCTTATATTCAGAGCATGATAGGAATTTTTTTTCTTCTTTTGAAAGATACGATGGAACTGCATACTCAGAAAGAAAGAAAGAAAGCGGTTTATTAAAGCATTAAAACATTTCTAAATCTGAACAGAGAAGCCTTTTGATTTCCACCTTAGCTGGAAATCTGCTCCCTGATATGAAAAAGCAACCTAAAGATAATCGAGTTGGATAGACGAGTCGGCCCATTATCATGCCAGGCTTCAATCCAATGCTTCAAAGCATAAATCCAACAATTTTTCCTTCCAGTCTGATTCTTTATAAAACCAGAAATATGATTCTAGAATGAACTTAAAGTCCATCCATTCTTCTCACCAATCACAGAATTGTCCCTGTTTGTTGCCTTCAAACGTTTACAGATACTGTAAAAATCAGGACATCACAAACAGAACTGCCTTTACTAAAAGCAAAAAAAAGGAAGGAAAGACTTTTTGAAAGAGGTCTGTAATCGTGTCAGCCTAATTAAAAGTTTATCTTCAAGCTATATTTTTTATGGCTTCTTTCTCTACAGGTTTCTGTCTCCCTTTCTCAGAAATTTCTCAGTTGAGTGAAACCTCTCTTTCTCAAACCTGCTAATCATATATGGTCCTCCTTGGAAAGCTGAAAATCTCCCTAGATTGGCGCTTTTTTTTTTTTTTTTTTTTTGGTACCAGGGATTGAACTCAGGACCTTGAGCTTGCCAGGCAGGTGGGGCGCACTGAGTTACATCCCTGGCCCCTCTTTGGCTTTGTTTTATTTTATTTTTGTACCAAGGATCGAACTCAGGACCTTGCCCTGTGAGACAGGCGGTGGAACCTCTGAGCTAAATCCCCAGCCCCCATCTTTGGTTTTTTAAGACAGGGTCTCACTATGTAGTTCAGACAAGCCTTGAACTACGTAGTCTAGGCTGGCCTCAAACTCACAGCGATCCCCGACTCAGCCCGATGTGAAATTGTCTTCTCTAAACGATAACGCAAGTTCAACATCTCAAATCTGAACATCTGAAAACCAAAATGCTTCAAAACTCAAAGTTTCTGAGTGCAAGGCTACTTCTTCCAAGTCTATCAGGTAAGAGAGAATCCACCCTAATTACTCCAACCATTATTGCTTTGTTTTCCTCACAGGTTAAATAGCATTTGATCCTTGATAGTGACACTAATAATTACAGATTACTAGTTCGTGTAAGCTGTAAAGACCTCTCAAATACTAATTATACTGTTAAATAAGAACACCAGGTCAGAAGCCCTTAGGGGCAAAAGCCAATGCCAGGATAAGCAAAATGAAGAAAGTAGAAAACCCTGTACCTGCTTGGAGGTAAAACCACCTCCTCCAGGTGGGAATTGTGGTTCAGCCCAGTCTTGTTGCTCAGCTTGGAAACTTCATTAACGGTATCTGTCAGAACTGTAACCAAAAAAATGAGTGGTGGACAAAGTGAACTCACAAAAATGTGGACTTCTATTTTATCAGGAGATTTGCTCAACCTAATAGGCCCTGAATATGTATCAGATTCACTCAACTACAGGAGTCCTCGAGGTTGTCTGAACTCTATGCCCCATAACAGGGCTGAAAACTCAAAAGAACACACAGGGCAAGACAAAGCTAATTTATAAAAAACAAAGTGGAACCAATTAATAACTAAAAAAGTAAAGACACAAAGTGCAAAGAAACAACTATGATTTTCCAAAAGTAAGCATTTATCTACTAAGAGCCTATTTTCCTCTTCCTGCCTCTGCAGCTACTCACAATGAAAATGAAATTTCCCCTACACATAATACATATGCGCCACTGAATAGTGCTGAAGTCTTCCGCAGCAGTAGGTCTCAGATTTTAGGATTTCACAAATAAACTTCCAAAAAGATTTTAAGCACGGCTGGGGATTTAGCTCAGTGATTCAGCTGCTTGTCTTCCGAGCAGAAGGACCCAAGTTCGGTACCAAAAAAAAAAAAAAGATTTTAAGCAAGTGACCACAACATGACTTTTTATTTAACCAAGTACAGAAAAGCAAAAAATTATACTCTACCACTAAAAACCATAATTTCATAAAAGAGCAGAAAAAAACATGTCAAAATAAAGAGCAGTCCTTTAAATTGAATTGGTTTGGCTTTGAGACTATTATTGGCAGCTAAGTTAAAAATTAATGTGTGGGCCAGGAGTGGTGGTGCACGCCTGTAATCCCAGCACTCAGGAGGCTGAGGCAGGAGGATCGCTGTGAGTTTGAGACCAGCCTGAGCTACATAGAGAGTTCCAGGTCAGTCTCACTACATAGTGAGACCCTGACTTAAACAAACAAAAAAAAAATTAATGTGTGTACAGTCAGAGAAGGGGTGGGCCCTCAAGGAAGTCAGCACAAAAAAAAGACATCAGAATTGTGTGGCTGAGGGCAAATCTGAAGAGCCAAGCCTCAGGATGGAGAAGCAACAGTCAAGCTTGCAAGAGAAGTAACAATTTGAGATTATACTGTAACTAGCACCACCTGGTCCACTGCCCCACAGGTGGGTAACCAGACCCATATTCCCTTCCTTTCCTTAAAATGCCTGGTTTTTTTCCACGTACCCTGGCTATGCAACTCACTTCCCTCCTGGATCAATATTAGTTAAGCAGCTATACTTGTAATCCTATAGGTTGATGGCAGTGCTGGGATTACAGGCCTCTGCCACCACATCCGACTTCTTCATAATTTCATTTCACTAAATATCACTAGAAATTTTGTCACAAATCAGCACCAGCATTTGGTAACCATTTTTCCAGTTTCTTAGTACACAGTTCTGGCATGGCTGACAGCATTCTCCATACTAGGTAACTATAGTGAATGATTACTTGGCACAGAAAATGAAGCTCCACACTATAATTTACATTTCTTACTCTCTTTGTGTGAAGTTTCATATTTTGTTCACAATTATTTGGCTTCAAAGTCTGAAGGGGTAAATAGAACTTAGATTGGTCATGAATTGACTGAGGCTGGGTGATGGATAAGGAGAGATTTATTATATTAGTTGCCCTACTTTAAATGTTTAAATTTTCTGCAGCAAGGTTTAACATATAAAAAGAAAAGATAAACTTATTGTAGAAAAAGGTTACATGGGACAGTTCCCTTTCTTAGAAAAGAACACAATATCAGGAGGATCACTGGGAGCTCAAGGCCAGCCTAAGCTAAATAACATGTTCAAAGCTAACCTGAATTACATAGTGAGATCCTGTCCACTCTCCCAACAAAGAACACAATAAAATACAGGTAAAATCATTACTGTAACTTTCATATATTAAGGGGGAGAAATAATCTATACGGAGAAATAAAGAGTAACATGGCAAAACACAAACAATGTGAACATTCACTGTATTACTTTTCAATAAATTTGAAATGTTTGAAATAAAAAGGGGGAAAGATGATTGTAGGCCTTTATAAAGAACCCACTAGGTCCTTGCTAACATTAAGGTGAAATGAACCTTAACATAAGGCATTCCCAAATGGCAAAACACAAATACATAAATTGTTGCACTGCTAGTTCATAGTGATAAATGAGAAAAAATCTTCCCTGGGGATTTAGCTCAGTAGTGCCACACCTACCTTGCAAGTGCAAGGTCCCAAGTTTAATCCGCAGTAACCCCTCAAAATTAAAAATTTTTTTAAATAACATCTTCAAGGGAGACTGAGCTACAGCAGCTTACTAAAGGCAAATTGAAAACACTTCGCAACTACAACAAATCAAAGTGCACAGCACGTCTTGAAAGACAATTCCATTACTCATTAGTAACCCAGCATTAAGCCACTCCAGAAGAGCTCTAAAATTCAGGAGAGGGCTCAAAGAATAATCAGACAAAATGCAACAAGAATAAATTTTTAAAATCTGGATCCCAAGAACAAAGAAATTTTGAAGCTAATACAGTAACTAGTCAACCTAACACAAAATTCCAACTTTTTAAAAGGAATTTGGCAATTCACTTTACTGGAAGTTATTTTTACCTATGCCTTAAATAGCCACTGTAAGAACAAATTATATTGACCCCCCAAAAATTCTTGTTTTTTGGCTTTCACAGCTCACCCAGCTCCTACCTGTTCAAGGGCTTCTAGGTGCCATTTTGTAGCCAGCAGCGACCCCATGTGGTCACAAGACAAAGGAATTTTAACTTTGGTGCCTCTGACTGAACTTTCCACAAATCAATCTCCGAAACTTTTAAAACTTGGGTTGTCACATGCGGACAGCTCTTCAGATGATAACTGGGTGGGTTTCCTCTTATAAAACAGAAGGGGCCTGAGTCCCAGTGAGGATGGACATTCCATGAAGTATGTCTCTAAGAGATCTCACGCCCCACAGCAAATGCCAAAGAACATCTACCACGACACAGACCAGAGGAGGCGCTCAACAGCCAAGTCCACAGCACTGAGAAAACAATTTCTGGTTGGGGTCATTCGGGCTTTTTGTTGCTGTTTTTTTGTACAGGGGATCAAACTCGAGTCCTTGCGCTTGTGAAGCAGGCAGCGGCACCACTGTGCTAAATTCCCAGCCCCATTTGGATTCTTTGAATCCAACTCCAGATATCTGCCATTTCCCACTTGCAAATTAAAAATACTATTCAAACCTGGCTTAAAAGTAACAGCCTCAAATCTTGTCAAGATTCAAGAGATCCCACGTGCAGTGGTTTTGGGACGGATTCCCAGCCCTTAGGGTCTAAATTGCTTAGGCTGGGCTAGAACTTGGCGATCCTCCTGCCTCAGCCTTCCAGAATGCTGGGATTACAGGAGTGCTCCCCCACGTTAGAGTGATATTATAGAGAGCTATGTTAGGTTAAAATGTAGGCAGTCAGATAGAGCTACGCACTTGAGAAAGAGGCCTCAAGATAAAGGTGAAATGAGGAGGCCTACATACTTCCCCAAAGCGCAAGATAACCGGTAACACCTGGCCTAATAAATCTAGCTAGACATCAGTGAGTGACCAAGACCCATCATTTCCTTATAAAAGTATTTGTTTTTTCCATGCACACTTGTTAAGTGACTTGTTTCCCTATTGGATATTACCTAAGCGATTATACTTGTAACCTTATTGGTTGATCATAGCTTTAATTCACTTTGTACACACATGGTTTTGCTCTATAAAAACTCCCCTGTAAAGTGGGGTCCCCAGCTACCCACTATGGACCCCTCTCCTGCCTCTCAGGAGCTACCCTCTCAATAAATATTTCCCACTCTTGACCTCTGCTGTTCCTAGAATTCATTCTTTGATTTTAGAGAACGAACCCAACGTAACACACATCTAACAGGCTGGGATTGTATTTCTCTTATATCATTTAGAGGTCCTAGTTCTTCTCCGATATCATTCCAGTGTCTGCCTGTTAAGTGAAGAATGGGCTGGGGACAAAGATTAGGACAGAGGAGAGGAAAGGCAGAACGCTTCCGGCTGCAGCAGGGGCACCCAAGGGATCCCGGGGACCCCGCTGGACCTACACGGGCGTCGGTCCCGGGAGCTGTTCTCGTCTTCCCCGGCCAGTCCTGCGCCTCCGGGGTCGCAGGAGCCGCTCTCTTCCACGCCAGCGTCCTGAGGGGCCACACCGTCTTCGACTTCCTGCATTTTGCTGTTGGTATCAGGGCTGGGGAGAAACAGGGGCATTGTTGGCCTCAGAGAGAGGGCCGTGAGGCCAGGGCAGCTGCCCTGGGGTAGGCTGGCGCGGGCCTCAGTTTCCTGGGGTAGGGCGGCCGCTGAAGAAACTGAGGGGGCGGCCGCCCGCTCACCTCCTCCCGGCATCCCCAGCGGCTCGGCTCGCGGCTCACTCG
>NW_022900932.1:3318517-3350242 GCF_012274545.1 Fukomys damarensis
TGGACTCCCACTGGACTGTACCACCGCGGCAGGGGTGGCCGGGCGATGTGGGCGTGGGGGGCAGCGCCGATACGATGTGGGAGACTCGGCACGCACCCCTGTAGCTACTCATAGTGGGAGAGCCCGGTTTGCCAACAAACCTGGGTGGTCTCCGGGACAACCGCGCGGGCACTGGGGCGGGGGCAGGGGTAGCTGCGGGCTGGTGCTGCCCTCGTGAGCGCGAAGTCCGAGGGGGCCGCTTGATACGGGCCTGCCCCCATCACCTGGAACTACTTAGTGCAGGAAACGGGTCCAGGGCCGTACAGAGCCACCCAGGAGGGCCTTTCTCCCATTCTGCCGTGATCTGGGCTTCCCTATGACCCTGGGTCACTGGCCTTTCTTTTTCTTTTTCTTTCTTTTTTTTTTTGTATCGAGGATCGAACTGGTGACATTGCACTTGTGAGGCAGGCAGCGGAACCACTGAGCTAAAGCTCCTGAGTCTGTTCTTGACCTGAAGATCAGTAGTGCCCCCCCACCCGATCCGTGCCCCCCCCAGGGGAGAAAATAAAGTTGCTGCTCCACATTCTCCCACCCTTCTTCATTCCTCTGACTTGATTTCTTATTACAAAAATGTACTTTAAAAAACGAAAGATAGGGCCTGGGATTTAGCTCAGTGGTTCCGGCGCCTGCTCTGCAAGCGCAGGGACCCTATTTCGATCCCTGGTACCAAAAAAAAAAAAAAAAAAAAAGATAAGCTAATGCATGGTGGTGCAGGCCGGTAATCCCAGCACTCTGGAGGCTGAGGCAGGAGGGTAGATACTGCAAGGCCAGCTTGAAAGATGCAGTGAGATTTTTGTCTCTAAATAAGTATAAATAAATAAATAAAAGTAATACCTGTAAGAAACTGTTTTGACCAAGTTCTCATCTGACTTTTGCCTGGTTGGTGTGGAGTGTGGGTGTTTCAAAGCTTTAAAGAGAAAAAATTATGAAAAGCTCTGAGATGGTTTCTGCCTTAAAACGTCCATTTAACCCTGAGGCCCAGGAAGATGTGAGGAAATGGCTTAGAAAGGTTACTGTTTACACACACTAAGGGTATCTCGAAGAAATGCATAGGAAACCTACTTCCTTCTCCACCTGTACTGAAATTTCCCTCAGAGCTACCAGAAGTCCCGCCGGAAGTAGGAGGAAGTTGCAAGGTGACTTCAGTAGAGTTTGATGAAATGCTTCATTATTATATAGGGAAGTACTTAGACTGGGCTAGATTTCGCATTTAAAAGAAAAAAAAAATCTGAGATTGGGCATTTTCGCATTGAGGAGAAAGCTTCTAGGGTAACACAAGTTTGTTTCTCACCCGAAAATGGCCGTGCTGTGAAACTTTCCTGACCACTGCCTGAAATTCCCGTAGGAGTTCATTAGCGTCCATGAAATAATCTCTTTAAGTGTCCTTTTAGGATCCATCCAGATTTTTCTGGGAGGGTCACTCAGAGGAAAGAAGAGAAAGAGTCCAGAGTAGTAGACAAAAACAAAATTAGCTTTCCCAGGGTCATACTGGGTACAGTGGTTCATGATCTTTATCATTAATTGTTATCAGAACCAACCACAAAAAAGTTAGGGGCTGGGGGAACAGCAAGATGATGGGAGAGATAAGCCCTCCTTCCCTTTAGGGTCTTAGTTAATAACTGATTTCTGTGTAATGATTTACACAATGTTCTACATCACAAATCCATATGCTCTGAACACAATCCTCCCTATTCAATAGGCAAGGCAGGTGTTATATTGGGCCATTTAATTGGTGAGCAAGGGGATCCGAGAGCTCAGGGAAGGTAAGCAAGGTCTTGGCTCTTGGTCATATACATTTTCTTAATTCACACCACCTGCAGGACTGGCTGAGACGCAGTCCATGCACAAGGAAAAGTACAACTAACATTATGGCATGGTAAGCACGAGGGTTGGTGTTACAAACAAAAACTGAGGAGGTCAGAGAAAAGCTAACAGATCTGCCAGCTGTCTGGGTCAATTCAAACCCAGCCTTTAGCCGGGGTCTTAAGAGAATCTGTATGTCACCAGGACTCTGGAGCCAGGTCTCTGGTTTAGCCTGCCTCTCACCCTCAGAACCCCTTTAAACTCTCTTCATGGGTGAAATTGGATTTTCTACATATGTCTATTATTTAGCAGGAATGTCCCTCCATGGTAACCTAATACCTTTACCCTATTAAAGTGCACATACCTCAAAAGACCCATAAGGCAAGTATTTCTTAAGCAACTCCTGCGCAGAAGCAAAAGCCCTGGTTCCACTCATACATTAAAGAATGGCCAAAGCTGTCCAGCCTGAGTTTCCTCTTTATTCTAAGATTTTGTATATTATTTTTACCTCCTGTTCACAATAGGCACATTTCTGTTTTAATACTAAAGTCTAATTTCCCATTCTTAAATCTTTTTCTGTTTTGGTTTTCTTTGATTTTTGTTTGTTCTTGGTTATGGTTTTGGGGTTTTTGTTTTTTGGTTTTGGTTTTCGGTTTTTGGTACCGGGCATCGATCTCGGGTCCTTACACTTGCCAGACAGGCAGTGGAACCACTGAGCTAAATCCCTGGCCCTTATTTTTCTGTTTTTTTTTTTTTTTTTTTTTTTTTTTTTTTTTTTTTTTTTTTTTTTTTTTTTTTTTTTTTTTTTTGAGACTGGGTCTCACTATGTAGTCCAGGCTGGCCTCAGATTCGGGGTGATCCTTCTGCCTCAGCCTCCTGAGTGGTGAGATTACAGGCATGTGCCACCACACCCAATGTCCCATTCTCAAACCTGTGGGCAGAATTACTGTTCTAGAAGGAAAGAGCATCCTGAATTTGTTGGCACACCTCTGTAAACCCGTATGGTACTTCCACCCAGTTTGAGAAGCAATCTATGGGAATTTCAGGCTTGCAACTAGAATTTTCCTAATTCTCACCCATTCCTGCACATAAATGAGTTTGAACCTAATCCCAGTAGTATGATCTAGTCTCATTAAATACTATTCTGTGTACAGTGTGCCCTCAAAATCAAATTATGAAAAGTTGGTCTTATCCACAAGGACACTCTGAAAGGAAGGGCAATAAAGATAAAGATAAAGATATAAGAAGCATATTTATAGGTAGCTGTAAGAGGTACAGAGATCTTAAGAGAAATCCTGGATACAGATCAGCTAGCTATAACAAAGCAAAAATGAAAATGTATCGTTTTACAAACCAACATCTGAGGCTCAGTGAGGTTAAATGACCTGGCTAAGGTCACCGCCAGTTTATGGAAAATTCAGGAGAAAAATCCATATTGCAGTCTGTTTAGTCCGTCATGTATAGATGATGCAGGGGTAAAAGCTAATAGTGTAAGTAAATACTTACATGTCCTAAAGAAAAATGTAAATGACAGGCTGTATAATGGAAAAAGGGATGAAGTTAAATAGAGGCCAAGACTGCGAGTATGGTCGCATCTCCTAGAAGATAAAACAGTCACCTAAAGTGCAGGGTGATGTTAATGCAGGCTGGGGCCCCTAAATGGAACCATTTGGAGCCCTGTAAACTGGGACTGACTTCACTACGGCCTACGTTAAGGGGCAGAACCGCATGTCAAAACTATTTGCTTCAGTCTCTTGACGGATGTGTTTTCTTCCCTCGACCCCAAGAGGAGCAGGAGAAGGGCTGAGGTAATCTGGGGGCCGGCAGGCAGTGCTCTTTTGAAATTCAGAGAGAAGTTTGATGGATGGGGAAACCATTCAAATCTTCAGGGACAGGAGGCTCAACACAGAGGACAAAGCAGATTCTGGGAACTGTGTTCACTCCCTGCTTCTCAGGCTCGTTCAGTCCACCAGCAACACTGAGCACGCTCCTGCTCCTTCCTACCCCAGGGTCTTTGCACAGTCTGTTCTTTCCACCTACCACGCTTCTCCCTGTTCTAACACCCCTCCCATCTCCTCCACTCCCTCTCATCCTGCCGATCTCACTCATAGAGGCTAACTTCCTCAGAGAAACTTCTGTGGTTCTCTATTAGCTTTTCCAACACTCTGTACATTATTTTCAGAGCACTCATTACACTCTGAAATCACATTTCTTTGCCTTTTTTTTTTTTTTTTTTTTGAGACAGGGTGTCACTGTGTAGCCCAGGCTGGCCTTGAACTTACAGCGATCTTCCTCCCTCAGCCTCCCAAGTGCTGGGATTACAGGTGTGTGCCACCATTTCTTTGCACAATGAACCCTTATGGAAATATCTGTCTCTCCCAGGAGAAAAGGAAGGATCTCCAGGGCCCGGAGACACCAAGGTGCCCCTTGAACCGAAGGGTGGCAGTAGGGGGCAGTTGCACCACTGGAGAAATCCCTGCTGAAGGAGTTTTTCTCTCTTCAGAGCAGCCCAAGGTCAGCAGCAGCCGAAAGCCACAAAAACTGACTTTAAAAGTTCTCCTAAGAGCTGCATCTTTCCAGTTCCCAAAACAATCGCGCCTTGTGCCCCAGGACACGGCGTGCGTTACACACTTAAAGCAGTTTTCACAGAAACGCATTCAGTTGGGTTTACGCTCTGGGGAAAGCTGGCAAGATCTTTGTGAGTTTTTGAAAAAACTAGTTAGAAGGACAATTAAACCTTTATGGGCCCCAGAATGTACCTATGCAGACATAAATAAAGATCAGTCTTCATCACGGGAGAATCCGCTTTCTGGCAACAGATATATTTTCCTGCCACCGGAGCACAGAGTTGAGCTCGTGTCCGAGCACAATTCTGATTAGGGCAGGTGACAGGGGTCAGGCTGTGCAGTAAGAACTCTGACCCTCAGTTAGGCACAGGCTCTTTCTCAAAACGGACACATCGCAGGCCTTGGGCTTAGCTGGTCTGAAATAAATCACACAAACTCCCAGAGCCTTTCCAGAAAGCTGCCAGGATTTTAGGCCAAGAAAGCTCATCTTGCTCTTGTGTTGCTTTGGGCCAAAATGGTCCATTTGTCAGAGTCCCCACTCCTCTTACAACACAATACAATGCATTCACATATTTACAGTGGGCACAGTGTCCTTGAATGGTCCGCCTGATTTTTTTTTTTAATCCAATAATATCATTAAATGCACCAGGGGGCTCTCTTCTTAAACGTTTGAGTGAAGCCTTTTGTTAAGTGAGGCTGTCTTTTGTAAGACAAATAATCAGCAACCAATTTGTTTTCGAAATCTGAAATTTCACATAGGAGATTTTCTTAAACCAGGGCCCACTTGAGGGCCCGTTTTCTTTTATTTTTCTCTGACTTTGGCAAAGGCAAGCTTGTTCTGAACGGACATTATTGGGTAGGGATGAAGGAATCTCAACACTTGAGAAATCAGTTTCAGTGATTCGTGTCATCCACAATTCTCTAAAATTTGCCAAGAGTGAAGTACAATGATCTGACAAAAAATAAATAAATAAATAAATAAATAAAACAAAAATCCAACCTCCTAGTCTTGACAGCCTTTCTATTTGAAGTCAGTCCCAAAGGGAATGCAGAAAATATTCGAGGGAACATCATTGTAGGGTTTTTTTTAAATTGTGGTAAAATGGCATAAGATGGATTATTTTTGCCATTATAAGTGTATAATTCAGTGACATGAAATAAATTAAATTCACAATGTTGTGTTACCATTGCCATGTACCCCAAACCCCTTTCCCATCCCCAACTAAAACTCCTCACTCATTGGACAATAACTCACCCTTCCGTGCTCCCTCCAGCCCCCGGTAACCTCTACTTTCTGTCTCTGCAAACTGTTTCACACTTCGGTTTTTCTCTGGGGCTTTTTCTTCCCCATGGTGTGGGGAGAGACGTGGTCATCCTCTTCTCCTGGGCCAACAGCACCTCTGAGGGGAAGCTGGGCTCCCAGGAACAGTTTGAACTTGCAGAGGGGCTGCAGCCCCCAGCGGGAACAAAGGGAGGTCCCTGGGTCTGAGTTTCTGTTAAGTGCTCAGGAATGGCAGGAATTTTCTGCCCTCAATAGTCTGAGGGAGTGGGACCGCCTCAGCTCCGTGGCTGTTTGGGGGTCTGCAGCTTCACTGCAGAGGCCCACACCTGAGCTCTGGCCAGGGTAGGAGAAATGGGAATGCAAGCCAAGACCTGGAGGACTCTCGTGGGCATCCTCAAGCCCCGTGCTGTGGGACACAGGTGGAGCCACTCACAGGCTCTGCAGAATTAACATCTCTTGTACCCACCTGCAGCCCACAGAGGCACACGAAGACTGACTCACCTCCTTCACTTGAATTTTACTAGTTTATAATACTTGGAAACTCAAAGCAGCTTCTCCTACCACCACCAGTCAGGGAAGCAGGCCAATCAGCTTGTGAAATAACTGGGTTTTTGTCACCTCAAGAACTATTTGGGGACTCCAGGTTTCCCCACCCCAACTACAGGACTGTAAGGACACCCATAGCAGGGTAAGTTCGTGGCTCAGAGACACAGTAAACTACAGCGTGAAAGGGAACCACCTTGAAGGCAGGAGGCCTGGGCTCCTTGGCTGCCCAATTCCTAGCGACCCTGGATCAGGTCACTTCTCATTGTTTCCCTCACATCGGGTGGAATTTATGTGTGCAGTGGGGAAGGGTAGGAGGCAGGGAAACACGGTCTTGCTACGCAGTTCAGGCTGAACTCAAATTTATTATGTAGCCCAGGCTACAGCAGTCCTCCTGCCTCAGCCTCCTGAGTGCTGGGATTACAGGTGTGCACCACCATGCCCGGCTGAAAGCAGAACTTTCTGATGTCTGGGATTCCTATTAAATTTTTAAACATTTTTGGAGACAGAATCTTGCTACCTATTCCAGGCTGGCTTTGAATTTATGGCGATTCTCCTGCATCAGCCTCCCAAGCACTGGGACTGATTACAGGTGTGCACCTCTATACCAAGCTCTGAGATTCTTGAAACAGGGCATGCTGTCATTTGTTTCCTACAGATGTTGGCATTCGTGGAAAAAATGGCTACAGGAAACAGAGAGATTTGGGGGAAGAGGAGGAGAGTGGGTGAGTGTGTTTTTAGGACAGATTAACAACAGAATATTAGCTGGATCCTTAGAAAGAAGTATTCAGCAAGTGGTTGGAAACGAGCAGCTGGAGTTAAGGAGAGAGGCTGAGATTCATGGGTAGCAAAAATGGAGTTAGAGTCGTGGTTGGTAGGAGAAATACTAATAACAAAAACAGGGAGTGCAAATCAAGTGCTTACCGGTAGTCTGGCCCTTGGGTGAGACAGGAGCAATCTCAGAGATGTGCTTGTATCATTCACGCAACCCTACAACACAGAAAGTTCTACATTCTCTTTGCAGATGAGACAGATTTAAGTGCCTTGTCCCAGGTCGGTCGGACAGCAGACTACTGGTGAGACAGAAGCTTGTGCCCAGGGAGTCCAACTTCAGATCCCTTGGCTGGTGTTTTATCTCAGCTTCTGAAATCACGGAGGTGGAGGAGGATGGGAGAAAAGAAAAGCTGGTGGAGGATAGAAACTTGAAGAAAGTACTCCTCTTTTTCAAATCGGTCGTGATCTGACCAGAATCTGAGACGATGATGTGGGTTAGGGACAGAGAACCATCTGGGTGAGTCTAGTCGTAGCCAGCCAGAGCCCGGAACTCAAAACCAAACTGTGTGCTTCCCGGACCACCTCAGGAATCACCTCCCCAGAGCAGCCTTTCCTGATCTCCCCTCTCGTAAGTCGGGCAAGGAAACATCTCACTCCCTTTTACGTAGTTTGTGGTTGACACCAGTATAGAATGTGAAATCGGCACTTCTGGAGGTTACGAAGGAGTGTCAGCGATCTTGAACCCATGTTACTATGTGCATATTTGAGTTAATTTAGCCTAACTACAATAAACGGTCTCTTCATTTTTCTTTAATTTTAATTATTTTATTAGTACAAGTTCGCAATACATGTAATATTTCCATTTCTTGTGTAGAGTTGTTACATGTACGTAAACATCTTAATTCCATTTTCCATTCCCTTACCTTCCGCCCCATCTCTTGAGCCCCTTCTCATTTGAGAAAATGCTATTTTCCTATTCTGTTTCCTTTTGTTATATAGAGGCAGCCCAGCTCATTTTTTAAAAACTTTTTTAAAATTTATTTATTTATTTTGATACCTGGAATCGAACTCAGGTCCTAAGGCTTGTGAGGCACGCGGCGGAGCCATTGAGCTAAATCCCCGGCCCGGCCCAGCCCAGCTCAACCCAGTTCCATGGAGAAGTCCAATTGGTCTCGAGGTCCAATCTCCCTTACAGTGATTGGTTCGGGGAAAAGCACACGACACAGCGGGGCCAATGAGGTACGAGAGAGACGGAGTGTTCCTCACTGTCCTTCTGCCCAGGCCCCAGGCACAGTCTTGTTCTGTAGTTTGCGCTCAGAGTGTATGAGAACGTCGGACCACGAGATCCTCACTACCAGCAGAGAGGCGGGGAACCCCTGACCCTCAGCCTGCTGCCGCAGTGTCCCCATCATTGAGGCGATGCGTTCCTTATGGTTCAAGCCAGCTTGATTTGGAGCGCTTGCGACTCCCCAGCCTCTGCTGGAATGTGAGCGCCACGAAGGCTCAAACTGCACCTGCCTCCTTCGCTGTGTACCCCCTGCCCTTCCACAGAATCAAGCAGACCGCAAGGACGGTGCAGCTGGACACTTTTAAAATCACCAACCCCTAATCTCCTTGCTTTTCTGCTCTATAAGGGAAAAAGAAACAGCAGTGACTGTTAGCTAACAGCAGTAGGTGTCCCTCTAATTAGGTCAGACACTGTCTAGTGCGCCCAGCGAGGATCTTGTCTCTATGAGGCATTTGTCCCTAGAGGGGCTTTGATGCCTCCCTCAGTCGAACCTGGAGCATGGACACCCAGGAAGACTCGGCCCAAATAAAACGTAGGCTTAGCCAATGACTGAGATGGGGACTTAGTATGAAAGATAATATATCTTTGTTTTGTTTGGTTTGGTTGTTGGTACTGGGGATCAAATTCAGGGCCTTGCATTTTCTAGACAGGTGCAGTGTCACTGAGCTAAATCCTCGGCCTTGTTTGTTTTCAGATGGAGTCGAGCTATGTTGTTTAGGCTGGTTTTGAAATCACTATGTAGCCTAGGTCGGCCTTGAACTTATGGAGATCCTCCTGCCTCAGCCTCCCAAATATTGGGATTACAAGTGTGCATCACCACACCCAGCTCAAAATTTTGTTTTTTTGTGCTGGAGGTTGAACCCAGGGCTTCGTGCATGCTAAGCACATGTTTTACCACTGAGCTCTCCTCAGCCCTAGCACTTTTCTTTAAAAGAACAGTGTACTATCTTCGTAATAGTTGAGGGATGTTTAATGTTGGGTGTTTGGTGAGTAAATTATGGGAAATTCAAGATTATAACCCCAGAGGCCTCCGGCATGGAGAACTCCATGTGCGCCCCTCTTTAGACAATGGCTGAGATGACGACACTTTCATTTCCTGGGGAGAGTCTTTCTAAAAACTCCAAATTACTGAATGAGAAATACAAAACAGTGGCAAGCTTCACCATTCCTTTATATGGCATTCTGTAGCTCTCGCCTATGCTTTTTACATATTTTATTTCTTTTAAAATCCACTTTAAGAGCCGGGGATTTAGCTCAGTGGTGCTGCCACCTGCCTTGCAAGCACCAGGACCCAAGTTTGATCCCCGGCAACAAAATAAATAAATAAATAAATAAATCAAATAAAATCCTCTTTGGAGGGGAAGGGGAATTAAAGAGGATTAAGATGTGTGATGTATATGTACTTACTCCTTAAGATGAACGTAAACATTACATACTGCAACCATCTACCAATATAAAAGAAAATAAAAGAAAACCTACTTTGTTGAGGTATAATTTTCATAAATAAAATGTGCAAATTTTAAGCCTACACTTTGATGACTTTTGGAAAAATATTACCCATGCAATCACCGCCAAAACCAAACAAAATATTTCCATGGCCTCCCCAAATTTGTGTCTTTTGTTTATTTATTTTTGTTTTGGTTTTTTGTTTGTTTTTTTTTGAGACAAGTCTCTGTGTAGTTCAGGCTGGCCTTGAACTCAAAGTGATCCTCCTGCCTCAGCCTCCTGCTGAGTGCTGAGATTATAAGGCGTGCACCACCAGGCCCAGCTTCCTTGGTTTTTTGGGGTTTTTTTAGACAGGGTCTCACTATGTAGTTGAGACTGACCTGGAACTCACTATGTAGCCCAGGGTGGTCTCGAACTCACAGCGATCATCCTGCCTCAGCCTCCCGAGTGCTGGGATTACAGGCGTGCACCACCATGCCTGGCCATGCCCAGCTTTCTTTGTGCTCATTTCCAGTCACTGTCCATCTTCTTATCCCAGGCAACCATTGACCTGTTGTTATCTGTTACTAGAGGTTCGCTTCATAAGTTCTAAAACTTTATTTAAGTGAAATTATACAGTACCGTAGTTGTTTTAGTTAGCAAGGATTCCCATAAAATGCCACAGACCTGGTGGCTAAGCAACAGAAACTTATTTTCAGTCCTAGAGACTGGAGGTTCAGGATCACGGTGTCAGCAGGTTTGGCTTCTCCTGTGACCTCTCTCTCTTTGGCTCGTCTCGCGGCGTCCTCCTATGACATCGCCTCAGTGCACATGCATCCCTGCTGCTTCTCCCTCTTTGGCTAAGGACAGCGGTCCTGTGGATTAAGGTCCCGTTCTCTGAAGTAGCAGGTGTGTGGTGGTTTTGCATTGTGCTCTCAATTTGTACGACCCTGATGCCCATTAATGTTGTCCATCTTCCCCGGTCCTTATTTGTCCTCCAGATGTCTCATCTGTAAAGTACCTGTGCACATTTTTGCCTTGGAAGGGATGCTAGGGATGGAACCTTGTGCTAGGCAAGTGCTTTACCCCTGAGCTACATCCCCGGCCTCTTATTTACGATCCTTGTTCTTTAAAGACTTTTTAAAACAGCAGATTTGGTTTTGCAGCAAAATTGAGAGAATACAGTGATTTCCCATATGCTCCTGTCCCACATTACTGTCCTCTGTATTCACTGTACCACAATTGGGCCACCACTTACACATCACAATGACCCCAAAACTACAGGTAGGGTTCGAGTTTGCTCTTGGAGTGGGGTTTGGACAAAGGTTTAGTGACAGGGTCCTGTCCTTACATGATCGTACAGGATGTTCTCACTGCCCTAAAAGTCCCGTATTCTGCCTATTCACCACCCCCTCATCTTTCTTTCAACTGACGTTGGCAACAGATTTTCATAATGTTCCTTAAAATGTTCTTTTATTACCTGTGAAATCACTAGTGAAGTCACTTCTCTTGTTCTTGACACTGATCATCTGTGTCCTTTCTCTTCTGTCCCCACTTGTGTGGCTTGAGTTCCCTCAGTTTTATTGAAACCCTCACAGAGCTGGCTTTGGACTTCATTGGTTTTTCTCCATTGCTTTCAGTATTCTACTTCATTAATTTCTGCTCTAATCTTTATTTTTTCCCGACCTCTGCCCATTTCAGGTTCCATTTGCCCTTCTTTTTTCCAGTTCCTTAAGGGGAAGCTGAAGCCATTGTTTTGAGAACTTTCAGGCACTGATTTAGTGACCCCAATTTTTTTTTTTTTGGTACCGGGGATCGAACTCAGGTCCTTGCGCTTGTGAGGCAGGCCACCGAACCGCTGAGCTAAATCCCCAGCCCTGGCCCAAATTTTTATATGTTGTGTTTTTGTTTTTATTCCATCCAAAATACATTCTAATTTCCCTTTTATATTTTTCTTTGACCCATAAGCTATTTAAAAGCATATTATCACGATTCCAAATATTTGGGGGATATTCCAAGAATCTTTCTATGATTGACTTCTAATTTAATTCCATTGTGGTGAGAGAACACACTTTTTATGACTTGGATCTTTTTAAATTTATTGAGACTTGTTTTATGGTCCAGAATATAGCCTATTTTGGTAAATGTTCCTTGAGCATTGAAGAAGATTGTGTACTCTGCTGCTGTTGGATGAAAGACTCTATAAATGTCAGGTCAAGTTGATTGATGGTGTTATTCAAATCTCTATAGCCTTGTTTATTTTCTTACCTACTTATATGTCAGTTATTTTGAGGGAGAATTGAAACTGCCAAATATAATTATGATTTTTTTTTTTTTTTTGGTTCCGGAGATCGAACTCAGGACTTTGTGCTTGTGAGGTAGGCACGGCGCCACTGAGCTAAATCCCCAGCCCTATAATTATGATTTGTATATTTTTCTTTATAATTATTTCCATTTTCACTTCATGTATTTTGAAGCTGTGTTATTATGTGAACACAACTTTAGAATTTTGATGAATTGATTCCTTTATCATTATGAAATGATCTTTGTTATGCAAGTAATATCCTTTGTGCTGAAATCTTTGCTTGATATTAATATTGTCTTTCCATCTTTCTTTTGTTTCATGTTGGCATAGTGTATCTTTGCCATCCTTTAATTTTTTAACATATCTGGTCTCTATATTTAAAGTGTGCCTCTTATAAGCACCATATAATTTACTCTTGCTTTTTTATCCAAACTGATAATCTCTGCCTTTTAATTAGAGCATTTAAATCATTTACTTTTATTTTTCACCTCAAAGAAATACGGGGTGGCTGTTTTGTTTTGTGTTAGTTGCGGTAAGATACACATAGCATTTACCATCCCGACCATTTTTAAGCATACAGTTTGGCATGCTAAGTATATTCACATTATTCACCAATCTCTACCAATCTCCAGAACATCTTTATCTTGTAAAATTGAAATCCTATACCCCTTAAATCACTCCCTGCTTCCCCACCACCACCCTGTTTCTGTGAGTTTGGCTACTCCAGAGAGCTCTTTTATATGGAATTATACCACATAGACCATTATTTCCTCTTTTTTTTTTTTTTAATTGAGGAATGGTTTCATTATGTTGTGCAGGCGGATCTGGAAATGTTGGCCTTTCCTGACCCTTCTGCCTTAGGCTCCCAAATAGCTCAGACGACAGGAACACACACCACGGCCAGTCAAGATTCACTTTTTTTGTTTTTAACTGAAAAGTGAACTCAATTCATTTCACACTCAGCTACAGAACCAGACCTTTTCAGTTTAGTTTTTGTTTTGACTTAGAGATAAGGTCTTGCTAAATCACCGCGCTGTCCGGGCTGGACTTGAATTCACAACCCTCCTGCCTCTGGCTCCCAGAGTGTTAGGATTACGTGTATGCGCCATCACATCCAGTTCGGAATGTATTTTTAATACGATTAACAGATTTCATCTTTTTTTTTCTATATTTGTTCCATTTCTTTTTTTAAATCTTTTGGGTTAAATGATTTTTTATGATTGCATTTTATTTCCACTCTTCATTTAATAGCTATAATTTATCGCTCAGTTGTTTTAGCGTCTGCTCCAGGGCTAACAATATAGGAGTGTCTTATCACAACCTGCCTTCTGTGGACCTTACCACGGTATATTTCCCCTGCTCCCCTTCTGACCTTTTGGCATTGTTACACTTTTTACTCATATGTGTTGTAAGTCAGGCATTATCCACTCTTTGTTTAAGCAGTCAATTATCTTTGAAAAAGATATAGACAGCTTTTTAAAACCTTGTGTTTTGCTTCTTGTTTCCATTTAGTATCGTTGTCCTTCTGCTTAAGGATTCTCTTTTCTTTTTCTTTCTTTCTTTTTTTTTTTTTTTTTGAGACAGGGTCTCTCAGTGTAGCTCAGACTGGCCTTGACCTCATCATATAGTCCAAGTTGGCCTCATTCTCATGGCAATCCTCCTGCTTCAGCCTCCTGAGTACTGGGATTACAGGCCTGCACCACCATACCCAGCTAGGATTTTCTTTAATAATTTCCTAAAGTGCAATTCTGCTGGTGGTGAATTCTTCCAACCTCTGTGTGTCTGAAATATCATTATGATACTTTTTAAAAGATATTTTTCCTGGATTTAGATTTAAAACTTAGATTGACAGGTTGGTTTTTGTTTGTTTTGAGCACTTAAAATATCTTTTTATATGATCTTTTCACATGTATTGTTTCCCGTGAGAAATCTGTTATCCTTACATTTATTCCTCAGTACATAATGTGCCCCCCCACACTTTCTAAGCTTGCTTCTAAGGTTTTCCCTTTATCATTTGCATTGAGAAATTTGATTTTTGGTGCATTCATGTAATTTTTTTCTCTTTTTAGGGGGACAGGTTTGTTTGGCTTACAGTTCATAGAGGTTTTAGCCCATAATCAGCTGACTCCAAAACAGGGATGACAGACAGGCCTGGCAGAGCGGAAACAACACGGCACACACAAAGCAGCAAAGGTAACAAGAAAGAATTATCAGTGTCTCCCTGCCCCTTTTATTTTACTCAGACTACTTAGGGCAGGCAGCAGTCACACCCTTAATCCTAGTGCCCTTGAGCCTACCATTGCATCATGAAGCAAGTCCAGATTCACACATGACCACTTGAGGCTTTGAGGGGACATCCAGCCCCATACCTTAACATTCTGTCCCTGGCCACTCAAGCACTCACGTACATTCCTTTATGGAAAAGGCATCTGGTCATCTCGAAGGTTACTGAAGTCCTAACAGTTTCAGCATTGCTGAAAAGTGCACGTCCAAAGTCTCCTCTGAGATTTATGGCAAACACTTAAGAACAAGCCCCTGTACAAATGAAAAGAAAGTCAAACACTTCCAACATTCAAGGACACAAGACAGACATTACCATTCTAAACGGTACAAACAGGAAGATGCCAAAGAATGCGACCAGAGTAAGTCCAATAATTACATTCCCCAGTTCCACTTCCGAAATTTGAGGCAATCTGTGGCGAGCTGTGAGCTCCAAAGGGCTTGGGTGGCTCCGCCCCTGAGGCACTTTAGGTGGTTGTAGCTCCCCGGCTTCTCTCTTGGGCTGGCTCTGCTTCCCCCTTGCAGTTTTCCTCAGATGCCCATGCTCCTGGCAACTGGCCTTGACCTCATCATATAGTCCAAGTTGGCCTCATTCTCATGGCAATCCTCCTGCTTCAGCCTCCTGAGTACTGGGATTACAGGCCTGCACCACCATACCCAGCTAGGATTTTCTTTAATAATTTCCTAAAGTGCAATTCTGCTGGTGGTGAATTCTTCCAACCTCTGTGTGTCTGAAATATCATTATGATACTTTTTAAAAGATATTTTTCCTGGATTTAGATTTAAAACTTAGATTGACAGGTTGGTTTTTGTTTGTTTTGAGCACTTAAAATATCTTTTTATATGATCTTTTCACATGTATTGTTTCCCGTGAGAAATCTGTTATCCTTACATTTATTCCTCAGTACATAATGTGCCCCCCCACACTTTCTAAGCTTGCTTCTAAGGTTTTCCCTTTATCATTTGCATTGAGAAATTTGATTTTTGGTGCATTCATGTAATTTTTTTCTCTTTTTAGGGGGACAGGTTTGTTTGGCTTACAGTTCATAGAGGTTTTAGCCCATAATCAGCTGACTCCAAGACAGGGATGACAGACAGGCCTGGCAGAGCGGAAACAACACGGCACACACAAAGCAGCAAAGGTAACAAGAAAGAATTATCAGTGTCTCCCTGCCCCTTTTATTTTACTCAGACTACTTAGGGCAGGCAGCAGTCACACCCTTAATCCTAGTGCCCTTGAGCCTACCATTGCATCATGAAGCAAGTCCAGATTCACACATGACCACTTGAGGCTTTGAGGGGACATCCAGCCCCATACCTTAACATTCTGTCCCTGGCCACTCAAGCACTCACGTACATTCCTTTATGGAAAAGGCATCTGGTCATCTCGAAGGTTACTGAAGTCCTAACAGTTTCAGCATTGCTGAAAAGTGCACGTCCAAAGTCTCCTCTGAGATTTATGGCAAACACTTAAGAACAAGCCCCTGTACAAATGAAAAGAAAGTCAAACACTTCCAACATTCAAGGACACAAGACAGACATTACCATTCTAAACGGTACAAACAGGAAGATGCCAAAGAATGCGACCAGAGTAAGTCCAATAATTACATTCCCCAGTTCCACTTCCGAAATTTGAGGCAATCTGTGGCGAGCTGTGAGCTCCAAAGGGCTTGGGTGGCTCCGCCCCTGAGGCACTTTAGGTGGTTGTAGCTCCCCGGCTTCTCTCTTGGGCTGGCTCTGCTTCCCCCTTGCAGTTTTCCTCAGACGCCCATGCTCCTGGCTTCTCCAAACTTCTGGGGTCTCCAGTGCACCTTCGGCTTCACACTCACAGCTTCACACACTGCCCTCTCGGGCACCCTGCAGGCCTTCCAGGCCTTCTGAAATCTGGGCAGAAGCCTTCCTCTCCCACAACTCTCGCATTCTGCATGCGCCTAAAACCAGCGCCACACGGATGATGCCGAGGTCTGCTGCCAGCTGGAGCCGTAGCAGCCGCCTTCCCTCTCTCTCGGCTGTAGGGGTTGAGTGCCTGGATTGCTGAGCACTGAATCCAATTCTGATGAACAGCTTCCCTAGGCCGCCACCACTCCGAACGTAGTGCTCTGGGGCTTCCTCCTCAAAGCAAAGTCCTTCACTTTTGCAAATTGGAGGCTGCAAAGGGTGAAGTGCTGCTTCCTGTGACACCCTCGGGAGATCTTTTCTGTTCTCCTGGTCCTTCTCAGCAATCAAGATCTGCTCTTCTCCATCTTTGAGTCCACAGCTTTACTGGTGCTTCCTTTCTGACCCAACTCAAAACATTTCAAATCATCCTTCTGGTCTCTTTGCTCTTGATTCTCCACAATAGATCTGGCTAAAAGCCCCCAGCAGTAGCCATGCCACTGCCTCAGTATTCGACTGCCTTGAAAGGTCTTCTGTAAGATGAATCAGTCCGCCGCCCCTAATCTCGGTCTCAGGCAGTCTCTGGACATGAGCAAAACGCAGACAAACATTCTGCCGAGCCATAACACACATCGTCTGGAGTCCAGCAACGGCCGGACCACCGAGCCGGTCTCTTCCCTGTTTCTGGGCCTCTGCGCTCTGACCAGAATCTCCAGCTCGCACGGTGCAGCCAGCCTCTCCCGACCTGGTCTCCCCTTCCCACAAGCGGCTCGGAGGCTTTGGAGCCACGCGGCCTGGTGATGTCAGAGCGAGGACCCCGCGGCTCTGCTGCCACATCTCTGCGTTAGTCACCCGTTCTCCCACTGAGACAAACTCCTGAGGCCTGAAGTTAGAAGGGAAGGGGTTTGTTCGTCCATAGACGCTTCAGTCCGCGGTCAGCCGACTCCAGGGCGGGAAGACAAACAGGCGTGCACAGCAGGAGCAACAGGGCGCACACAAGGCAGCAAAAGGAACAAGAGAGCTCGTGTAATTTCCTGTTTGCGAGGTCCACTGAACTTCTCGGATCTGTGAGTTTAGAGTTTTTATCAAATTTAGAAATTTTGGGCCAGGATTTAGCTCAGTGGTTCCGCCACCTGCCTTGCAAGCGCAAGGGCCCAAGTTCGATCCCCGGTGCACCCCACTGCAAAAAAAATAGAAATTTTCAGACAGTATTTATTAAAACAATTTTTCTATAGTCTCCTTTTTCAGGGATTCCAGTACATACATATCAGGCTGCTTGAAGTTGTCCTGTATCTTGCTGGTGCCCTTTTTACTTTTGAGCTTTTTTCTGTGTGTTTAATTTTGAATAGTTTCTATAGGTATGTCTTCCTGTTCACTGATTTCCTTCCCTGATATCACATTATCTAATCTCCCGATGTAATTTGCAACTCACTCATTGGTTTAGTTTTTGTTGTTGTTGTTTTGTTTTGCTTTTTTGTGGTACTGGAGTCTGAACCAAAGAGCCTTGAACACGCTAGGCAAACGCTCTTCTACTGACTTACATCCTCAATTCTCTCTTTATTTTTTGTTTTTTTGTCAAGATCTTGCTAAGTTTCCCAGGCTGGCCGTAAACTTGCCATCCTCCTGCCTCAGCCTCCTGAGTAGCTGGAATTGTAGTCATGCACCACTGGGCCTAGTACTCATTCATGTTATTCCTTGTGGTTTTCATCTCTAAAAGTTCCATTTGCTTTTTTTTTAATATAATGTATGTTTTTGAAATACAGTTATAATAACTTTTAATATCCTTGTCTGCTCACTCTAACACCTCTGTCACTTCTAGGTCATTTTTGTTTTGTTTTGTTTTGTTTTTTGAGACAGGGTCCCACTATGTAGTTCAGACTGCTCTGGAACTCACTGCGTAGTCCAGGCTTGTCTCGAACCCACAGCGATCCTCCTGCCTCAGCCTCCTGAGTGCTGGGATTACAGGCATGTGCCACCACGCCCGGATCTTCTAGGTCATTTTTGATTGACTAATTTTATTCTCTTCATTATGGGTTACATTTTTGCATGTCTGGTCATCTTTGATTACATGCCCAGTACTATGCACGGTACTTTAGTGAGTATGGGATATTTTAGTATTTCTGTAAATACTCTTGTGCTTTGCTATAGAATGTAATTAGATTACTTGGAAACAGTTTGATTTTTTTTATATACAAGCCAGGGCCTTGTGCATATTAGAGCCCCACCACTGAGCTATGTGCCCAGACATACTTTTGAAATTTTTTGTTTAGAGATAGGATTTCACTAAGTTACCTAGGCTAGGCTGGCCTTGAACTGGAGATCCTCCTGCCTCGGCTTCCCAAGTGCTGGGATTACAGACATGTGCCAGAAATGCCCAGCTTCTCTTCACTTTATCCTTTGTAACAACTACAGTAGTGCTGGACACATGGTTGATTTATTCAACATCTGTTTCTGGAATTAATTCACCTTTGTAAGCAATGATAGTAAATGATTACATTAAAATCCAATAACAAATTATTTTAATTCTTACTCAAATGAAAATATATTCATTTGTGAAATTGCGTGAAGAAGGATTTAAAATTTTTGTGACACACTATATAGAAATGGTTTTTAAATTTAAAAAAAAAATTTTTTTTTGTACCAGGGATCAAACTTAGGACTTTGTGCCTGCCAGGCAGGCAAGGCACTGCTGAGTTATTTTCCTGGCCCGGAAATGGTTTTTAAACGTGGACCTGCCTTCAATTATTTATTTTACAATGTTTTCTAACTTATAGAAAATGAAAAATGTAGAATCAGTAGCTCTACAGCAGAAACCATTTCCCCTGTCACTCGCAGTGTCTTCTGGAATGCCTGGGACATACTAAGTACTCAGTAGGTACACAAAGAATGATTGAATAGGGTGGGGGATTTAGCTCAGTGATTCCACCGCCTACCTTGCAAGCACAAGGACCTAAGTTCGAGTCCTGGTACTGAAAAAAAAACAATGATTGAATCAACAGAATGTTTTTTGGGTAGAATGCTTTTTTCCACACCAAACAAAATAATTTATTACATTGACATCTCCATCCAGGATACCTGTCTTTCCATTTTATAAATTGAAGCTGTATTGATTACAGGTTCTTGCTTCTTCTGGTCTCTTTATAATGTGTTATGTTGGCCCTCACTTCATAGCATTGTTTTGTTAGGTAGAGAGAGAGAGAAAGAACTGGAGATTGAAACCAAGGCCTTCACATCAAGCAATATCCCCAGCCCTTTTATCAGTGTTTATTTT
Source organism: Fukomys damarensis (assembly GCF_012274545.1). Taxonomy (NCBI): domain Eukaryota; kingdom Metazoa; phylum Chordata; class Mammalia; order Rodentia; family Bathyergidae; genus Fukomys; species Fukomys damarensis. Next base: position 3,337,970 of record NW_022900932.1, read on the forward strand.
GAGACAGGGTCTCCATAAGTTGTTAAATTATCCAGGCAGATTTTAAACTTGGGATCCTCCTGCCTCAGCCTCTCAGCGAGCTGGAATTGCGGGTGTCCCACTAAGCCTAGCTCTGAGTTGTAAAATTTAAGGAGTTCTGACTTGTACCTTTGGAGGCATCAGACTCACCTAATGCCTTGACTCCTGGCCTAATTCTGGGGGAATCTCGAGGCTGTCGCCCTTGTCCTCAAGCTCCCCATCTTGCTCTGACGCCTTCCTGTACCCGTCGCAACCTTACACGTCCTGCCAGTCCAGCTTCTCTGTGAAGCCTTCTCCTTCCCTGGGATCTCACCCTTCTGCCTGCTCCTTGAACGTCTTTTCCACTCACTTGGCATCTAACTGACGGTGCTGCTGTGTCATACTGTTCGTGTATATGTGGGAATGTCGGTCTCAACCCGCTTGTAGCCACTTTCAGAAGAGGGACTCAAGCCGGGCCTGGTGGTAAACACCTGTGTGATCCCAGCGCTCTGGGAGGCTGAGGCAGGAGGATCACATGTTTGAGCCTTGCCTGGGCAGTTGAGCAGCTTAGAGAGACCCCTGTCTCAAAAATGTTTGTAAAATATTTTCAAAACATAAAAAATAAAAAGGAGGCCTCCATGTACCCACCCTAGCGATAACAGTAATTGCAATAACTACCATTTATCGGGTGCTTACTGGGTACCAGGCCGTATTCTAGGATCTTTTTATGAATGAGTTCGGGTAATCGTCATCCCTTCTAACCTGGTAATGCCATATTATCCCACACTCCAGCTAAGAAAGTGGAGGCCCAGAGGAGCTGTCACTTTCCCAGGTTGCCAGCACCGCTAGGATTCAAATTCAACCTTTCTGGCTCTAGGAGCTGAGCCCACAACTACCACGCTCGCCCATGGCACTGGGGTGCAGTAGATGTTCTTGAAATATTTGTTCGGGGATGATGAGCGTTGAACCTAGGACTTCACGAATGCTAGACGAGGGCTCTGTACTGCGCTGCACCCCCAACGCCATTTCTGGGAAATGAAGGAAAACGCAGAGGCGTGGTCTCAGCACCCTAGACCCCCTCCTGCTGCTTTCCCTCCCTGCTCCTCTGTTTCCGTCACTCCGGAACATGGTTGCTGTTGACCCAAGACGGAGTTCCGCTGTGGTCCAGGGGGAAGGGAACAGCTAGGAAGTGGGTGCTTTCACCCCTCTTCCACTTTCCTTCCTTGCCGCTTGGGCAGAGAGCAAGTCGGGGCAGTTCGCTCGGAGAAGCGGCCTGCAAATGCGAGTGGAGCAGGGAGAAGCACAAGTTGGTAGCGGGGGCAGCAACATCCGCAGGCTGGCTGGTGTCTGGGGCCGTCGCCTCTCCAGGCTCAGTCAACCGGATGTCCCTTTAGCTTGCCGGAATTTGGCTGGATTTACAGAGATAAGCTCAACCTGACCTTTAATTCCCCAAATGTAATTTATGGGCTTGCCTCCTGTGTGCTGCAACACGTCTGGCTCTCTGAAATCTGGTAATTATTTATGTAAACACAGCATCCTGCCTTTGTGGATTATAATTGCACTTGAACAGCAAGAAGCAAGGGCTTACCCAGTTGGGTTTGCACTGAAACCCTCCTTTTGAAAACACTCACCTGAGTCTTTGAAATCTTCCCTGTGGCTCATGGACAGCTTTAACCAGACGGATTTTCTTTTTCCTGTTCTTCCAGCAGGCCTGGGCAAATTTACAGTAGGTTCTGTAGGCCCTCGCAAAGGATGGGGTGGATGAAGGTGGATGAAGGCCCCCTACCGTCGTGGCCAGACCCAAGCCGAGAGGCACGAGGCCTGCTCCGGTCCCCTCATTATCTGCTGGAACATGAATTTTACATCCCTGCTAAGAATAAACAGGATTAGGAATTTTATGCTGTTTGGAAAAGAGGAGAGGTGGCCCAGCCCGAAGAGAAAGGTCTTTGCTTTTTATTCATGCTGCGAGTTCCCCGGGAGCCGTCGCTGTACACACACACAGGAGAGCCAGAGGATTAGGGAAAGAAAATGAGTTTGATTGAACCCGATGGTTCGGGAAGCACTCCCAGGAGGCCACTGGGGGAGATGAATCTGCAACTTTAAATAACATTAATTTCTGAAAGGCCCAAATTGTTTCCTAAATTACTGCACGGAACTCCTAGCTTTCAACTATTTTTATGGCACCTCTCCTGGAGGCAGGCAGGAGCCGCTTCCTTCTGATGAACCAGCTTTGGAGAAATTCTTCATGCTGAGAGCAGCAGAGAGCCGGGAATCTGTTTCCCAAAGGAAAAAGATATCTTTAAGAATCAAGGTATCCTAGGGCCTGGGATTTAGCTCAGCGGTTCGGTGGCCTGCCTTGCAAGCGCAAGGACCTGAGTTCAATCCCCGGTACCAAAAAAAAAAGAATCAAGGTATCCTGAAAGACAGATTTCAGCAGAAACCACTGCCCCTGGGTGATCTGAACAAACCAGCAAGTTCTAAGACCAGCTTGGGACACTCATTCGCTCCGTAGCCAGGGGCAAACCACTTAACCTCAGTTTCCCCATCTGTAAAATGGGGTTAATCACTCATACCTGCTGCAGGAGATCTGTGAGGTTTTAATTGGGTAATGGCTGTGGAGTCCTTTGATGTAGTAAGTTTTATTAACTTGCAAGGGATTCCCTGGGGCCAGAAAAAGCAGTTAAACCCAAGAGAGAAGAAAGGCATTAAAACACAAGCAGAGCTGGGCTGAGTGGAGTGTTTCACCTCTGGCTCTGATTTCAGAAGTGCCGCGCGGGCTGATCCCCCCAGTGGGAAGCACGGGCGGGGGGCTGTCTGAATGGCATTGAACTGCGACAGCAGAATGGGGTCTCGGAGGGACCTTGGTGGATGGGGCCAGGAGGGCAAAGGTTGGCCTATGGCCTTGCCTGATGGGACCCCAGCCATCCTTCGACCCTCCTAAGAATCTTTGGCCCCAGAAAGAATTATGCTGGTGCGAATCCAAGGTCTTTGGAATTGAATTTAGAAACCCCCAGCCTCTGGCCTCCTGCTTCCCAGCAATTAAAGACAGACCTGAAGTCTGGTCTCTGGCCAGGGCTCTTAACCAGAGAAGGGTTGGGGGAATAGCACCCATGGAAGGACAGAAATCTGGGGTTTTGTTCAAGCTTCATCCCTCATGATAAGCAGACCAACTTTGACTGCCAGGCCACCTCTGTGCCTCAGTTTCCTACTCCACAAACATAATTCTAATCAGTTATCCTTCCTTTGAAGGCCCAAATAATGAGCCAGGTGTGGTGGCACATGCCTGTCTGTAATCCTAGCACTTGGGAGGCTGAGGCAGGAAGATCCCTGGGAGTTCAAGGCCAGCCTGGGCTGCATAGTGAGTTCCAGGCCAGTCTGTAGTACAAAAGCAAAACAAAACAGGGCCAGGGTTGTAGCTCAGTGGCACTGCTCCTGCCTGGCAAGTGCAAGGTCCTGAGTTTGACCCCCGATACCACAAAAAACAAATTAAAAAGATTTGGAATCATGCAAAAGTGCACTTTAAATTATAAAGCAAGCTCAAAGTGTTAGCTAGTATAATAGAACAAACCCCTACATTTTTTTTGCTTCAGTAATATTTTGAAATGTCAATCATTTGAATATTCTCCAAATCATCTCAGACAGTCCAAGGTACCCCATTGTCCTCTTTCTTGTCCCCTCTAACTTCCGACCCCCTCTCCTCACGCTGAGTGCCCACTAATCAGTGAAGGAACCTGAGAATCAGCTACATGGACACCGCCCCCTGGGATGATCGCTTGTCCCGGTGTGCCAGGGACTGTGCCGGGGACTGTGCCGGCTGTAGTACTAAAGTTCGAGTATGCCAGAAACCCTTCTAATCCCAGCAAACTGGGATGGTGGGTCCCCGTACCAGGTCTTCAGGCTGGTTGGAAAGTGGGTGCCAGTCCCCAGGAAGCAGCTGTTGTCCTGGCATAGAGAGGTCAAAGTCACACGGGCACCGGGGGGTGGAAGTGTGTCAGAGAGAGCGTGCTGCGGACCCCAAGAAGGCTTCAGACCCTGGGTCTTCCCAGTTCCCTCACTGCCTTGGGGCCTCAGATCAAACTGGCCTCCGTTTCCTCACCTGTAAAGGGAGCTGTACCACGGGTGCTACTGCCCATGTCACGCAGTGTGAAGACACACCAAGGACTAAATCCACCAAGTCCTTTAACATCCCTTCTCTGGGACAACCAAGCACGAGGCTGAGAGTGCATCAGGCCCCAGCTACCAGACATGTGCCGCTGGTGTCCCTTTCCTTCCTAAAATGAGCACGTGACTCCCCTGAGTGTCAAAACTCACTTTCAAGTTTGTCAAAAATGAGCAGTTGGGGCCGGGGATTTTAGCCTAGTGGCACTGAGTCTGCCTCAAAAGCACAAGGTCACAAGTTTGATCCCAGGTACCAAAAAAAGAGAGCAAAGAGTCTAAAACTCAAAATAATTGAAAAGACCCACTGCTTCCTTTATCATAATTTACTAAGCTATCTACATTTTTAATGTGGTTTTCCATATGTATATCCAGTTTTATGATATAAAGGGAAAAACTTACAGTAAAATGAAGTAAAATCATATTAATTATACATGTGTTTTTGTCCTCATTGTCCAGATTCTCCACCCAAACCATTGCCCCGTTTTTTGACCTTGTCGACGGAAGAGATAATCCTGGCTGGGACTGGTTTTGGTGGAAGGGAGGCTTATTTGGGGGAAGGGAAGATTTTTTTTTCAAAGTACCCTTGACAGGCACTTGCGTTAATGAAAGCAGTCTTCTCGTGACAGATCAGAACCTGGCTTTTACAGCATTTTTTTAAAAAGTAATTTATATTGGGAAGAAATGGGAAACAATGATTAAACCAAGCCGCCCTCAGCAACCTCCCCCTGGCTCACCCGCTCTGAAAACAGCCCTGTTTCAATTTCGCAGCTGAGCTCAGCCTGCTTGCTCCAGACGTCCAGATCTCGCACTCTATAAATCGTCTCTGCCCTTGCCCTGGAGTTGCTGACTGTATGCATTTTGGGGCCCAGCATTAATTCCCTCATCCTTGGCTGGTGACATTAAGATTTGTAACTGATAGAATGTGTTTTTAATGTATTTCCTGCAGGTTACTATTAAAGAAATGTAATTCTTCTGAACTTGCAAAAGGTTCTGCTTCCATTTAAGAAAGAAAGAGAAAGAGACAGAGACAGAGGAAGGAAGGAAGGAAGGAAGGAAGGAAGGAAGGAAGGAAGGAAGGAAGGAAGGAAGGAAGGACGGAAGGAAGGGTTGAAAGTTCTTATGGGGAGAATCTCCCAGCAAACTCCAATGGACTGGGCAGCCAGAAGGGTCAGGGGCTCCGGAATTCTCTGCTCATCTCTACCACTCGCTCTTCCTCCTCCTACCCAGTCTCTTCCCTCTCTGAGCCTTCGTTTTCCTGGGTATGAAATGAGGATAAATATTTGTCTACGAGATGAGGGTGTTGTAAGGATTAATTGGTTGGTGCTTCGGGAAGCCTTTGAAGATGAAAGACACTCTCTGCAGATGCTAAGTAAACTCGTAATGTGTCTGGCTTTAATGAGCCGGGTGAAGCCAGTAGGATGGCTGGGGATTAACTGTGCCTAGCCAGGAGCCTGCCTGCTTGGGCCAGACAAAGCTGGGTGGTGCCCGCCGCTGGTTCCCTGGGACCTGTCCATCTCCGTTTCTCCTGGCTCCCGGCTCAAGGCCTGGCACACTGGTTCTTTAGAAATGCTGAGGATGCAAAGGCCCGAACTGGAATTTAACCCGGACAGCCCAGTCCAAATTCCCTGAATCGTGTTTGTTGCCTGTCATTCCAGCACATGGCTGGAGTCTTGATCCCTCATTTGCCCGTGGGGACGGTGGGAGTCCCCGTCTTACGAGACCGTGGTGGAGATTTACGGTCGAAATGGTCAACGTCAACTGAGTACTTGCTGGACATCGGGTTCTATGTGCTTTATACTTCTGAACTCATCGAATTCTCACACTAACCCTATGAGAAAGAGACCACTCTTCTCATCCCCATCCTACAGGTCACACAGCTGAGGCACAGACAGAGTACCTGCTCGCTCCCTCAAAGCCCAAGTCAGAAAGCACTACCTAGTGACGGGTGAAGAGGGCACTGCATCTTACACTCAGCGGCGCTCTGGACAGGCCACACAGCTCTAGAGACACTTCCTGATTTGTCCAATCAGCAAAGAGATGTCCGCGGAGGTGTGACGGGCAGGGCCCCGGGGGCATTGCAGCCGGAAGAGAAGGGACCAGAGCAGACCCAGACAAAGCTCAGAGCTGTGAAGAGATGCCAGCTCTGTGCGCCCCAAGCCAAGGAACGGGTTGGGGTATAAGTCTGGGCCTGCCCCGGGTGGCCACATTTGGGATATGTGATGCTTTCTAAAAAGTATTTCATGCCAAATCCTGGTTCCCCAAAGACAATCTGCACTACAAAGTTTGAATGCTGAAACCCAGGGTGTCCTGGGACTGCACTATGGCTTCAAGGACAGGTATCTCGGAGGGTGCGGACTGTATTGTTGCAAACCAGGGGATCGAAATGAATCAAAACAGGTTAAGGTTGGCCCGAGCAATCATCCACTCCCTTGCATGCCCATGAGGAGCCCGAGGGGAAATTGAGGCTCCACGGAAGGATGATTGCACACCCCGGCACTGTGACATCACAGCCCAGGCACGGACATGGGGGGGAACTGGCTGAAAGTGGGCTGGGGAAGCCCCTGGTCAGAACAAAAATATCTTCAGCAACGGCTGTTGGTGATGGAAAGGGAAATGGAATTCTGTCTAAATATTATGTTGTTTTGAGAAGTCTGACTAATGTGAAAGTCCCTATTTAAAAAGGAGTTGACTCTACATTGAAACTGGTTGGCGTTTCCACACCCACATGTTGACTAAGGCCTTGAAAAACAAACTTCCTGGTAGATCCTGATTCAAGTCACCTGGGGAGTGAGTGCTTCGCACTACAATCCATGAGCTGTGAGCGGAGAGGCTGAGCCAAGAAAAATCCTGTGTCTGTGTTTATGAAAAAGCAAACAGATCCCAAAAGGAGGCCCAGGTCTGAGCTGGCGGGGGCACGGGCCCTCCAGGAAAGGACACAGGGCTCGAGGGAGGCCTGCGCCCAGCTTCTCCTGGGCCCCAGCCAGGGAGCCCATTTCAGAGCCTTTCTCAGAAACGGGATGTTCTGGAAAGAGGGCAGGGCGGTTTGGAGCCCCCTCTGGGTGAGCACCCACTCACCACTCTGTCACGTCCTCCTCAGCGTGGCCCTGTGCCAAATGCACGGTCCCTGACCGTCTTCTCCACCAGCTCCCAAAGTGCCCCCTTGAATACTAGATGACGTGAGGGTTCCAGACAAGTGCATTGCCCTGCTGCAGCCACTAGTGAGTAGCAGAGTTGGAACCCAAAGCCAATCTTTTCACCACTCAAAACGCAGACCCGGGGAGCCCTTCCTCATCCCCAACGTCAAAGGTCTTAAGGAGCACGAACCACAGGGCCCAGAGCCCGCCCGCTTGTCCCTGAGCAGGGACACAGAGGCATCAGGGCTCAGCTGGCAGGAGGCACGTTCCCCATCGGTGCCCCGGCCGGCTCCTGAGCTCCGACCTCAAGCCAGGGCCGCACATCCCTGCAGCTTCTGAGACGAGACGACCTACCCGCCTGGAAGGCTGCCCCGGGACCCCTCCTCCCGACCTTCCCTGCTTCTGCTCTTCTAGTACTTGTTGCTGTGAGGCGGTGGGATGGGTCTGTGGCCCCGAGATCTGCCGCAGCCTCGAGACCACGGCCCTGACTAGTCCAAGCATGTTTTTACCAGAGGAGACGCTCAGGTCCAGAGAAGGGAAACCACCTTCCCAAGAACACACAGCTGAGGAGGCAAAGGCAAAAGACGGTGGTCAAGCTCTGGTGGGTCGCAGTTTGGCCCGAGGCTGCTGGGCAGGGGACACCTCCAGAAACACCCAGAAATGTCCTTATTTGACAGGACTTTCTGGATGCCAGAGACCAAGATACCTGTTTGCTCCTCGGCTCTCACGAAGACCTCGGAGTTAGCAGAGTTAGCAGTGATCAGCTTCCCAGAGAGTCCGCCGGCCTGCCTCCCTGTGCGCAGTTTTGCACAGTTGCACCCAACAGCAAAGAACTCTCTGCCCCTGCAGCGCCTGCTGTCTTTGGACAATGGGCTGCTGAGAACGCCTCCCTTCCACGAGTGGCCTGTGGCTTCCTTTTAGCCTGTGGACTTGGTTCCTCCCGGTGACCCAGTGCAGAGCCAGTCCAATACCCCTTCTGCCATCAGCTTTACAACAGTGGAAGACAAAACCTGCCTCTCGTCCAGTCGCTGTTCACACGCTGTGGATTTGGGCTCTGCATCTGGACTGCAGCGTGGGGACAAACCTGAGGCTGAACCCCGCTTGTGCCTTTTGTCTCCTGTGTGTCCTTGTCCGAGTCACTAAACCTCTCTGAACTTCAGTTTGCTCATGGGAAATATGGGGAGATCATGATTAGGTACCGTGGGCATCTGACGATAGCATGATATGATCCACGTCCCTGGCTGGACGGTGCCTGGCACAGCAAACACTTGTCAGGGGAACGATTCACATCCTCACTTGCCTTCAGCCTCAACTGTGCTTCTCTGATTCCAGCCCCGAGGTGTCAGTCTCTGGACGGCGCATCACAGGACCTGCTTTTATCGTCAGCCAGAGCCTCGTCCTCTTCCCTGCGCCGGTGCTCCCGGGTCTCACCCCGCCCTGCCTCCTCCCCGTCCTGTTGGCCTGCATTCTGTCAGGCGTGGCAGCTCCCACGGGATTCTCCATGCTGTTAGAGGTCGCTGTCTCTCTGCCTTCTGGGATCTGAGATTCGAAGGCCAGGAAAGATGACAACCACGTGAAAGCCACAGAGGCTCAAACACCCAGCCCAGGCCCCACCGGCCTTTTTTCTTAGCTGAACTGCAAATCCGTAAAAGCCTTCCTGGCTGCCCAGCGGGGCGACCCCTTCAGGCCTGCCCATCCTGCCCTCCTGCCAGCGCCTGTCTGCACAGGAGCCCTTGGGCCGCATTTGAAGCTCAGCAGAGTGAAGCTCAACCCAAGAGAGCTGGACCATGCACTGTGGGATCCACAGGCTTCTCTCTGCAAGGCCGTTCCAGGGGAGCAGCGCTGGGCGAGGCTTTCCTGCCCTGGTCCTCCGGCCCTCCCACTGGCTTCGGCCACAGGACGCTAGGATACGGGTGTGCAGAGAGCTTGTAGCACCCCAGTGGAAACACTAAGCCCAGGGGTGGCCCCCGCAGTCGCAGAACTCAGACTACCTGTCCCCAGGGGTCCTGCCTGTCCCTCAGAGCTTCCAGAGCACCTGAGGAAGGACCGTCTTGTCCTACCGTGCCCCTTCCCGGTCCTCTGCGTGTCTTCTCCTTCATCTTCGTGTCTGCTGTTCATTCACTCGTTCAGTGCCTAGGATCGAACCCAGGGGCCCATGAATACTAAGCAAGAGCTCTACCACCGAGCTACATCCCAGCCCCGTGTCCTAGCTTGGGATCTAGGCAGGCACTCTACCATTGCGTGACATCCTCAGACCACCCCCCACCATTTGGACACAGTCTAAATTGCCCTAGTTGGGCTCAAATTTGCTATCCTCCTGCCTCAGCCTTCCCAGATTATAGGCACGTGCCGTCCTACCTGGTTCATTTTAGCTTGTTAAGGGCATTTTCTCTTTGGGGAACTCCACAGTGATTATCAACTGACTTTTCACTATGAACATGTAAAAGGATGGACCAGTTCTGAGCTTGTTCTCAAGAAGTAGGGCCCACTGGGAGTGGAACAAAGCCAAATGTAGAGTCCACTTGGTGAGAGCAGTGTTGTGGTGGAGAAAGGAGCAAGGCTTGGGGTGATAGTGTCAGTACGACAGGCAGTGGCATCCTCACTGGAGGATGTGGGCACCCAGGTTCCCTCCCTACCGCTGCTCCGCCACTCTGACACACATCTTCTATCTCAGGGCCTAAGATGGCTGCCCCAGCTCCTGCCATTAAGTTTGCATTCCAGCCAGTGGGAAGGGGGGAAAGGCAGCAGAAGGCCCATTCTTTCCTATAAGGACATGACCAGGCAATTGCACGCATCAGCACCTCTGAGAGTTCCAGGTCACTGGCCACTGGTCAGTACTTCATGACATGGTCCCAACTAGCTTGGAGGGAGGCCAGGAAATGTAGTCTCAGCAGAGTACTAGTAAGAGGAGGTTTTGGTCACCACCCCCCGGGCATACTTCTCCACGTCAGGAGAAAGTTTCGGTCACAAAGAGAGAATGGTGGTGATGAGGCCCAGGATGCTGCTAAGGATCCAACAGTGCACGGGACAATCACTCACAAGGAAGAATTATCCAGCCCCAAATGCAATCCTGCCCGGGTTGAGAATCCCCGCTCTCACCGGGCACTGGGACCTGGGCAGCTCTACCACATGATGAAGGAGAGAAACGACTCCAGGGACCACTAGCAGTTTTGGCCTCCGCTGCGAATGAACACTCTGAGAACCGCATGATGGCAGAGGAATTAAGATGATATCTTTTCCCAGGGCCATCTCTCTCCAGCAGGGATCAAAGCTTTAAGTCAACAGGCCTTTGTGGACTTTAAGAATTATCTCACAAGACGGGGGGGATTGCGCTGGGGGGAGTCTCACGGTCTCACCCCCTGGGTGGCCCATGGGAGCCACCTGGGAGCCCAGCACCCACCCCCCTCCCCGGGAGACAGGCCACAGGGACGGGGCTCCTGTCCGGCCCTCCGCATGGGCCTACTGGCAGCGTTTCCTTAGATCCTCCTGAAGCCCATTTCTGCTTGGTTCTGTTTTTCAAGGAGGTGAAACCAGAGCGGGCCCGAAAGGAGGGTGAGAGAGGAGGCTAAGAGACTTAGCCACAGTCAAACCAGCCAATGGAAGAGGAGCGAGGATTTGGGTCTATTTTTAAAGAACTATTCAGCAGCCACCCTGTGTCCCCTCACCCAAGTATTAACTGGGCCGGACTTTCCTTAGCTGAGATCTGGGGCATTGAAGCCGAGAGGCCACAACCAGACCCCCGTCCCTGTGTGTAGATGTTTGGGCATTGGCCACTTTCCAAAACCTGTCCTCAGTGCTTGACAGATACTATCTCCTTTAATCTCTTCCTAGACCCCATGAGAAAGCTACCGTTATCCCCTTCTCCAGAGGGTCCGGTCTGCCGGAGGCCACACAGCTAGTAAGATGCAGAGAGACAAATTCTGGCCTCAGGAATCATCTCCTCTTCCGGCAGGTTGGCCAAATGGGGTCCAACTTATTGTTAAAAGTCTCCCCCTCCAAGGAGCGGGGCTCACCCCATCCCCGCCGCTTGCTCTATTTTCTTGTCCGTCAACAAGCATCAAGCCATGGATCAAGGCTGAAAGAACGGAGTCTCCCACCCTCTCAGTTCCAGTGGGGGACACAGCAGCGCAGAGGGGGCGAGGCCGTGTCAACGCGCCGCACAGCAAGTCAGAAAGTATCACAAAAGTCCTGCCTCCATCTGCTCCCGCAGATAGACAACTGCGGTGCTGCAGGCCCTGCTACCCTGAGGGTTTTGCCAGAAGAGCCGAGCCGTGAATCTGGAGAAGAGATCCAGGTGAGAAAAAACTCCAGAGTTTCAGAGCTGTGGGACTGTGGTGGTGGGGGACCAGCAGGGGAAGAAAAAGGCTTGTTTGTGCCAACGTGGAGGAAACAGCAATGATTTGAAGACCCTCTCTCAATGCACTGAGCAGAAATGGCTCGTTTTTAGGTAGGTTCCTCTGAGCCATAACCAGGCCCAGCACCACAAGCCAGCGTTTGTCAACAGGAAGCATGGCCGGTGAAGCGTCTTGTGCCTCCCGACAGGAGCTGTCAGGGGTGACTGCGGGGGGCCAACGAGAACCAGAAACAAGGGGCTGGGCCGCCGGCCTGAGGAGCCAAGCCCAGGGAATGACCTTCCCTCCTCAGGAAGGTGGTTGGATTTTCCCAGGCCCAGCCTACCACGGAGCAGCCTGAAATAGCTGAGGTTCTGTGCCCGCCAGGCAGGGAGGGCAGTGGCAGGGGCTGCGGGCAGCCAGAATGAGCACAGCGCCTCTTAGGCGGGAGGCGAAGAGCTCTGCCTCCGTCCAGCCGATTCACCTGCCGGCGTTGTAGCCAAGCAGAGGCGGTCACTCCGGCCATGCCCAGCGGAGAGGACAACATTTACTTGGCTGGGGACAACACTGCAGTGACCTGAGTCACAGGAGAAAGGACCAGATAATCCGAAAGGCGCTCCTCAGAATAGTGGTCTGAACTCAAAAAAAAAAAG
>NW_022900932.1:3350371-3355680 GCF_012274545.1 Fukomys damarensis
GTCGTGGCAACATTGTTCGCAATAACCCAAGTGTCCACCAACAGATGAACAGACCAAAAAACAGAAAAATAGGGTGCATCCATGTAGTGGAAAATGATTCGGCCATGGAAAGGATGTTCTGTTCCACCCCACGGCATGGAGGAGACCCAAAAACATTGGGCGAAGGGAGTCAGACTGAAAAGACCACGGAGTGCACAATTCCATTTGTATGAAATGACTGGAACTTTTAAATCCACAGAGATCAAGTAGATAAGCAGCTTTTATGGGTGAGGGTGGGCCAGAGAAGTGGGAAGTGACTGTTAGTGTTTCTTTTGAGGATGATGCGGATTTTCAGGGATTAATGGTAAGAGTTGCACAACTTTGTGAGTATACTTAAAAGCCACTGGATGGTACTGCACATTTTAAAAGACTGCAAATTTCATCTCAATTTTAAAAGTTTAAAAACCATCACATTTATACAGTGTTTGGCCCTTGATTGGACCCCCTGCTATAAAGACAGCTACAAAGGACACCAATGACAGCAAGTGGGATATTAGATGACAGCATTGCCCTAGAATTTAATATCCCGAAAGCAGACACTGTACCATTCATACTATGTCAAGGGTCTCCAAAGGGGGTGCCCAGGCCCCAAGAACTGCACAGAAAGTAACATTATAATGTCTGCTTATTTTTACCTCATGTTTTTAAGACCCTATCTTTTTTTTTAGATAGGTCTTATAATGTGCCCGGTAGATTCTGCTGGGTGGCCACCCAACAGTGTTGTTGGCTGCGGGGCTGGTACTACCCCTTCCCCCATTTTTCTGCTAAAAAAGGCAGGCGCAGTGTTAACACGTAACTTTGAAGGGATAGCCTGGAAAACAAATGCCGGTGCACTTTCATGATGGAGGAACTTCAGAGGCCAGAGAGAGCATGGTCCTTAGCGCTATTCACAAAGTGGCCTTCCTCCCAACTTCTTACAACTCAATGTCTCAGAGGCCTAGACTTTCTGTCACTTGTATTAACAGAGATAGAAATGAGTTTATAACTTCTAAGTCAATGATAGGTATCTATTGGGATCTATGCTCAAAATTCTTTATAGGTAAAGATCCGTTACCCTCAAAGTCACTTCATTGTCCAAAGTAGCTGCTGAGCTCCACCTATTACATCTGAACTCCACACAATGAGCCAGGGTAAAAAGGGCTCATCTTCCCCAGTTGTTTAAGCAATTCTCCTCAAGTTTCTGCTTACACATCAGTGACTGCAAGTAAAGCATGGAATTTCTCTTTTGCCCCAATAGATGGAGGTTCTGTTGCTTAAGAAATGGATTGCTTCTGCTAGTTAGGGTGGCAATTAGCAACCTCTTCCCAGTCTCCCAAAGCAAGAGGGCATCTGGAGTCAGAAGAGAGGAGCTGAGACCTGAAATCAAAACACCTTTATAAATCTGTGACCTTGAGCAAGTGTCAGAACCCGGGACTGAGGCTCTGGGCTCAGATGATGCGTGGGGTTGTTCAGTTACGACTCCTGCAGCTGTCAGGAATCCGGAGGGGGAAGGAGGATAGGAAGATGCCATTTACTGGGACAAAGGGACCCAGGAAAGAGGTGCTGCTGTACATGACCAGCACCCCAAATCAGCAGGAATCTGTGTCCCCGTGCCACCTGCCCTGGCCACAAATAAACCCGGAGTCTGGCAAAGGCCCTTCTGCCTGCATTGGTCCTCAGGGCCCCAGACAGGCAGGCAAACAAACAGGGCCCTGTGGGGAGGACCAGACACTAAGAGAGGGGGCAGAAACCAAGCCCTGGGTCCGGCAGGGCCGAAATAACCTGCCGATTGAGTCAATGCTCCAACACGTTGGTCAGGACAGTGGGGGAGAAATTGAAACCTCAGCCAGATCTATTATTTAGCAGTTTGTCACCAAGCAAAAATAAAAATGATCCCTTTCCCCCCAACCCTAACCACAGTGGTGGGGGTGGGGGTGGGGGTGGGATGCGCTGGTTTTTGGCATCAGAAGTCAGCTGGGGTCAGCCCCATCCAAGTCACTTGTTTTGGAATTGAACTCCTATAGATCTGGGAACCGGGACTCCCCATGTCAGGGGAGTGGAATGTCTTCTGTAGTTCCCAAAGCCCCGGGTCCTTGTCTGCAGGTTGTCAGCGGTCCCTCCTCTGATTAGGGCTGGGATCCTAGGGATGCACTGGAGAAACTGACTACAGCCTCTGCTACAAGTACTTGGTGTCTGCCAACAAGCCCAGGCAACAGGGTATCTCTGTTCCAGGGGCTGTGTGCTTGGGGGTCAATGTACCCCCTTCCCTTCCCTGTCCCCCCAGAGTGAGCTATAGAAAGCCTCTATTTAGAGTTCAAAACGAATTGGTTACAGCTCCTGGAGCCCAGGGGGCATGGCGGCCCGCATCTCAAGCAGTGTGAAGAATTACAAGTCCCTCTTCGCAGGCCCTCCCGTTTGGCACAGGTGAAGTGTGTGTACATCAGGGGCCTGCAGCTTCGTTCTCCAGTGCACTGCTCCATTCACCCAAGACTTGAACCAGAACTCTTTTAAAAACGTTCTGTTGAAGTAAACATACGTACGGAGAAGAACACACGTAAATGCAAAATGGCTCACGAGAATTTTCCCGGAGGGAGCAGACACAGGCACTCGCCTCTCGGGCAGCGAGCAGAGCACAGCAGTCCCAGGAGACCCGCTCCTGCCCCCCAGCACCCCTTTCCAACACGAACTGTTATCGTCGCTGAGGGTCCTGCCCTGACCTCCTGCATGGTGGATGCGTTGTTCATCTTTAACTTTATATGAACAGAGTTGTACAGGATGCCCTTTCCCGTCTGGCTTCTTTCACACAACATCTTGTCTGAGGTTCACCTGCGCTGTCGTGGGTGGCCGTCCTTCATTCTGGCGACACTCCATCCCCTCTACGGTACAGGACCATTTCTACTTGGGAGCTACCATAAACGTACCCCCACAATTGGGTTCCCCAGCTCTCTTTCTTGAAAAACTATTTTTATTGGGGCAAACCAGATATAAATGTGCCATTTTAGTCATGTTCAAGTACCATAATTACATCTGCACGATTGCACAACTATCCCCACTGTTTCCAAAACTTTCTGTTGTGTCTAGATGGAGTCTCACCGTGTTCCATCCAAGCTGGCCTTGAACTTGCTAGGTAGCTCTGGCTGACCTTGAACTGGTGACCCTCTGGCCCCCTGAGAGCTGGAATTTGAGGCACGCGCCACCATTCCTGGCTCTATTTCCAAATTTTTCAGTCATTCCAAAGTGAACTCACACCCATTAAGCAATGACTCTCCATTTCTTCGATCTACTACTCACTATCTCTTCTGATGTTCCTGTCCTTGCTGCTTCCCAGGAGAGGAGCACATCCTGTCGGGATTGGCGTCCTGTCGTGATTGATTGGCTGCCTTCACATAGCTTAATGTTTTCTGGGTCATTCACTGGCTGATGGGCACTAGGCCTGTTTACCCCTTCCGGCTGTGACGATTGGCACTACAGTGAACACTGGCACCCAGATGTCTGTGTCACCCACAGCCTTCCTGCTACTGTGTGCCACTTGCTGAGCTGGGCACGCTCCCACCATCAGCAGTCTGCCAGCTGAATGCAGTGGGCTTGTCATCACCCAGCTATGAGGAAACTGATGAGGAAACCGAAGCCCTGGGCCCAAAGCCGATCTGAGAGGCCGACACCCTGACTCAATCCGGACCCTTCCACCCCAATCCAGTTTTCCACCCATCAGCCTGCTGCTCCTATCTTGCAACTCTGGTCACCAAGAGGTTAGGCGATTTGGGTTTGCGACCTAGCACTTGCTTTGGTTCCAGGTAGAAAAATCTTTCCCCTGGAGCCACTAACCCCAGCCTTGGACTTCCTGGAAACCATTTCCTCTCTCCTGGCAACCTGCCCAGGACCAGGAAACAAGACAGGGTACTCTCTGCCTTGGCTGAGCCTTTACACGGTGTGCTCTAGGTTTTTGTTGTTAAAGCAGCAACACCTCTGCCCTCCTGCCGCCAGGCTTCCCGAGTGACCCGGGTGTGATTTTTATTCAGGGACACTTTAGTGCCAGGCCCAACGCAGTCCCTTTCCCTGCCCTGGCACTGTAAGGCTTCTCCTACCGTGTGTGCTGGGTTGAGGATGGTTTCACCCTGGCGCTGCCCCTGCTTCAGGATATAGCTGTCTGGCCCCTGTCAGAGCAGGCAAGACACAGGCAGGTGGAAGCTCCAGCCGGATGGGACCCATCCAGCCCGGCCCAAGGGTGGCAGAAGGCTGGGCAGGTTCTGGAGGGAGGGTGGGGCTGTCAAGCACGGAGCTCAGGGACGTCCCCAGGCAACCCCTGCCAAACTCCTTGGCATTCACCATGCAAGTATTTCCTGAGTGCCCGCAGAGCGCCGCAGGGACAGAGACACCGGCACCAGGTCCAGCGCCTGCCCACGCCTCGGGACTGAGGCAGACAGGGTGTGAATCCTGCAGCCCCGACGCAGCGCACCGAGTAGGGGCTTTTTGGGCTCCTCTGTGAGCGAGCGAGCCAGGCGGGGCCCGGGACACCCGGCTGAGGGCCCCACCCCATGCTGACCGAGCCAGCTGCCCCGGGTCCACAATGCGCCTTTCAGGAACCTCCGCAGCGCTGGAAACTACCGCGCAGTCCTCCCGGCGGGGCGGCGTCTGGTTTCCCCGAGGTGAGGACTCCGCGCTGGGCAAGGGCTGCACCCGCAGGCGCCGCCGCAGCGTCAGGTGACTCAGCGCCCTGAGCACCGCACCGGGACACTCGGGACACTCGCCGGCCCCCTGGTGATCACAGTCAAAGCTTTAAGTTAAACCCCTCTATGTCTAGATTTACATAAATGCCTATTCTGGTCACATCACTTGCTTTTAAAACTTTTTCTTGACCTCCCTACCCACACCCCCAAGTCCAGGTAACTTAAGAGCCTAGAATGAGCCACTCTATTTCTCCGCCTTCTGACAAAGCTCTCTGTAGAGGTAATTTCGTGTCACTGGAAATTATCTTGTTAGCCCTTGTTCTGTATCTCTCTCAATATCTCACAGGAAATGTGTGGTTGTATAGCAGTCTTTTTTTATTAAAAAAAATTTCTTGTTATTAGCCCCGGGGGTGATATCTCAGGCCTGTAACCCCTGCAGTACGGGAAGCTGAGGCAGAATAATCACAAGTTCTAGTCCTGCCCGAGAAATCTCAAAATGAAAACAAGGTTTTAAAGGGCTGGGACACAGCTAAGTGAAGAGGTCCGGGGTTCAATCCTCAGTATTGAAAAAAAAAAAGTATTATTTATTTACAATACAGTTTACTTTTTTTTTTTTTTTTTTTG
>NW_022900932.1:3355862-3360091 GCF_012274545.1 Fukomys damarensis
CTCCAGAAACTGCCCTCTGCCCTTAGTGGCTCGTGGACTCGCGGCCCCAGCCAGGGGCCAACCCTACTGTGCCCCACGTCTTCGTGCTGGCTGCATGGGGGCTGCAGTGTGAACAGTTTATTCAAGTGCCCCTGAGTCAGGCATCCCTGTGTTTCCGGGTTTGGGCTGTGAGCAGCGGTGTGATAAAAACCCGTGTCACACACTGACATGTTAGTCACAAGTTGGACGGGTGGGCCATCGTGCTCCTGGATTTAATTTTAGAAGCTCTCAAAGATTGTGCAGGAGGTGTGAGCCCCAGCCCATCCCTGCCAAGGCTGAGTGAGGGCGCCCCTTGCCCCACACCGCAGCAGCTGGGATGGCACAGCCCTTGGTGATTTCTACCGTCTGTTGAGGATACCCCCTGCCCGCCTGGGTATCTCACTGTGCCTTGAATCTGCACTTCTCTGACCCCTGAATGAACCTGAACATATTTTCATCTGCTCAGTGGCCACTGGGCTCTGCTGTTCCAGGAACGGCGTCCTCCTGGTACATGTTTATGTGCGTGAAGCATAGAAATTCCTGTGCACCCAGAATGCTGGGGAAAGGAGGTGCTTGGAGTTAATGGAGTGGTCTGGTTAATGCAGAGTCCCCTCATTTGTCACGCTCAATTATGAGCTTTCTTAGACGAGGCCGTAAGCAGATATATGTGGTAACAGAACTGTAACGAATGTGAGAGGCATTCGGAGAATGAAAGCAAGTGGGCTTCGGGGTCACTTGGTAGCCGAGTGCGATGGGGTGAATCACCTACCCTCCTGAGCTTTCCTTTGCTCGTCTGTGAAACAGGGATAACAGTGGCTGTGCTGCTCCCCGCTTTGCGGCTGCTGAAAAGCTTGGCGGTAACTGACGTAAAGAACCTGGGTTACGGCAGAGGGTCCCTGTGTGGTATTCAGGAAGCACAGCTTACTTTCTCCTCTGGGGTCGGCAGGGCTTTCGGGGGCCTAGACGTGGACCTCAACGTCACTCTGCGTTGCGTGGGTCTGAATAAAACCCGCACTGTGCTGTGTGCCAGTGGTCAGACCGGCAACCCAGGGTTCCGTCACTTCACCTCCGTTCACATTTGGACCAAAGAACTCATTGTGATGAGGGGCTGCCTTGTGTTTGGTAGGGTGCTGGGCCTCTTCCTAGATCTCTACCTGTTATTCAGAAACACACACACACACACAGCAATCATCTACTGTGCCCTAGTAGATCATCCACACACCCCGGTCCTAACGGCCACAGACGTTCCCACACTGGGTAAGCGTCCCTTCAGGGGCACCTTCAGGGTGCCCACCTTCAGGGGCACCTCGTTGAGAACCCCTGATAGGCATCCCCTGGAAGAAAAAGGTTTACCTAGAACCGAAGCCCCTCCTCCCTCTCGCAGCTCCCCCATTCCTCCGCTCCCAGGGGCCGGGGGCCAGGTACAGCCCATGGGGATGGGGTCGGCAGAGGGGGTGACTTCCCACAAGTGAGAACCTGGCCTGAGACCCCCTGGGTACTCTCAAAAGGTCCCCTCGGTCTGGCCCTCTGTGAGGCTGGCTGAGGGCCAAGGGAGGATCAAGGCCTGCAGCTTTCTTCTTCTCAGAGGATCTTCCCCTCATTCCCAGGCTGGGTCACAGGTTCTCACCCAGGCCGTGGTTCTATCTCTCAGCCTCTTTGCGGCTGGCCAGAGAGCTTGTGGATTCACCCTGCCTCCAAACTCGGGCCACCCCTGCCGCATCCTCAGTGCAAGCTCTTCGTGCCCGCACCCCACACAGCTCCTTATCTTACCTTCCAATGCCATTCCACAGATATTGGCAAAACCTGCTGGTTGCTTCCTAAGTAACAGAGCCCTGGACCACAGACCCAGCCAAAGAAAACAAAAACCCTGCGTTTCCAGGTCTCCCTTGCATCTTGGCGTAGCCATGTGGAGAAGCCATGTGTCTACATTTTGGCTAATGAGAAACAAGCAGAAGGGTGGTGGGGATTTTTGGAGGATTCCTTAAAAGGGTGGGAATCCTGTGCCCTTTTGGTCCTTCACTCATTTTTCTTTCTCACTTCCTGGAATTTAAATGTAATGAGTGGAACTCCAGTAGCTATTTTGAGCCAGGAGGAGAATTTAAAGATGATAGAGCAGAGAGACAGAAGTATCCCAAGGACAGTGGAGCTGCTAAACTAGCCCCAGAGCGATGGCCTGGTATGTGAGGGAAGCCTTTGCGTGTTTACACCACTCTGGTGTTTACACCTCCCTGACTGGACCTGGTTATTAGCAAACACAATTTCTGCTGCTCCCTTCCATGGCTGCTGCTCCTATCCATGCCCGTACTTTTCTGTCTTTGCTGTTCACCAGTTCTCCTTGTTCTCAGGCTACGTACTTCAGAATCATCACTGGTCATTCATTGTTTCTCCCAGCCAGTCTGTGGGAGAAGCTCAAGCCTGGCTGGGTCAGGTGCGCCGCATTTGTCTCCTGAGCTAACTCACCTAAGGGCGTAGATGCTGGGTCCAACAGGCTACACCTCCGCCCCTAGTCTGTGACTCCTTCACCTTGCCCAAGAAAAATCACTCCACCGTGCCTCCAATAAGATATCGCCAAATGTTAACTGCGCCTCCCGCATGGTTGTCCCTATATAAACCTGTGCATTTCCTGAATAAAGCAGAAGCGTTCCAGAAACCTCCCTGGAGTCTGCTTGTTGATTCCACGCCTTACCCTCCCAGTCTGAGCTCCCGAACCTTATTCTGTGAGCAGGTCCGGACGACAACACCAGTCAGTCACCAAGCCAAGCCCTGTCGTACCAGCCCTGTTCTGCCTGTCTTGTCCTCTGCATACCCGGCATCGTACATAAGCAGAGGATTGGTGAGGGTGGACAGGATCCAGAGATGCATGAAATTATTATCACCCAGCTCAGTGGGAGGCACCACTAAGAGCCAGCCCTGAGGGCACAAGGTACTTTATCACTTAGGGCTCTTGTTTACCCCATGATCAATACATAGTAAGCTGTCAGCCTAGAGGCGGGGGAGCCAATTAGCTGATTAACTGAAGTTGTGTATCCACACACCTACATAGGTCAGGCCTCTGTTTGTGTCACTCACACACTTGCATGTCACCTTTCATTACGCAGACACCAGGCTACAAAGAAAACCCTCAAGCGTTTGCTGTTGACTTGAGCCCTGTCCTTCATAAGAAGGACAAAATATGTCTGTGGTCAGCTTGCATCCCGGGCCTGCTACTAGAAATAAACTGACCCCTTGTTCAAATCGCACAGGAACATTGAAGAAAGGGGAGGGGCACAGCGGCAGGAAAAATGCCTGAGATCTTACACAAACTGAGCAAACGGAATCACAGGCTGGGCAGCCCTGGGAGTCCAGGAATTAATAGCCCCACTGAGGCTCCAGGGCTCCGGAGATGGAGCTATTTAAAGCCAAGAAAGGTCATTTCCACCCGCAGAGGCTGCCCTGGCTGGTTATCTGAACCGTCTTCAGCCCGGTGTTCTGGCAACCTCCCCGGCCTGACCTCCCTGTGGCGGAACCACGGGGCTCACGGCCAAGCTGTCGTCATGGTCCTCGGAGGCAGGCTCACCTTAGCCTCTCTGGTTCCTCTCTTCCTCCTCCTCTTCTCTTCAGGGCCCAGGGGAGCCGAGGGCTCCGCCCACCCCTGAGCAAGAGGTGCCGACCGCAGAGGCCACTGCTGCCCATGTAGAGAGCACGCAGGTCCAGCAGGATGGCGGAGTGCAGGCTGGGGAGAGATGGGGATCCTTGTCCCACCGGAATCACATCCAGTCCTACTGCAGGACCTTGTTACTGAACGGTGGGGGTCTTCCCAGGTCCTTGGTGTCCTGAACAAAGAGTTGAATAAGACACACAGAAAGGGCTGAGAAAAGGTACATATATATATTGAAGGTGGAAAAGAGGTACGCTCTGCGGGGCAAGGGTGGGCCGGGGAACAGACTCATAGCGGCCTGGAAGATAAGAGAAAGGAGTCTTTTGTATACAGGATTCCTGGGCCAGCTTCCCACCAGATGTAAATGCAGGATTAAAAATAGCAGTTTCTGACTGATTTCTCTTAACAGTGATCGGGAGTCACGGAGCCATTTGGGGCCCTGTGTTCTGTTCACGTCTGCTGGGTTTTTATGGCCTTTGACACATTCTGCCTAGTTGTTAGTCTAGTTGGGCCCAGTTTGCCCCGGCTCTGATCTACCTCAACCTCAGGCCCTTTGCTTCCCCTCTGTGGGACT
>NW_022900932.1:3360125-3382968 GCF_012274545.1 Fukomys damarensis
ATCCTCTTCTCCTGGTCTTATATCTGGGGGAGGCTGCAGGAGATCAGAGAAGGGAAGTCTTTTGAACCTTTAGGAAGAAAAGCACCTTAGAAATCCAGGTATTACCTGCAACTCCTCCTGCTCGCCCCTCCAGGCAAGATAATCCAGAAACATTTCCCCAGGATGGGCAGAAGGCAGGAAACTGGTGTTTGAAGTACCACTGGGCTCCAGACTGTGACACAGACGTTCAGCCCCATGCCCCCGAGAGCCCGGGCTCACATTCTTGCCTGGCACCCAAAGTAAGCGCTTTCTTACATCCTGCCTGCTCTGATCTTCCCCATCTGCTCTGGCTGAGGTTTCCGAAGCTTAGAGGGCTTGGGGGACTTGAAAGCCCGAAGAATGTGCCAAGACCAGGTTTGCCCTGCAGGTGTCTAATGCCTGGGGATTGTTCTCTGAGGCTGAGGCCTGGCCCAGAGAAAGCATGGAGGTGCTGAAAGAGTTTCTAAGGAAGGGTAATGTAATATCAGGGGTGCCAGAAGTCAGGGCTCAACTTACCCACTGCAACCACCCAAGTGGGGGAAGGAAGCAAAGAACTATCTTCTTGTTAGGGAAACAGAAATGAAGGCTTGCAGGTCTCTCTATCTTCCTGTACTCCTTCCTCGTGTCATGTTTCAGAACTTTCCAGGAAGGCATATGTGTGCGAGGGGCAGCGTGTGAGAGACTAGTATTGCAGGTGGTAAAAAAAATTTAGCAACAGCCAAGAAATAGAGAAAACATAAGAGTTTACTGACACACGGCTAGAGAGTAGTGGGTGAATCCAAGATAGGACTGCACCATCAGGGTGAGAGGCTGAAATTTTTTTACTTGATTTTAAGGTGAAGAGGGAGCCCGGAAATGTCACTCCAGGAATGTTTGCATCAGGTCACGGTGGTTCTCTTGTCCCTTCCATTTCAATTCTAAGGACAGCCAGGTGTCGTTTGAAGACTAATGCAATGTTTTTGTTCAACAGGGTCCAGTGCCCTTGGCGTTGCTAAGAACAGTCCTTGCAGGTACAATTAAAAGACAAATGTGTAAAGACTGACTAATGTTAGTGATCGAGGAGATCAGAATAGAAATATATATATATGTTTGTCCTTGAAAGAGACTCTTGACCTTATGTTGGGTTAAAGAAAGAAATGTGATTCTGTAGGACGTGACAAGTGGTTAGATTTCTAGTGATGGTACAGAGTTCTCAAGGTGAAAAGTTAAGGTTCCTCACTCAGCTATGGTGCGGCCTCTAAAGAAACAGTGGTAAAATAACTGTTATTCTCCACAGCATAAGTATTTTCCCGTTTGATTTTTTTAATTAAGATATTCCAGATACAATAAAAAGCATGTATTGATCAGAAGAGTCTAGATCATGCTGCAGGGACAAACAGCCCCACGTCTCAGGGACTTAATGTAGTTCAGGCTGGTCTTGAACCCACTGTGTAGCCCAGGCTGGCCTTGAACTCACAATGATCTTCCTGCCTCAGCCTCCCAAGTGCTGCGATTACCGGCGTGCACCACAGCCTCTGGCTTCCTTGCTGCTTCTCACTGCTGTTACATGGTCCTCCATAGAAGAGCAGGGTTCTGCCCACCCCCAGTCGTGGTCTGAGATCTGCAGGGTCTCAGAAACACAGCTCTAACTCGAACTAGTCACCGACCCCTCCCAACCACTCAAAGCAGGAAGTACAACTGTGTTTTGGTGCGTAGAGGAGAAGGAGCCACAGAGCCCTGACGAACAACTGTGATGGTGACCACACAGTAATTAGACCTCGGACACCATGCACCCCACCTCCACTCAACCCAGGAAATGACGCTGTGCCCCGGGTCCGCCTGCCTCAGTCACACCCCTCTGCTTCCCCCACTGAGGTAACCATTCTCTTTATCACCCCCTAAGTCGCTCCACCTTTTACTATTTACTTCTCTGTATTTACAAGAGGCCATCTGAGAGGTGTCATACGGCGTGGATTCCTCTGTGGTCTAGCATGTGTTTCCTGAGAACCCTCCTCACCAGAGAGCATTACTGACTGCACCGCCAGAGTCTGGGGGTCACATAGGTGGCTTCCAGCTTTTTGTAATCACAGATAGCACCCCATG
Organism: Fukomys damarensis; assembly: GCF_012274545.1. Lineage (NCBI taxonomy): Eukaryota > Metazoa > Chordata > Mammalia > Rodentia > Bathyergidae > Fukomys > Fukomys damarensis. Next base: position 3,362,226 of record NW_022900932.1, read on the forward strand.
AAAACTGTGCCCTATGGTGGATCCACAAGAGGTCAAGACAGGAGAGTGGTTGAGGTCAAGTACTTGGCTGGCAGATGAGAGGCCCTGGGTTCCATCCCCAGAACCCCAAAACAGCAACAACGCAACTTAGGAGGCTTTGACTGTGTTGTCATGCTGCATCCGCTGTAGCTGAGCCGTGCAGCTGTTCTTCATCCTCATTTTACTTGGTTCTGCCTGATGAGTGTGGGATACCTCCCCCTGGTCAGTTAATAAAATCGAGCCAATTAATTCAATCCACAAATATTTGTCAATCGCCCTCTCTGTCAGATACACAACTAGAATCATGAAGAGGGGATGGACTCAGTCCCTGCCCTCAGTGAGCCTCCAGTCTGGTGAGGAAAGCAGACACATTCTTTCAGGAGCCACCGGGATAGAGCAGGAAGCAGAAAGAGGAAAATAAAATCATCACCCCCCTCTGCTATCACTCCCTGCTCATAAGCTCAGGCCGGTGGAAGCCAGATGCAGGGCAGAAGGACAGGACTGAGCAACAGGACCCCTTCTAGCCGCAGCTTGGGCAGGATGGTCAGAACCTCTGCCCGAGGGTAGTGGCCCATCAGACCGGGCCTACTGCAATGTAGATTCTGGAACAAGGCCTCCAGGAGGCTCGGAGCAACATTTGGCAAGGACGCCAGTGTCGGGGAGAAGCACACACACATTGATGTTGGTGATGGTAGCAGCCCTGTAAGACAGGCAGGGGAGGAATCAAGTCTCCTTCTTGGGACTTGGGCCTGAGTCACTGGGTGGGAGGAACAGGCTGGAGGCAAGACCGGGCAATGGAGAGTTCTGTTTTAATGTTCTGTGTGAGGAGCCACATTAAGTCACTGTTAGGCAGACAAGCTAAGGTGGTCCTTGGCTGCAGCTCTGGGTACAGCTTAACTCGGTAAAGCAATCCACAGCAGCACTGAATCCAAGCACCAGAAGACACGATTTCACACTCTACAAGGGCTATGAAAACTTTTTCAAAAATCCGTTTCATCGAAGTACAATTCACATATAATAAAATGCAACTATATCGAGAAATAGCTTGGTGAGATTCAATAAATGCATATGTTGTATGGACCACCATGATCAGGCTGGGGACGTCAGATCCCTGCCACGTTCTTCAGGGAGAGACCCTCACTGCTACGAGATTTAGGTAGGGAAGAAGGGTGGACGGTCGACCACACGAGGTAGCGAAAGCATAAGATGCCATCGCTGGCACAGATCAGAGTGTGAGCTGCAGGGAGGATCCCTTGAGAAATGCTGTACCTGGTCCTAATGTAAATGTCCTCAGGCTAGAGGTCTTCTGTCGCCCACGGAGGACTGGGGAGAGGCGGGCCAGGCACCACAAGACTCACTTGTCCCAAAATACCTCACCGGCCTGAAATGCCACCATGAGTCACCCTTTTGGTTTAAAACATTTGGTATTCCCTCTGGAATAGTCACATTAAAGAGCATACAGATGACTAAGAAACAACCTTTGAGAGCTGTGGAAAACCAGTCTTCCTCGGACTTACACTGGGGGTTGGTTATCAGATTCTGCCACTGCCGGACAGGGGAGGCTGCTCCCAGGCAAACCAGAAACCCACAGCGAAGTTGCCCCAAGTCCTGTTGTCTCCTTCTTTGTCTACTGTTAGCCCAGGGAGAGAACCATTTCCTTCCTTTAGGACTTTCTAAAGCGCCACGGAGGTTGTAGCATCCATGTTGATCTGGAAGAAGAGGACATTTTGTCAGCAGAATGAGTTCGACCAAGTTTGAGGTGTAGAAGGGAAGTCTCCAAGGTCACCAGGGGCAGGTGGAGGGACACTGAAGTCAGAACTACCGTCGTTTCCCTAAAGAAAGACTGAAGAGCTGGGAGGTGGCTGCCCTCAAGTATCCAAGGGTATTTGTGTGTCGAGAGGATTGGAACAGCCTCGTGTGGCCTGGCAGGGAGTAGAGGGGGAAGCAGGGTCATAGCAGGTTGTAGCTCAACATGAGAACAACTTTCTTCTTGTCAGATCTATCAGGAGAGGGAACGGGATTCCTGCGGAAGTGGTAAGATCCTAGCCTCTAGAGGTCTGTAAATTGAAGCGGACCCCTCAGTAGGAATTCAGGATCTTAGATCCCTTAAATCCCTGAGGTTCTCTCATGTGTTGAGAATTGTATGGCTAGCTTCTAATAAGACCCAAACCAAAAGCTGTTATTGAACAACTGCTCTGAATAGAGCAGAGTGGGAGAGTGAAGGAAGAACAGAAGCCATGGCCTCTGCCCTCCCTCAAGCTAGGTACAGAGTAGGGTGGCAGGCTGTGTCTAAAACAACAGGAGAGATGGGACGTACACATTTTTAGAGCTCAGGAACAAGCGCTCCAGCGAAGGGTTTAGAGTGTTTCAGGGGATGCCAAGGAGGAGGTGGGATGGGAACCAGCCCAAGAGATGCATCAAAATTTAGACTGGCAGAAGGAAAGAGGAGGAAACTCCAAGGCGGAAGAGGCGTGGGCCAAGGCCAGGAGGCAGGAAGTGACGTGGGGCCAAGATGGTTGGGGTGGAACGTGAAGAATAAAAGGGAGTTAAAAAAAAAAAGAGCTGAGGGAGGGCTGGGGATTTAGCTCAGTGGCAGTGTGCCTGCCTGGCAAGTGCGAGGTCCTGAGTTTGATCCCCAGTACCAAAAAAAACAAAAAAAGGATCTGAGGAGGCTGAGAAAAGGAGATGGAGAGGACACAGGCACTGGAAAGACAGAAGCACACAAATCCCAGAGAAAAGGCGAGGCCCAGAGTCCTGCTAGGTCCTGGGTATCCTCGCATCCTCTCAGTGTGCACAGGGCGTTGGGGGACAGTTTCTCCCTACCCTAACACACTGCAAGCCACCGGGGAGGCACAGGGCCCCAGAATGCCTCTCACTCCCTTCCCTCCACCCTCCCTGGCCTCTGCTCCCCTCAGGGCAGAGCGCACTGGAGAAAGACGGGAAAACCCACAAAAATCTTCCAAACAGCACAAATATGTGGTGCAGACAAAAGCAGCGCTGGGTGGGATGAGGTTTCGGTTGCTCCCCAATGGGGCCGGACAGTCAAAAGTGGCTTGTGGCTGAGGAAAAATGCGTCATCCCCAGCTCTCGGTTGGGGGCTCTTTGTCCCAGCGACCCCCAAAAAGAGCCGGAGCTGGGGGGTTCCCATGGTAAGGACACTAGGGGGTCTGTCACTGACATCCGGGTCACCCACACGCCCCCTGCTACTCCCCAGCTGGTCTCCTTGGAAGCTGTTTTAAGATGTCCCCTAGTCGCTGTTGCTGGATCTCCCTGTGTGTGGTGAGTGTCCAGGGCACAGCTGGGGTGGGGGCCAGCGGGACTGTGCAGGCCCTCAGATCCTTCAGAGGGGTGGAGGATCAAGTGGTGTCCCCAGCAGAAATTCACACATCCCTGGAAGTGCCTGGGGGGGGGCTGGGGGAGCAGGGCTGGACAGCTCCAAGTGGGGGAGGGCTCTCCTGAGCCCTCCTCTGCCCTATAGCCCCCTACTCCCACACCCCTCCAGGCTTCTCGGCTCCAGTTCCATGCCTGTTAATAGCCATTGTTCTGTGGAGAAAGACAAAAATGTTTTCAGTTTAGAGGCATTGTTTTGGACTTTCTCTGCATGGGCCAAGGGCCTGGGTTGGGAGGCCTCCCTCGCTCTGCAGGGCAGCCCCAGGCAAGGAGGGGGTGCAGTTGGCCCTGTAGAGAAGAGGAGCAGCAGACTGTCTGTCTGTCTGGGCTGGATATGCACGGAGCACCCCCACCAGACCCAGAGGCTGGCACTGGGAAAGGGCAGCACCCACTGTACAGCCCAGCCCCATCTGCCTTCTGGGCCCTCCTGCCTGCCTTGCAGCAGCTTTGGCTCCAGATTACTTTCTACAGGGGCTTCCGCGGTGGAGGAGTGAGCACACTTCTCTCCCTGACATCCATTTCCTCAGCTGTAAAATGAGAGGAATCCCAGACCACAACAGTCTGAATGTCCCCTCCCAAAGCCACATTGAAATGTAATGGCTATCGTAAGAGCGTTAAGAAGTGGGGCATCTAAAAGGTGACTTGGTCCTGAGGGTCCGTCTTTGTGGGTAGATCTATGCCTTCCCTACAGGGATGGGCTCCTCAAAAGCAGATGCGTCTGGCCCACTGTTCTGTCTCCCCTCCTCCTCACCATGTGATGATCGACATGCCAGGAGGCACCAAGAAGGTGTCATCTCTTGGACTTCTCAGCTCCAGAACTGCCAGGAACAAATCCCTGTTCTCTGTAAAGTACCGGGTGTGTGGTACTCTGTTAAGCTGGCAGAAAATGGCCCCAAATAATGACCTTTCCTGAGCCAGCCCCTCGGGTATCAACAGCTCAGCCGTACCCACTGCGCTTTCTCAGGCTCAGACTCTAGTGGTCAGCACTGGCCTGGAATTCGGCCTGGGGCTGAGGCCATGGCCACGATCTTTGAAAGGAAAGTACCTGCCCTGGACAACCGAAAGGTCCTTTGATTTATTTTGTAGCACGGAATCCTGCCCAAGATTCATTCCTTTGGGACCTATTTCAAAAGTTATTTTCAGGAAAGGGAAGGGATAACTGCTTACACCTCTTAACACCAGCTAGAATTGCTTATAGCTGATCGTGTAACACATGCCTGTAATCCTAGCACTCAGAAGGCTGAGGCAGGAGGAGCACAAATTCAAGCTCAGCCTAGGCAACTTAGCGATTTAAAGAGAAGTGATCTCAAAATTTTTAAAAAAAGAGGGGTGGGTGGAGGTGGCTAGGGATATCAGTCCATGAAGGCCCTGGGTTCAATCCCCAGTACCCCTTCCCCACAGAATTGCTTATGGTTTTTCATTTTGGGGGGTTTTTTGTTTTGTTTTTTGGTACCAGGGATTGAACTCGGGACTTTGCGCTTGCAAGGCAGATGGCAGCACCAATGAGCTAAATCCCTGGCCCCAGAATTGCTTATGTATTTTATATGATGCTGAAATAATTCTCAGATGTTTGATTTCATTTGGCCTGCAACAGCCCAGGAATTAGTTGATCATTGGTAGGGCAAGATCCTGAAGGCTTGACTCAAGATAAGAACCTGGACATGGGTGACCTCCTTTCAGGAATTACCTGTATTTTAACAGAGGAATGTCTCGAGGATAAGAATAATCACAAAGGAATGCCTCTTTGGTGGCAGAAATTCCTAGACCTGGTATACAGGAGCCCAGGAAGGAGGACAGTGAATCGGTGAGTGCCCAGCTGGGTGTGTGCCCATTCATCCGGAGGTCAGGTTAGGCCGGCTCAATACTTGTCCCTGTCCCGTGTTGTCAACTCAAGTGACCAGCCCTTAAGTGTTCACTGGACCATCTTTAGGGACAGATCTGTGTGGCAGGTATCTGGGTTCACAGGAAACACCAGAAGAATGATCCCAGACGGAGGATAATGACGTGCAAAACGGAGTGAAAGAGTGTAAATGTGGGGACCGGGGGACTGGAGGTGAACTAGTGTGGACCCTGGAGGGCCAAGGAAGACAGCCACGGAAAGAAGGGGTGCTGGCATTGCAGACCAGCTCCGAAACAGACTCAGGATCTGCAGTGTGAAAAAGTGACTATTTGGGCTTCTAGATCTTAGATATTTTCTGTGCGTTAATTTTCTTGAGCCTAGAACTAGCCTAGAAGTGGGTTTTATCATCCACCATTCAGAGAGAAGCAAGCTGAAGACCAGGAGAGCACAAGACCTGCCTAAAATCACACACCAAGCATGTGGCTGAGGTGGGCGTCAAACCCAACTCAGCTGGCTCCAAAGCCGACCTTCGAACAGCTCTGCAAGATGACGGCCATCAACAGCACCGCCTCTCCTCCTCCGGTATTCTGGCGGCACAAACTACGTCCTTCTTATTTCCTGCACAGGCAGTTTTTCACATTTATTTTTCATTGATCAGGAAGTGAGTGCTAATACCCGGTACCCCGGCCCCAAAAAAAGAATAAAGAACCGAGTGTTAGGGCTTCCCTTCTGCCCCAGCTTGGCAATGAGAAGAGAAAAATATGTGTTTCTATCTTTTACTTACTGGCCAGCAAAGTTTTTCTGTAGTAAATGACCCTGTAGTAAATATCTTCAACTTTGCAGGGCATAGGATCTCCACTAGAACTGCTCAACTATGGGGAAGGCAGCTGAAAACATGTACGGGCATGGATGCCACTGTGTTTCAATAAAACTTTATTTATGAGAACAGAAGTGGGGCCAGATTAGGCCCTTGGTCCATATTTTACCACAGTGCTCGATCAGGTTGAGGAGGGCAGATTTACACAGGTGCAACAGTTAAATAAAAGTGACAGGATGGGAGTCGTGGGCCAAGGAGTCATGAGCTCTCAGAAGATGTCAGACAGTACCCAAGGGTGAGCAAATCAATAGTGTGTGCCATTTGCATGTTGGAGAAGGGGGCAGTAAACTGGAAAGACAGCTGAGGTCAGAATATGAGGGTCTCTGAATGCCCGGCTGAGGACTTTATTGGGACTTTTCTCTCAGAGCAGAAGTTCACAATAATATTCTGCCGTTAGGATGACCCGATTCCTAAGTGAAACTCACACCTCTAAGTCGACCTTAGAGATGGACTGTGACAGAGATAAGCCAGGCTTTGGTTCCAGGAAATTTCCTGTAAACGAGTTTATGTTTCCAGGTAGATCCACTTTACGCGACGCTTTAAACTTCATTGTTTCTGTTCATATACTGTAGATAGAGAAAACAGCTAATGTATTTTTTAATTTAAAGGGTTTTTGTGAATGCTAAAAATGGATCTGAAAAAATATGTGTCCTTAATTTGCTGTGTGAAACACACACACACATATTAAGCTTGTTAGTTTGTGTCACTTGGACCCTCTATTATTTTCATTTTGACTTTTGTCCACGTGAGCTGTAGGTTTCTGAGGCAGTGATGATGAAAGCCTCCATCCACAGCCCTGGATAGCTGCTCCCAAGATGAGATCATCCCGGCAGATCGTGGCTCCAAATTGTTTTTTAAATGTTTACATTATGCCTCAATCACTATTTAGACTTCACTTAAAGTTTGACTGGCTTCTTTGTTCCCCACGGTTTCGACAGCCCACGTCTTCCTCTCTCTTGAATTCGCTATTTTTGTTTTGATTGAAGCACCTCCACAAGGAATTCTTTAAAGAATATGAGGGTGGCGAACTTTCTCCTTGTGGAACCAAAAGTGTCTTAATATTTCCCTCCCACTTGAATATTTCATTTCCCTTCAGAACTTTGGAGATAATGTTCCATTGTCTTTTAGGATCTAATCTGATGCCAATTTATATAATTTTCTTGGTGATTTCCTTTTCTTCCCCTCGAGAAATACAAACTTGTTCCCCAGCCTCATCTTCGCCTCTGTTGTCTGCCATTTCACCATAACGTGTCTAGGTGTGCATCTTTTATTCCTAGGAACAGGGAAGTTTTCTTTGCTTAGTTCTTTATTTATTTCCTTTCTTCTATTCTCTGAAGTTCTGTCCTTATGTAACGCCTATCCCACAAAGGTCTCTTAATTTTTCTCTCAGGATTTTCATCTTTTTATCCTTTTCCTTGTGTTTAAGGAATCTTCCTCAATTCAGTCTTCCTAATTACCAAATCATGAAATCCATCTCGGATCATCTACAGAATTTCAAATTTCAGTGATTAGTCTTTAAACTTCTAAGATCTTCGGTTGACTTTTTCCAGTACATTTCATACCCCCTCCCCCGGTACTGGAGATGGAACTGAGGGATCACTGAGCTACATCTCCAGTCTCTAAATTGCCCAAACCAGCCTTGAACTCCAATCCTCCTGCCTCAGTCTCCCGAGCAGCTGGGAATACAAGTCAGTGCCACTGTAACCACCCTATTTTTCATCTGTTGCAAATAATAATTATATTCCAGCTAAACTGTTTTTGTTGTCATTGGCTTTATTACCTGTACTTCTTTAGGCATTAACTCTTCTACGTGTTAAGTTTAGAGCCAGGCATTCCAATAGAGCACCAGCTTGTTATTTAAATCTAAATTATGGCCGGGTGTGGGTGCATGCCTATAATTGCAGCAATCGAGAGGCTAAGGCAGGAGGCAGCCTGGACTACTACATAATGATTTCAAGGCCAGCCTGAACTACATAGCAAGACCCTGTCTCAAAAAGGAGAAAGAAGAAGAAGAGGAGGAGGAGGAGGAAGAGGAGGAGGAGGAAGAGGAAGAAAGGAAGAAATCTAAACCAATACAAGTGAAATTACAAATTCAGTTTCGTGCAACAACCACATTTCTAGTGTTCAATAGCCACATGTGGAATGTGGCTTCCTGTTGGACAGCTCAGATATAGAAAGAACATTTCCACCATCACAAGTTCTATTGGCCAGTCTTGCCTTAAAGGTCCTCTCTGTTCTGTCTATTGTGGCTTTATTTTTCCTTAATTTTCTCTTGCTTGCTTGCTTGCTTGCTTGCTTTCTTTCGACTTGATGTGGTTAAGCAGACCAGGCCAACCTCAGATGTACAGTCTTCCTACCCCAACCTCCGTACAGCTGAGATTAGAGTTGTGCACCACCATATTCGGCAATTTTTTGGCAATTCTTGAGGGAGGGCTCATCTTTAATGCAGATTTCTGTCCCTGGTTACTGAGGGTAGGACGGGGATAAGTGACCTATGGACAGCTCTGCTGGGTGAGGAGCCCCCTTCCCCTCTCAGAACGCCAGGAACCACCTGGAGCAGGGCTCATCTCCAGCCCTAGCCCCCTTGGCTATGTCCACCATGGCCAGCTGCTGCTCGGGGATGTTCAGAAACAGCACTGAGGTCTCTTTTGAGGGGTTGGAATCTGTTGCCTCAGGCGCTTCTCTCTCATATATTAGAGCTGTGGTCTCCTCCCGGTTTACTTCTTTACAGTTTTGATGCAGTTTCCCTTCCTCTCTCAGGGAGCGCACATCCTGAGCTTCTGGTGGTCTCTCTTGTTTTCTCATTCCAGCCGGGATTTATGATTTGATTGCTCCAATAGCTTTTCTGTCACGTTGTGGACTGAGGAGGGCAAGAGGGCCCTCTGCCTGCTTAACCCAAACTTCAACAATGCCTCTGCATAAAGTGTCACTGTGCTGCTTGCAGATGCATTGCACAGCCAATGGCTGCAGACTTGGGGACCCTCAGATTCGGGTAGGTGCTGGGCTGGCTGCGGTGGAATCACCCCGGGCCTGGAGGTTTTGTATGCACACAGCTCAGCCTGGAAATCCCTGGCCTGCTAAATTTGATGGGTGGAAGAGACTCCAGCACTGAAGACAGGATGCCTACTTTGCAGGCTAGTTTGTGGCCAGTGTCCAAATGCCCAGGATCTTTAATCATCAGCTTGCTGTTGCTGTGAATCAACAGGATGCTGGGAGGCTGTAGTGATGGGGGCCTAAGGAACATCTTTCTCTCAGGAGAAAGGAGGATGAGAAATTGCAAAACCCACTGGGGAGGACTCGAGGATCAGAGAGATACAATAACTACAATTGAATGGTATTGAAATGAAAGCTCGCTGCAGGCCTCTCCCTTCCATGATGATATCAACTCTCCAAACCCCAGAGATCAAACTGGGGCTAGAAAATTCCCCCATGTAGAGCTGTTTTAAAGCTCTAATTGCTATCCTACTGAGGGGTCCAACTCCAGCTTTGAGGAGATCTATTCATTGGCTAGATTTGCAGTAATGATTATTATTGTTACTGGTAGGAAGAATACATTCATTGTCTCCAGCAAGATTCACAATACTGCACAAACATGACCTCATTTCTCCTCTGAACGGGGCAGGTATTGTTAACTCTGTTTTCCAAAGAGGGACACGGAGGTCCATTGCGGTCCAACGCCCTGAGCAAGGCCACACATCAAGACAGGGTGGAACAGTGCAGCCGGGCCCCGGGCCTCTCCCGTTTGGGTCCCAGGGACCCTTGCACTGGTCCAAACTCCCAAGTCTCTCTAGTCAGTCCCTTGACTTCCTTTATGGTCACAGCGCTGGTTCCAGGGGTCTAAGAGGATCAGGGCTGCCAAGGTCACCAACATATTACACTGGGGGAGGAATAATCATTACGTTCCTGAAGCCCCAGGCTCAGCAATCAGAACCCTCGCTCGATTTGACCTCAGTCTCTCAAGTCTACAGCTGACATCCCTCCTGCTTCCTCAACAATGTTCGGGGCTCGAGGACTGCACCCCTTGGACCCCCCCAGACTGGATAGCAGATGCATCCCAGATTGGCCCTTCTGCTATGGGTCTCAGTATATTCTGGCCACTTTGCTACCCCTTAGGCTTTGGCTTGGGCCATCCCTTAACTCATGTCCCAGAACACATTATTTCCCTCCTGCTCTCCACCCTGCCTACCCCAGCTTCACACCTCTCTATACCCAAGAAAATTGTGGTGGGCCCGCTCTGCAGTAGACAAGGGGCCCACTAGTGAGCTAGCTGCTCTCATGGAGTTCACATTCTCTTAGGAGAGACAGGAAAACCAAGAGTAAATCATTCAGAAGTCAAATATTTGCCAGTTGTCCTACGTGCCTACGAAAAGGGCTCCAAATAAATTCCAAAGAAGTTGAGGCCTGTACAACATACCCCACATCTGCCCCTCCAAGGAAGAGCGTGGCCTGTCTGTGTGGCTACAGGGTAATGATGGTGGACAGGGGGAGAGGGAGACCAGCTGGATCTCATGCTCAGTGCAATGGGAGTACGATATAAGGTTTTAATTGGGGAGCAACATGATTTAATTCATGCTTTATAAGACTGAGCTTCTCAAAGAGGCAGGTAGTGAAAGAGGTAGAAGGGAGAGCACCTTGTACCCCTGCCCTAGGGAACATCTGACAACCACCTGGAGACATTTTTTTCTTTTTTTGGTACTGGGGATTAAACTCGGGTCCTTGCACTTGTGAGGTAGGCGGTGGCGGAACCACTGAGCTAAATCCCTGGCCCTGGAGACATCTTTGAGTGTCGCAGTGGAGGAAGAGGGCTGCTGGCCTCTACTTGGCAGAAGCCAGGGATGCTGCTAAGCATCCTATGATGCCCAGCTGTCCCAGAAAATCAATGCTGATAGTTCCCAGGTGGTGCAACCTGCCTCTGGCTGCCATGTGAAGGATAGACTTGGGGTGCCAACGTTGGAATGAGGGAGACCTGAAAAACCATTTAAATTACCTTCATCTGGCTACAGCACGGACCCACCTGCACCTTGTCCTCCTAGTCTGGGGTCTCTGCTTTCTATTGGCTGACAGCCAGGCAGCCCAACTCATGGAGAAACACTTATGCGTTTGACCGGAGGCCTTCTAGGTCCCAAAGAACAGCTGGGCGGGCTGAGCGGAGGAGGAGCCACTCAGAGGCATCCCTGTGACGGAGACCCACTCTAAGAGTGCCTGCTCCCCTGCCCCATCGCTGCCAGCCTGGCACACTCCCCTCCCCATCTTCCCAGTGCTGGGCCTGTGCGGGGCTGCGGAAGTCTGGGCACTGAAAGCACGTTGTGCCCTGCACTTGCAGCGTGCTTATGAGTATCTACATCGGCATGAAAACCTATCATTTACAGCCCTGGAATGTAAACTGACCTCAAGTTAAAAGACTTTCCTTCTGCCCGTCCTCCTCGTCCTTCTCCTCGTCTTCCTCTTCCTCCTCCTTCTCCCCCTTCTCCTCCTCCTCCTCCTCTTCTTCCTCCTCCTCCCTACCGAACCCCACCACATCCCAGCCAACCCGAGACACAACTGAGCTGTGGTGACGATGGGAGGTCTGTGAATGAGGAAATATCCCAGGGAGGAGGAGGCAGGGCTGGCCACGCAGATGGTGGAGGTGGGAGGATTGATCTTCTGGGCCCCAGTTAGGGACATTCTATTTCTACCACTAGAGAGGTTGTTAGCCTAGGGGGATTGAACCCAGGGCCTTGCATAGGCTAGGTAAACACTCTACAACTAAGCCATAGCCCAGCCTGGTTTTAAGTGAAAAAGCAGGAGCAGGAGGTGTTGTAGAAATTTTGAAGAAAGCCATAGAAAAGCTCTCTCTGAGGAATGAACACTTGGGCACAAGTTTGTGTAGAATTTAGGGGATGCCTACATCCTCCTCAAACAAGGCCTTTGTGACGGTGTGGACCAATGTGTGAACGACTAAGGAGATTCAGTATATTTCCATTTTAATGGGGATTCAAGCATTTAAATCAAAGGAACTACTCCAGCAGTGGGTTGGGACCCACTCTAAAGGGGATGGGAAAATATCTTCTACATCCCGACCTGCCTGCTTACCTACAAACAAAGCTGAGGTTGGAAACAGGGACGAAATAGAGGGAGGAAGGGCAGTGAGGGCTGCTTTTAGGCTAATGTGAAATCAAAAGGCTGCCTGAGGCTCTACCCAATGGGTTTCATTGGGACTTGGGTGCCTGATATTCCTGGTCGGTCCAGAGCATCCGACCTTGTTAATGGGCCAATAAAAATCAAGGGGAGAAAGGCCAAACCCTGCAGTTCCAATGACTCTCTCTGTGAAAGGGACCAAACTCTCAAAGAGCTGTAAGTAAGCAGAGGAGGAATGGTTGCGTTTCATTCACTTTAATGGACCTGGTTAGGTTGGCTTCCAAGGGCTGTGAGACAGGAGCGGGGAAGCCAGACCCATCCCCAGAGCTGGTGAGCGAGTGGGGCTCATGTGAACTCCTAGTATCTCCCAGAGTTGGGCTGGAGCAACTGGTCTTGCTACCCCACCCCTCCCCACCCTCACAAGGCTCCCCAGGAGCCTGGCCCTCCCACTAATCCCGTCCTGCCAGAGTCAGGAAAAGACAAGGACAAAGAAAATCATCTCCAGGTTCAGGCAAACCACCCAGCCTGAGCACCCGCATAGGGTCCCTCGTAGGGAGCTCAAAAGTCAGGCTCAGACTCCTGCCAGCCCAGAGCTGAGCCTCCAGACCCCTGTCACTGCCGGCCACACCCCGTCCTCTCCTCCTTCGCTGCCCCAGACGTGTTCAATACCAGAAGAGCAGAAAACAAACAAACAGGGCGGCAGAAATACATCACCAAACAAACGTGCCTCACATTGTCCTCTGTGGTCAGCCAGGCCCAGGGCCAGAGGCCGCTGGCCTAGAAAAGCCACAGCAGTGCTGGGTGCTCGGCCCTGCTCCACACCAACCTTTCTCTTTCTCCTTCTCCTCCCGCTCCACCTCTCTTTTCCTTCTACCCATTGTTTTCCTCCTCTCACATCCCGTTTCTATCCCCTGACCCCTCTTCTCCACCCTGTTCTCTTCCTGCGTCCATGATGAAACAAATTCACTAAGAATCAACATGTTGAAGAAACTCTGCAGGGTACATAGAGCCCACCCGTGACTCAGACTAGCCATGGTGATACTTTTCAAAAGTCCTCAAGGTTCCCAGGGCCCTGGCCTTCCACGGGAACAGGTCTGCATAGGGTCCCTCCCACCTTTCAGATCCCCCCACCCTAAGTACTCGTCCCTTTTGAACCCCATTATTAATCTCCTGAAGACATTTCCTGCTTCGAGCCCTTGCTCACCTCTTCCTCCGACTCCCTGTATAGGAATTCTGTGTATTTTTTAGGCTGAATTTAAACCTTCTCCTTTTCTACTGAGTCCTAACTCCAGATGGAATTAATCTGTTCTCTCTTTTATGTCCTCATTAGAATTTTCTGTTGGCACCTCCATATTTGGACATTCACCACATTCTGACTTATACACTTAATTACTTACATGCAAATTTCTCTCTCCTACCAAATTATAAAGTTGAAAGGAGAAACAAAGTCATCTTTGAATCACCACATCCTTTAAGTCCCCGGCCCATAGTAAGTGCGCAGTAAACATCAAACATTAAAAATGGAACCTGTGGTCATAAAGAAATACACATCCAGAACCCAGGATTTAACTCAGTGGCACCGTGCCTGCCTCACAAACACAAGGCCCTGAGTTTGTTCCCTGGTACCCCCAAAAAGAAGGAGGAGGAGGAAACGCTGGTCCAATTAATTCCACGTCTTAACTTCACCAACGTGAGTGTATCTCATTTACAGAAACTTTATTTACAAATTTGAGGCACCAGGGTTCCGTGAGGCTCTCTGAGGTCTTATTGAAAATTCACCAGGGGCTGGAGGATGGTATGTTAGATGGCGGCACCTACTGGTGAAGATTGGAATTACAGCATGGGGTCTACCTAAGAGAAATTGCAGCCCTCTGCCTGCACCCTCTGCCTCCCATTTCAGGGAGTCCCTCTCCCTCCCCAGCAGCCCTGAGGTTGAAGAAGGGTAGGACGTTGCTGAATTAGGGTAGGGCAACTCAGAAGAGCTGTCCTCCTCTGGGACACTGCAGGCCTAGAGCAGGACCCCAAGCCTGACTGTGCTGCCCCTCCACTTTCTTTGCTAAGTCAGGTGGGAGGTGAACAGACATGAAGAGACAGCAGCAGCCAGAACGGGAGGCACAGGTTTGTAAGTACAGCAACTCACAGTGCAAGCACACAGCTGGCAAGCACTCTCACAACTGCCTCCCTACTGCAGGCTTTCGGCTTCTTCTAGGAGCATTTTCAGTCCTAGGGGACCCCCTCTCTTAAAATATAATAGAAGCCACCGGAGAACTTTGTTTTACAGCAGTTTGCTTTATGGTCTACGCCAGGCTGATTCATGAAGACCTTGAACTTTGCCCCAATTCCTCCACCCACCCACCCTTTAATCCGAGACACCCGGGGGAGTGGTGCTGATGGATGGAGCGGGGTCACTCAGCTCTCCATCTTCCCTCTGAGAAGGGACCTGGAGGAGGACAGTCATAAGGGAACAGGGCTAAGGTGGAGGAGCCAAGCCAGCTCTCTGCACAGCTAGTCCATTATGGGTCTTATAATCCCCATCATCTCCCACCCCTCACAGCACCTTCGTGAAGGCTTCAACTGATTACAAAGGCTTTAGCTAGCAAAGGCTTAATCCTGCCACCCTCTCACAGGGATGTTTGTGTTTGGGGCAGAAGAATACATTTAACTCAAAGGAGTGACCTTTGATGAGGTAGCAGAAACTCCCCCAGGGACTTTTTTGTTGACTTTTTTGTTGACTTTTTTGTTTTTGTTTTTTTGTGGGTTTTTTTGGTACCGGGGATCGAACTCAGGTCCTTGTGCTCGCAAGGCAGGCGGCAGAACCACTGAACTAAATCCCCGGCCCTCCCCCAGGGACTTTGAAGAGACTTTCAAATCTGAGACTTTCACACTAGTTGGAGGCTGGGCAGCCAGGCCAAAGGATGCTCTGCTTCCTTGGGTTTCTGTGAGCTCAACAAACCCTCCGTTCTCTCAGTCGTTCAGCAAAGGTTCATTGAGGACAAGTATGTATCCAGCCTGCCCTTGGGGCTGAGGATACAGTGGCGGCCAGATGGGCCTTTCCTTCAAAGATTTCATAGACTAATGGAAGCTAAGCAGACCATGACAGTACAACATGGCCAAGGCCATCACTGGGATAGAGTTCAAGGACCACTAGCCCCCAAGTCCCCTGGGGCAGTAAGATGACTTCACAGAAGAGGTAGTAGTGGTTTTCCAGATGACAAGAGCACGGCATGTGCCAGGCCTGCTTGGGTGTGGAGAAATGAGGTCCAAAACATGAAATATCATGCAGAGAAAGGCTCGGGAATGGTGAGACACAGCGGCAATGGGGTTGGAGCCATGGGATCGATGTGCAGTTGTTTTCAGAAGTGTCACTGAGTCGTCAAAGATTCAGGAATGCAGCTGGTGCTGCTGAGTGCTGTGGAACCATTAACTTCAAGACAGCTTTCACAGGAAGAGGACAGGTCAGGGAGAGTGTTCAGAGAAACAATGAGTTCAGCTTGAGGTCCTGAAAAACATCCTTGGAATCATCTATAAACAGAAGAAATGCAGGATAGTTGGGGGGAAAAAATGAGAAAGGACCTAAGATACAGATCTGCAAACTTAGGGACATAGATTTGTAGTCATTGGCAAGAAGGTCAGAGAGGTAAAGGGACTGGCGTGTAAACTTAGGAAAATCTGATCATTGGGCCAGTATTTTCCCCACCACCCTGGCTACCCTTGGTCATGAGAGTGAGAAATGAAGATTTCTAAGCTAGATATCCCCAGTCCTGATGTATTTAAAAGTCCAGTGGGCAGAGAGCTGGCAGGAGATTTGGGGAAAGAAAGAGCTCCAAGAAAGAAAAGAAAAATGTTCAGAGGTTTTGGAGGATACAGAGAGTTCAGGCCAGATCAAGACAGGCAGGCAGTCTGGTTACAGAGACGTGGAAGCTGCCAGGGGCCTTGGGGAGGGGTGTGAGAGGGGCCTGGGAAGACAGCACCGGGAAGGGGAGGGAGGTGGGCAGGTGAAGACCGGGGTGGCAGCTCCTCCTCAGAAGCACATCGATGTTGGTACTGACGGGCAAGTGGGAAATTTGTGTCCCTCATGGCAGCAGGCAGGAAGCAAGTGTCAAAGTGACTCAGGCATGGAGGTGGGCAGGGAGGAGAAAGTGGGAGGTAAGGGGCCAGGCAAGGCAGCCAAGAGAGAGGCTGGCACAGGAGTGGGCAGCTGGGACCAGGTTACCTCTTCCCCGTGTCCTGTCAGGGCTGCCCCGGGACTGCTCTGCAAAAGCCAGAGTCAGGGCCCGGGAGCAAGTGACTCCTAGAATCCCATGGCTGGAGCAGACTTCGGGAGAGTCTTCCTTCCATCTTCCGCCCTTCTGGCAAAGTGACTTGTGAGCCATGCTGGAAGAGTGACAGGCAGGGGCGGGCCAGAGCCACCTGTCCACCAGCCGATAAAGACACCACCTCCGCCTTTCTTCTCTTCCTGTGATGGTGTGACTATCTTTCTGTCTTCATCTGCCGGTCACTGCTTTTTGTTTGTTTTTATCTTTCTCATTTATTTCTAAAAGTCACCCAGATTCGGCTCAGATTTCCCCTCATCCATGACCGTTTCTGTGCCCTCTCGCTTCTGACGGCACTTTCTCTCTGGCCCTTGGGCTGTTCTGCATTCGGGCGTTTGCACACGCAAACCTTGCCTACCTGTGGGGACCCGTGGCATGTGGGGGTTTGTGTATTGCCTCCAGTGGGGAGGCACATTTGCTCTTGCTTTTATGCCCTCTAGAGAATGCAGGATGGCGTGAGTTAGACTGGTACCACCTGCCGCTCAACAGCAGCACTGACAGCTGGACAAGGCCCCAGGAAGGGGAAGAGGGAGCGAGAACTGCAAGGGTCCTGCTGGGTCTGAGGTCCGAGGGGCGCTGATCCGGGTCTCAGAAGTCAGGGAGACACGGATCCTGCTTCTACTCTTCCTTTTTCGGAGTGTCGCGTGACCTCGGGGCAAGTCACGTGACCACCCACGGGCGGCACAGGTGGCGGCTGACGCCTTCTGCAGATTGGCTGCTGCTTGCCCTCCAGAGCAAAGGAAGTGACTCTCATCCTGCCCCAAAGGACGGCGGGCTGTGAGAATGGCAAGAGCGCGCTGGGTCTGCGTGGATTCCGAGGAGGCAGGAAAGAGAGGAAAGGAGGTACACAAGCTTCAGAGTCAGGCCTGCACCTGTGTCTTGGCTTCGTCCTCTGTACTCTGCCATCCTAGGCAAGTTCACCTACTTGAGCCTGAATTTTTCCATCAATAAAACGGGATTCCTGCTGGAGGGCTGGTTCGGTGCCCAGTCCAGTAAAAGCCCCCGGTTAATGGCAGCTCCAGGCCCCAGCTGTGTCTCGGAGTATCTGCGCCTTCTCAAGGCAGAGTAGTAAGATGTGCGTGAAGCACAGGAGAGACTCCGGAGCTGCCCACCCGGCAGGTGAGCCTCCTTCTCACTCGTACTGTGGGAGCACTGCTGACAGAGGCTGCCTGCTGGAATGAATGGATCTTTGCGACCTTCCTGGTGAGGATGTGTGACGGACAGGAACCTGTTAGGGATGATGAGAATCACCACGTCGGCTGCCCTGACACCCAGCAGCGTCAGAGCGTGGCCTGGGCCAAGGCTGCTTCTTCCCGGGCACTGCTACGCCTTGACCATCAAACACCGCGGCCCTTGTTCCCTCGGAGAAGTCGTGGAAATACGAACAGCCACCTCCCCCGACTGTGCACCGACTCTGTGCTGGGGGCTTCCCTTACATCACCTCACTTAATGCCACAGCCCAGTGAGGTGTTAACCCCTCTTGCAGGTGAGAAGACGGCGTCCTCTAAGACTGAGAAATGTGCCGGAAGTCACACAGGTAGAGAGTAACCGAGCTGAGATTCGACCCTCACGTTGGATTAGCTCTGCAGCCTGTGGGGTGAGACACTGATGCACACTTTGAAGTCTTATGGCCGCCACCATTTTCCAGATGAGAGAGCTCAGACTCAGAGAGGTGAGGTAACTTCGGGAAGAGACAGATGGCTGGGAGATGGCGAGGCCTGACGTTGACCTTGGGGCCATCTGTTCCGGCTTGCACCTACTTCCCAGTGGTCTGCGTTGCCCGGCAAGGCGGGGCCATTTGGACCCCTTTTACACGAGGAGCACAGAAAGCAAAGACTTAAGGAAGGAAACAGGGCAGAGTAGGGGAAGTCCCTGAGTGTGGTGGGATCCTTGGTGGAGGAAGCCCTAAAAGGATCTGAACCAAGGTAGATCAGCTATGCCTCACTGGTTCTCTCCCAATTTTCAGGAGAAATTTGAAAGAAATGAATAGCACAAGCGTTCTTAAAGGAAGCAAAGCCTCAAAGCAAATTGTAGCCTGAGAGGTGACTGTGGGAAGCCCACAGTCCCGGGACACTCTGACCCTGCTGGTTAGAAGTCATTGGCCACTGCTTCTTCCTGATTTACTGTCCAGGTGTGAGTCCCTGCAGAAGTGGATGAGGCAGAGGACAGTGTGGCCAGTGCCCCAATACACAGGGCCTCGGTGATATCGTCCCTGCTTCTACCCCTACGGAATCTGCCGCGTGGCTGGAACCAGTGAGTGCCCAGTGGGGTACAGAGCGGAGCAGAGGCCAGATGTGGGGAGGAGCTTACCTGGTCTCAGAGGAGCAGAGGAAATGACCCCAGGAAAAATGATGGTATGAGGCAAAAGGAAAATAGGGTAAAAGACACCCAGCCTTCCTGGTGCGGTAGATTGTGTGGGGAGCTCACCTGAGCCTCCTTCCCTGAAAGCCAGGGCAAGCTTCACACTGAGGGGACCCCATGCAACCCCCCATGCCCACCATGGCTGTGGGGGAGGGTGGGCTGGAGCACCTGCGTCCAGGGATCCCGTGGCAGTGGCCAAGCAAAGCCAGGCAGAAGGGGGCCTCCGCAGCCCCCCACCCCCCGTGTAGATCACAGCACTCTCCAGCAACTTCCAATTCCTTCTTTTTTTAAACTACTCTCTTGTTTGGGGCTAAAAGGTTGGCAAGTTTGCACTTGTCCTCCAGCCCTGCACATAATTGGTGGCAGCAGGCAAAGCCGCTGCGAGAGGAGGGGTTTGCCAATGGAATGAGAAGGTGGGAGTCTTGGAGCGACAGGGCTGGAAGGGACCTCAGGGCTTGTCCGACCCAACCTTGCTGTGGCCTCCACGCCGTCCCATGACCTGTGTGCTCACATCCTCATGGTCACCTCTCACACCTCCTAAGGGCTCTCAAGACCTCCTCCTGCTTCCTCCTGCCCCATTCCACCCCCAAGTGAAGCCTCCCCCTTGTTCTCCAGATGAGGAAACCAAGGCCTGTTCAGAGGGTACTGGCCAGGGAGTAACCTTCATCCCACCATAGAGCCAGAACAGGAAACCCAAAGCTGGAGTCTGTTTCCAGCCTCCTACTTTCCCACTCAATCCCTAGAAAAAGAAGAAGTGCTCAGCTCTTTCCCCTAGGTGGTATGGAGGCTGCTGACAAAGCCACCCCTGACCCCAGCTGATGCCAACTGCTGATGTCATCTTTAGGGAGATCTTGGCATTGCTCTCTCATCCTGGGTACCTCGGAGGCAATCTGGGTTCTGCCTCTGCCCGGCAGAAGACTGTCTCTAAGTGTGAGTATCTGCGGGGACCTGGTGTGGTCAGCTGATCACAGCCCCACACCCCAAGGAAGCCATCGCGCCTCTCACATGATCTTTGTTCTTTCCCCATGGTGCAAGGCAAGAGGGCATAGGAGGGGTCAGGAGGCAGTGACGGAGGTTGGGGGGACACTGCTCCTCCAACAGTTTGCCCCTAGTTTGAACATCCCCTGGAGGTGGAGGGATGAAGTAAGGGTCAGACCCACCTCTTGAAGCTGTGGGTGCAAGCTTGGCCTAATGTGCCTGTGCCTTGCTTGTGTCTTCGTGCTTTACAAACGGCACGGTTCTGAGGGTTAGCTTTTCAGGAGAGTGTGTACCCGTGCGCGTGACTCTCTGGGTAGGACAGCTCAGTGGATTTACCTCCAAAGCCCTCACTGCCCTGGAGGTATCAGATTTAGCAAGAGAGGCCGCTCTCCTTAGTCCTCAAGTGGATAGTCTAGGGATGGGATGGAGTCCAGAGGATGGGGCGAGACGGGGGTGAGAAAGAGTTGGAATACGCGATTTGGCCCGGTTGGGCCCAGCTGCTTCGAAGTGCTAAACGGCTGTGTCCCCCGTGTCGGGCTGCGTCGTGGGCACGCCCGTGTGTCCACCTCTGCCGCAGCCTCCCCGGCACCTCGCGCCCTCTTTGTCTCCTGGCGGAGGTGCGCGTGCAAACCTGCGCCCCTCGCACCCTCGCTCCCCTGCTCTCGGGGCGGACGAGCCGGAGCTCGGTGCTGTCTGGTCTGGAGCCGAGTGGGGCTTGCATTGATCCATTGATTGTGCGCGGTCTGCGCCTGACCTCCCTGCTCCCGGGGAAGCCGTCTCCATGGAGACCGGGCCCGCTCCCCCAGCGCCGGATTGTAAATTCCTGCAGGCAGCGGCCCGGCAGCCTGG